>NC_133008.1:19072270-19375300 GCF_048564905.1 Vicugna pacos
TTAATCTATATACAATGAATTGGAAATTTAAAATAAACTAAACAGCACTGACCTTTTACCACAGTTTGAACAAATGAGAGATAGCATGTATAGTAAAAATGCATTTTCTTGGCACTGAGAATTCTCCTCTTAGCATTAATGTGGTGGTTTAACATGTAGAATATGCCAAATATTTTCTTAGTTTTTCAAAACATGAAGAATAGATTTGGAACAGATTTATGAAATTGTTTGTAATACGGAATAGATTTGATTATTGATATGTGCTTTGTCATGGTCATTTATCTGGTTTGGGAAATATCTGAAAGGGGATCAGACAAGGTAAACTGTGGAATGAAAACTGCCCACCACGTTACCCTGAAATCTACTCTGGTCACAAGTCTTATCTCCCTCTGCTGCTCACTGTCACTTCGCAAGTACTACTTTGAAAGGAGGAGCAGATCTGTTCCATGTCAGAATGCTTTAAGTTTTTTGACATCCACCTGCCAAGTTTCCATATTGAACACTGTATGCAGTAGAAATAAAAACAGATGTATTTCCTTAGAGAGTTCAGAAGTCAAGAGGAAAGATGTTTATCTTAGTGGTGTAAAGTGTTTTTTTTTAATAATAAAATTTGAAGATATTGTAACAGTTGTATAATTGCACATGTACCTATATTCAAGCACCCTGTCTTATGTTTCTAATATGTAGAACAACCTTTGGAAGCCAAATTGAACAGATGCCTCCTTGTCTATAATTGTAAAGGCCTTTTAATATAAAATAAGCTAATATACAATGTCAGGGAAAGTTACCAGGCAAAAAATGTTAAATGATTTTGAAGTTCATCTCATATCCATTCTGAATATAAATGGCACAAAAGACGGGTGTGGAGAAAGACACGACGCAGAAGATAAAATGTTATTAAAAGCACAAAGACAAAAAGCATAAATAGGAACAAAAGTCATTCAATATCTAACAGTGTCTTTTCCTCCTTAAATAGGTGATAGAATGCTTAATGAAAGAAACACTTTGAGATATGCCTTACAGAGAGTGCTTCCACTCCTCTGTCCCTGGACACATAACCACCACATCTTTACAGAGGACAGTGTATGTTAATGAAATGAACGCTGCCAGGCAGAACATTAAAAGAGTTTGGTGCAGTATCTGCCAGGAAGATAATTTAGTTTAGGCTTGAAAGTTTTAGTCAAAGTGCATGAGGCGTATCAGGAACAATCTCTACTCCCTTTTAAAGCAAAAAGAAAGAAAAAAACCCCCCACCTTACTGTAAAACTCACTAGAGATACCGAATTATTTATAAACTGCAATGTGCACTAGTACTTGTTATGATTGGATACAAGGGAAAAGAAAGGGGGGAAAGAGATGCTGTATACCGAGTCACAGTGCAACTGCGTGGTGACTAGAAACCAAAGGTCTGTCCGTTTAGATCACCTTGTTATCCTCCGGGGCTGCTTTAAATGGGTTATCTTACCTGAACCCCCAAAGTGTTATTTGTCCAGAAAAGCCGGCAAACACCTAACATAAGGGTTTCTGATTTCTGCTGAGTGTAGCATGGCAGTTGAGAGTTAATGGACAAAAATATAAGAACATAAAAGATAAATCCGTGCTCTATGTTGCATGGCAACAGTGAGTTGAGAGGACATCCCCTCACTGCAGTCAGTCACCAGCTCCCCGAGAGGCCAACCAGCAGCACAGGGCTGTCTGGCACATAAATTACAGTACCGTGGAGACTTTTGCTATTCCCACATGTCCTACCCAAGTGAGGAAAAGCTTGCCTTTTGCTCAGGAAGCAACCATACTTACAGATGTAATGACAGTTGGGGAGGCTGATTCACAAATACATTTTAAATACATTCATAAGAACAATACTGTTGAGATAACTATGAGGATAAAAGTCACGTGTTCTTCTTTGTAGACTGTTCTGGTTATGTAAATTGAAAACGTGTGGGGTATTAGCTGTTTATTGTTGTATAACAAATTACCGAAAATTGAGCAGATGGAAACAAAATTTTTTTATTTCACGATTTCTTAGGCTCAGGAAACTGGGACCAGCTTAGCTGAGTAATTCTGTCTCAGCTTCCGTCAAGAAATTGCAGTTAAGCTGTTGAGTGAGGCTGCAGTCTCTGTGAAGGGTCTGGAAGAGCCATTTCCAAGCTCACCTACCCGGCCATTGGCAGAAGGCTTCATTTCCTTACCATGTGGGGTGCTTATTGGTGCTGCTCATGACAAGGTTCTTTCAGAGAATGGGATCTGAGAGAGAGAAAGAGACAGGGAGAGAGAGAGTGGTGGCAGAGGACGGGGGAAGGAAGGGAGAGAGAGGAGGAGACCACAGTTTGGTGGTCATCCAGATTGTTACCAGAATCTAACCTTTGGCTCAAATGGTCCGGCTTCCCCTCTCATGGAGAACATACTCACACCCTCCCCTGACTCCACCTAAATCTCATTCCATCCCATCAGATAGACTTCTGATACCGCCTCATCTAAATTAAGTCCAGGTGTAGATGAGTTCTCCACGTGCAGTTTTTCACTTGCCATTCCTGGAGTAAAGTTCCTTTGAACCTGCAGGCCTTTTGTCTCTTTTGCTCTGAGCAGGGACCATATATGATTCTCTTAAAGGTTTTATGCATCTCCTGTGACTGTTAATGGGGTTCATTTCATTAGACATAAGCCATGCCCACTGATGTCTTCTGGAGAAAAATCTTCTCAACCTTAGCTCTTTAATGAGGGAAGACACCCTTAAGCTTCTTTAGAAGTTCTGTGTTTTGTTTTTTTTTTTTTTTGATTGAGAGAATCTGTGAGTCACGTCATCAGCACATTGTAAGGCTTCAGTTCTAAACTAAACTACAAGTAAAATTGGCTTAATATGAACGAATACTCCAGCCAAGAACTGAAGAATACACCTTCCCCTTAAGTACCCATGGAAAAGTTACGAAGACAGACCACATTCTGGGCAATGCAGATGGCCCCAACAAACTTAGAAGTAAAATCACAGGAAGTAGGAGCTTCCACATCAGGGTATAGATGCTCTTGTCCCTAGTCCTCCTGCTAAATCTAGGTAAAAATCCTGGACATTATATATAAAACGAAAAAAGAGGACTCTGAAAGGAAGAAAGAATGCAGACCAGCTAGGGGCCTCCACTGCAAGGAAGTTTCATTCTCTGGGTTTTCTTTTGCTTCAGTGTCACAGACTGGTTGTTGGAAAAGACAGCAACCCAGAAATGCCATTGGGTGAGGACAAAAAAGACCCAAGATGTTTCTGCTCTCTCTAGCCAAAAGCTGGAAAAGAGTCAGCCTAGCAAGAGAGAAAATAATTAGACAATAATTGCTCTATTTCAGCCACAAGCCGCAGAAAAATCTGCAGCCCCTCCCTCATTGCTGTCAGGGAAAGCCGCGGGGAAGCCTAGACCAGCCATTACAGACTATAATGTAGCATCTCTCTCCTTCCATCCCGGGTGGGGTCAGAGAAGACTGAATGAGGAAATGAGACTTGCATCCTGCCTGGTGTCCAGACCAGAAGGGGAGCCTGAATTTTCACTCGCATGCAGTACCATTAATGTGTTATGTCTTTGTCTCCAAAGGACTAGTGTCAGAAAAGGCCATGAGGGAACGACAGTTCCAGTGAAGCACGTGGGAGCAGTATGCTGCAAGCGCTGCTCCTCTCAGCCAGGGTGGTGAGGGCGGAGGGCTAGTGGGAGCCTGAGCCCCAGCCCTTGCCCAGCTGTAATGAGGTGCCATTCTCCCTGAGCAGAGTGTGGGCGGGAGCCAAGTGGGGAACAGAGAATGGCTCCAGGTGAGGCTTGGTCCAGTGGCTTAAGTAGATTGTCACCTTTCTCCATTTCTTAGCTCTACTCCGGTTGGCCCCGTTCTCTGTAGACTTTCACTTGAGAGTGAAATGGCTACTAGCAGCTCCCAGGGCTATATACGTTTATAGTCAAGCCTATATCTTGTCAAAAGAGGAAAGCCCAGTTCCCAACATTCCCAACAAAAATCCTGAGATTGAGTCTTCCTGAGGCATCTTGTATTAACTGGGTCATGAATCACAGTAGGAAAGGGCTGCGAAACATTGTTAAGGTCTTATGTCACTCCCTCTGTTCTCCAGATAAAATTAAGATACTGTTGCAAAAGAGGTGAGTGGATATTGCGAAAGGAATTTAAGTGCACTCAAGCAGAGAAATAAACTTTTTTTTCTTTTATCAGCTTATTAATTGCAAATCAGCATGTACAGAATTATTTCACCCTTAAAGAATGTACATTATTTGTATGAATATATTACATCCTTTTGATAGACACTTGTCATTTTATGTTTTGTTCTCTTTTTGATTTTTGCCACTATAAACAAGGATGCAGTAAATATCTTTGGGTAAAGCTGTTTTAAAACAGTTCAATTGGAGTTACACTAATTTCACTAAAATTAAAAGAAAAAACAGTTTTCTTTCTGTTTGCCTTTAAGAACTCACTGAGGGGAAAAGCAATTTCAAATATGAAAAAAAATGATAAGTCATTTGATGTTATGTAAACAGAACAGATGGTAAGAGTAATGTGTAATTTTAACACATTTCAGGTTTCTGCAGCATGTTAGACCTTCCATCTCCCTCAAACACATCAACTTTAAGCTTCTTAAATTCTTAAACCACACAGAGTATGGTTTATAATATAAAATAGAAGACTTAAGTGCTCAACTTCATCTCTAATTTCAGTTAAACACAGCCACCTCCTCACCTAAATACTTAAGGCAGCAGGCCTGATACAGCTTACTGTTTTCCGATGCTTTCGTTCAGGACTCCAGTTTCCTCTTTTGAAACATCCCCACTAATTTATGAGCTATATGAGTAACGACAGCAGATGCCTCAGTACACCTGATTTGTCAAGAATATCAGGACATCCAAAAGGCTATTTACAAACTATATTTTACTTTCATTTCCACAAAAGGATGGCGATTTTGTTTTAAATGCAAGATGCACAATAGACCGAAAGAGGAGAAAATGGAAGATTTAACATCTGAGTTGATATTACTTTGATTTTCTGGTGAAAGATGAAAATTTCTGTTGATTCTGCCTACTGATGGTGTTATTTCCCTTTTCTTTCCTCTTTACCTCATTTATTGAGTCACTCTTTTGCACCACTTGAGGTTAAATTGTTGAGAGTGTTCAATTTATTATCCCATTTTAAGATACCCGAGGACCAAAACTGAGAGTACTTTTCTTTCACTACAGAATTTGTTTAAAAATTATTCACAGTTGTTGCAGTTGTTTAAAAGTTCAGTGTAATATTTTTTTTCCCACTTAGGACCAGACCAAAGTGCATAATTACAGTATTCTCGTCTAGATTTTAAGTGGAATCACATCTGTGGTCTCTCTTACCTTCAGGACAGCCCTTGAGATAGGAAGTTAGGAATAGCCTCATCTTACCAATAGAGAAGCTAGTAGTTTCCGCTTTCCTCTACGAGTGAGAGCTAGACTTTAGTCAAGTCCAATTTCTACTAGATCTGCCTTTTGCCACTCTATATTTGTATTACTCCCATATTAAAGATTTTCTTGCAATTTTTCTTGCATTTGAGAACTGCTTTCCTTTTTCTTATCAGTCCTCTTTCTGTAGTATTTTTTTTAAGAAATTCGTTTCATAAGGGCAGATTTATGGGAAACTTTTCAGTAATTTAAAGTTGTCTCTATTTTACCCTTATTCTTGAAAGAATTTGCCTAAATTGAATATAGAATACAGATATTTTTTTCTCAATAAGTTAAAGATACTATTTCATTCTCTTTTGACTTAATTATTGCTATTAGCAAATCAGCCAAGTATTTTTCCTTCACTTTTTTTTTTTTTGAGGCAAATTTCTCTATTTGATTTCTTTGAAGAACTTTTTATGTGTTTGTGTTCTGCAAAATTCCCTGCAGGTAGTTCAGGTGTGAATTTTTTTAAATTTATGCTGCTTTCAATTTAGTCATTGACAATTCAGCATTTATAGGGTCAACTGTAGAGTATACTGAGCAAAGGGAAAAGGCACATGGAGTGAAGCCTAGGAGAAACCAGACACAAAGATTCTCTTCTTAGAGCAAACACATGAGAATGTGCTTAATTCTCTCAGCAAGGATGTGTGACAACACGTTCGAGTATTGTCAACCAGGGAATCTCATCCCAGTCTTGGTTACCAGGGTTTTCGTTGAGGGTCAGCCGCGTAGGCGTACATGTCTGTTTACGTTTCCTGCCCATTTTATGATTGGGTTGTTTGCCTGTTTGTTATTTAGCCATATAAACTATTTGTGTATTTTGGAAGTTAATAGCTTGTTGGTTGCATGGTTTGAAAATATATTCTCTCAGTGCATAGGTTGTCTTCTCATTTTTCTTATGGTTTCCTTTGCTGTGTGAAAGCATTTAAGTCGAATTAGATCCCCACTGTTTATTTTTGCTTTTGTTTCCATTACTCTAGGAGATGGATCTAAAAAACAATTTCTGTGATTTATGTCAAAGAATGTTCTTCCTGTGTTTTCCTCAGGAGTCTTATGGTATCCAGTGTTAGATTTAGGTTTTTAATCCATTTCGAGTTTATTTTTGTGTACGGTGTTGGAGAATGTTCTAATTTCATTCTTTTACATGTAGCTGCCCAGTTTTGCCAGCACCACTTACCTGAGAGGCTGTCTCTTCTCCATTGTATATTCTTGTCTCCTTTGTGTATGGATTTAGTTCTTGGCTTTCTACCCTATACCATTGATATATGTGTCTGTTTTCATTTGCCAGTACCATACTGTTTTGATTACTGCAGTTTTATAGTGTAAAGTCGGGGAACAGGATTCCTCCAGCTCTATTCTTCTTTCTCATTATTGTTTCAGCTATTTGTGATTTCTTGTTTTTCCGTACAACTTTTACAGTTTTTTGTTCTAGTTCTGTGAAAAACACAGACTCTCAAACATAGAGAATAAACTTGTGGTTACTGGGGAGGAGGGGGTGGGAGGGGGATAAATTGGGAGTTAGAGATTTGCAGATACTAGCTGATATGTGTAGAATAGATAAACAAGAAGTTCATGCTATATAGTACAGGGAACTGTATTAGATATGTAGTAACTTATGGTTAAAAAGAATATGAAAATAAATCTATGTATGTTCATGTGTGACTGAAGCATTGTGCTGTACACCAGAAATTGACACAACATTGTAAACTGACTATACTTCGATAAATAAATATATATATATGAATAAAAAGAATCATCATAATGATTTGCTAGGGATTGCATTGAATCTGTAGATTGCCTTGGGTAGTATGATCATTTTAACAGTGTTGACCCTTCTAGTCCAGGAACACAGTCTGTCTTTGTCTTCTTTGATTTCTTTTATCAGCATTTATAATTTTCAGAGTACAGGTCTTTTGCCTTCTTGGGTAGATTTATTCCTAGGTATTTTATTCTTTTTGATGTGGTAGTAAATGGAATTGTTTTCTTAATTTCTCTTTCTGATATTTTGTTGTTAGTGTATAGAAATGCAACAGATTTTTACATACTGCTTTTGTATCCTGCAACATTATCAAATTCATTGATGAGCTCTAATGGTTTTCTGGTGGCGTCTTTAGGATTTTCTGTGTGTAGGATCATGTCATCTACAAACAGTGAGTCTTACTTTTTTGTTTCCAATTTAGATCCTTTTTTTTTTTCTTTTTTGATTACTGTGGCTAGGACTTCCAAAACTGTGTTGAATAAAAGTGGCAAGAGTGGCATCCTTGTGTTGTTCCTGTTCTCAGAGGGAATGTGTTCAGGTGTCACCAGTGATGATGACGTTAGCTGTGGGTTTGTCATATATGGCCTTTATTATGTTGAGGTATGTTCCCTCTATGTCCACTTTCTGGGGAGTTTTTATCATGAATCAATGTTGAATTTTATCAAAAGTTTTCTCTGCATCTAGTGAGATGATCATACAGCTTTTATTCTTCAGTTTGTTAATGTGGTGTGTCACATTGATTTGTGGCTATTGAAAATTCCTTGCGTCCCTGGGGTAAATCCCACTTGATCATGGTGTATGATGCATTTAATCTGTTGTTGGGTTCAGTTTGCTATTTTGTTGAGTATTTCTGTATTTATGTTCATCAGTGATAGTGGTCTGTAATTCTTTTTTTTTTTGGTAATAAAAAAAATTTTTGGTTTTGGTATCAGGGTGATGATGACCTCATAGAATGAGCTTGGCAGTGTTGCTTCCTCTGCAGTTTTTTGGAATACTTTCAGGAGGATAGGTGTTAACTCTCATTCTCAATGTTTGGTAAAATTCACTTGTGAAGCCATTTGGTCCTGGCCTTTTGTTTGTCGGGAGTTTCAAAATTACTGACTCAATTTCAATATTGGTAACTGATCAGTTCATATTTTCTATTTATTCCCAGTTAGTCTTGGAAGACTACACCTTTCTAAGAATTTATCTGTTTCTTGCAGCTTGTCCATTGTATTGGCATATAGTTGCTTATGATGCTTTGTTTATCTGCAGTGTCAGTTGTTACTTCCCCTTTTTCATTTCTGATGTCATTGATTTGGGTCTTCTGCCTTTGTTTGCTGAATCTGGCTAAAAATTGATCATTTTTGTTTATCATTTCAGAGAACCACCTTTTAGTTTTATTGAATTTTTTTCTTTTGTCTTTGTTTTTTTTTTTAGTCTTTTTCATTTATTTCTGCTCTGATCTTTATGATTTCTTTCCCTTTACTAACTTTGGTTTGTTCTCTTTTTTCTAATTGCTTTAGGTGTAAGGTTAAGTTGTTTATTTGAGATTGTTCTTATTTACTGAGGTAAACTTAAATCTCTATAAACTTTCCTCTTAATGTTGTTTTTGCTGTGCCTCTGGGTTTTGGATCATCATGTTTTTCTTTTCATTTGTTTCTAGGTATTTTTCGATTTTCTTTTTGATTTCTTCAGTGATCCGTTGGTTGTTTAGCAGCATATTGTTTCACCTCCATGTGTTTGTGTTTTCTGCAGTTTTTTTCTAATTAATTTCTTGCCTCATAGTGTTGTGGTAGGAAAAGATGCTTGATATGGTTTCAGTTTTCTTAAATTTACTGAGACTTGTTTTGCAGCCTAGCCTGTGATCTATCTTGGATAATGTTCCATGTGCACTTGAAAAGAATGTGTATTCTGCTGCTTTTGAATGGCACTCTCTATAAATATCAGTGAAGTCCATTTGTTCTATGTGTATTTAAAGGCCTATGTTTTCTTAATGATTTTCTGTCTGGATGATCTGTCCTTTGATGTAAGTAGGGTGTTAACATCCCCCACTATTATTGTGTTACTATTGATTTCTCCTTTTATGGCTGTTAATAGTTGCCTTATAAGTTTAGGTGTTCCTATGTTGAGTACATACATTTTTATAAGTATTATATCTTTTTGGATTGATCCCTTAATCATTGTACAGTGTCCTTTTATTTTAAGTCTGCTTTTTCTGATGTAACTGTTGCTACTCAGGCTTTCTTTTTTTGTTTGTTTGTTTGTTTGTTTTGCATAGGATACATTTTTCCATCCTCACTTTCAGTCTGTATGTGTCTCTGAATCTGAAGTGAGTCTTTGGTAGGCAGCATGTAAATGGTCTTGTTTTTGTATTCATTCAGCCATGCCGTGTCTTTTGGTTGGAGCATTTAGTCCATATACATTTAAGGTGATTATTGATAAGATATTCTTATTAGCATTTTTGTTAATTATTTTGGATTTGTTTTTGTAGGTCTTTTTCCTCCTGTATTCTTTTGTTCTCTTCTCTTGTGATTTGATGATTATCTCTAGTGTTATGTTTGGATTCCTTTTTTATTTTTGTATGTGTACCTGTTAGAAATTTTTGATTTGCAATTACCATGAGATTTTTATATAGCAGTCTACATATATACAAGATTCTTGTGAGTTGTTGAGTTTTTAATTGCAGATGAATGAATTTAAATACCCTGCATTTTTACACTCCTCCCCTCACAATGACTGTTTTTATATCATATTTTACATTTAATTGTTCTATGTATCCCTTAACTGTTTATTGTGAATAAAGATGATTTTACTACTTTAGTCTTTTAATTTCCCTACTAGTTTTGTGTGTGGATGATTTCCTACCTTTACTGTATGTTTGCCTTTACTAGTGCTTTTTTATTTCCTAATTTTCTTATTTCTACTTGTGTTGTTTTCTTTTTTGTCTAGAGGAGTTCCTTTAACATCTGTTGTAAAGTTGGTTTGGAGATGTTAAATTCTTTTAGCTTTTGCTTGTCTGTAAAGCTTTTGATTTCTCTGACAAATCAGAATGAGAGCTTTGCTTTGTAATGTATTCTTGGTTATAGATTTTTCGCTTTCATCATCATGCCACTCCCTTCTGGTCTGCAGAGTTTCAGTTGAAAAATTAACTGATAGTTTTATGGGAGTTCCCTTATATCTGCTTTTTGTTGCTTTTTCCTTGCTGCTTTTAGTATTCTGTCTTTAGCTTCAATTTTTGTCATTTTGATAACAGTGTGTCTTGGTGTGTTCCTCTTTGGGTTAACCCTGTTTAGGACTCTGCGCTTCCTGAACTTTAATGACTGTGTTCTTTTCCGAGTTAGGGAAGTTTTCCTGCTGCTATCTCTTCATATATTTTCTTGGGCCCTTTCTCTCTCTCCCTCTTCTCCTGGGACCCCTGTGATGCGAATATCAGTGTGCTTGATGTTGTTGCATAGGACTCTTAAACTATTTTCATTTATTTTCACTCTTTTTTCTCTTTTCTGTTCAGAGGCAACCAAGGGCAAACCATTTCTTATTGGTGATAAAATCTTCACTGATCTCCCTTCCCAGTTATTCCTGAAAATGCATATGCTGCTTATTATGCCACATGGGTTTTTTTTTATGGTGACAAAGGTGTTAAAGGATTTTCAGATTGATTCCACATGCTAGAGGGTTGAGTATTTTTACTTATAAGGAAATACAAGGCAAAGAATGATCAAATTTGGCACTTTCAGATCTCTATTCCAGAGAAAAAAATGTATTCTTTTATTTTTTCAATTGGAGCCACCTTTGTTTTATTTCTTTAATAAAAGTGCTTGGGAGCTTTAGTTAGATAAGAATTGTGGAAGATTGTGAGGACCAGAATGTATCTTTGTGTGCTAGGGTGACACTTTCTATAGCCTATCTCCACAAATGTGACAAGAATCATGGTATCAATTCAATCTCACAAGAAATTGAGGTCAGTATTGTCTTCTCGTGTTGCCTGAGGACTTCAGATTTCCCAGGGTAGTCTATGATAGTCATGGCAGAAGTTATTGCTTTAGACATAGTTACAAGCATCTAGGATTCATTTCCTGGGTGGCTGTGACCTTTAAGTTTCAAGGAAACATAATTTAAGACAAATATTATTTGTCTAGCAGAATCTTAGGAGGTTTTTATTACTCATACGTTGTACTCTATGTCATTGAAACTAGGTAAAAATTTGGCCTTTGTTTAACTCAAAAAGTGTATTTGCAGTATGTTTTGAACTTTAAAATTACAATTCTGTTTCAAGTCCCCTGAAATCTATTTCATCTCTAAGCGCAACCCCACAACAACCCATGTCCTCAGGATGGGGAAGGGGAAATAATGGTTTAGAGAATAAAACTTAGTAAAGAATATGCTCTTTACTACAATTTATGTGCTCTTTTATGAAAGAACTTGCCTTTTGTTTTTAATATTTCATGTAGCTCAAGGCCAGACTGTTTCGAATGTTCCAATCCAAACAGCAAATATCTCTAATTCTAGAATTTATTCAGATAAAAGAGAAAAAAGTAATTCTTTATCACCCTCCATACCCTTGTTTACAAAAGGCTTTTGCTGGTCTTAGGGATTTTTTAAAGGTATTATTCTAGCTCAGTTTAGCTGAGCATGAGAAGAACAAAGACAAGTTGTTATCCCAGGGAGACGTAGCAGTTTCCTGAGGTCACTTGCAGTGCTGTTTAGTAGTATACATGAAGAACCATTCAGACTACAGTGCCTTGGAGGACTTTGCCAGTAACATACGGAGGCACTAAGGTGAGAGAGCAGAAAGCACTGGACCGGGGTGAGCGGAGCAGGATTCTAGCAAAGTGCACATTAGTCATTGTGTTTGGCCATAGGCAGTACCTTCTCTCCAGGTCTCAGATTCCTTTTATCCAAAAAGAGACAATTGAAGGCTCAAGGATGACCTGGGAGAGGAGGAGGAGCGTTATACTGATCTGTTTTACAAATTAAGCTTCCATTTGAGAGTTCTACTCCTAAACCAAGGCTTGAAAGCTGAATTTTCTGATTTTATCTAGTGTGCCTGAAAATGCTTTGATTTCATGATACAGGATTTGTATCCATTAGTTTCACTCATTCATTCATTACTGAACAAATACTTATTGAAAACATAATCTGTGCCAATTAATATTTGGCAATCAAGGAATAAACAGTGGTTCCCTCCCATCTGGCTGCTGTGTTGATTTAATTAGACTGGTTTCCTCCCAGTCTCAGGCGTTCCTTACATTGAAATTTTGCTGATTATGGATGATACACACCACACATTTTGAATGTAAAAGGAGAGCTAACAATATGCTTAGGCGGATTAGTTGGTGATCTCTGTGGTATGATTTGAGCAGAACAAAAAATTCTTTAATAGTCTACCCTGATGCCTGAAATTTTATCATTAAAGAGCCATGTCCTTTTACTCTTCTCATCCGTCAAAGTGGGGATTCTAAAGGCAGGAATAACATACAGCATCATTGATAGTCAGTGCACATTTATTTTAAACCTATTTTGGGTTAGCCATAGTTTATTTTTTAACGTGACTACAGAGCATTCTGAAGGAAAGAAGGTGCAGAAGGAAAGTGGAAAGGCACATTCAATTCATTTAATGCCTTAACATTTATTGAGAATGCGTTTTATAGAAGATACTATATCATGCATTATGGTCTCTGAGGGCACTCCTTTTTCTTGGCCATGTTTTGAATGAAATGAGAAATAAGACACAACATAATATGTATGAGAGATGTGTATATCACTGTTTCTTGTTTTTATTAATATAGACTAAGTTAAATAAACAAGCTCTGTGTAAAAACAGTAGGACTGTTCATTAAACCTGCAAATTCGGCGATTTGCACATCACGTCGTGGTAGTGCTAGACTATCCTGTACAGCAGTAGACTGTCCTATACAGAGACCTACCAGGTAGGACTGAAGGCTCAGAGGAAAGAAGAGCTCCTGGTTTCTGTGAACAGCAGCTGTTACTCCATGTGAGAAGGAGAGCAGGGGAGGTGAATTTCATCACGCCCATTTTGTTCTTCCCAAATTTGCCAACCAGATAAGTTATTCCATTTCCTCTAATGTGGTGAGGGGAGACAGAGAGAATCCTGATGTATTCCTCCAGTTGAAGTGCCTTGGCTTGGACAGAAGCATCAGAACTCTCGTCCTCAACATTAAGTGCTGGAGACAGAAAGATGTACAAGACAAAGACAATGCACTTCCCTTCAAAGGGCTCACCATAACAGAGGTGCACCTGGAAAGCTGAAATGACGATACCAAGCTCACGTTTGTTGTCAGTGAGACTTCGTGTATAAAACGTGTATCATTGTGTCTAGCTCAAAAAATAATTCAATAAATATTTGTTCCCCATCTCTTCTTCCTACATGCAAGCTGCCTCTATTCTGTATGAAATGAAATATGTTCCAAGGTTCTAAGATAGTCTACACCTCTAAACATTCTTTAGCAAATAGATCAAAGTTATACATATTTTATTTAGACATCAAGTCAGAAGATATATATTTAATAATATTGAACCATTAAACATTAAAAAAAATCCTGAAACAAAATTATTCAGCCTTCAATTAACCATAATTATAAAGCTTATTATAGGAAACACCAGGCTAAGAAAAAAAAATTACAACATGAAATAACTCTTTCTGGAAGTACAGCAGTCATAGCCTACAGCTAAAAATCATAAAAGCTGTTACACACTGAAATAATTTAATTGAATTCTTGAAAAAAAATTGATCAGTTTAGGATTTTATAACTAGATAAGTTATCTTTCAAGAAAATTTAACAATATTGACAGAATGGTCATCTATAGAACTCTTAACTCAGCACATAGCAATAGGTTATTCTATGTCATTGATGAAAAGTGTTCCACTATGTACATATAACAACATTTTTCCAGTCAATTCTCATTTCCCAGGCTTGACCCTCTTGACCTGTCATGTTCTCATCATTTTTACTTCTCTTGCAGTGTAGAGGGGTTCTAAGGGTCTTCTGCTGCCCGAGGTAGTGGGGAAGGGTCACACGAATTCTGCTTCTGCAGGCATCACCGTCATCCCCATTGAGTCCATCGGATCCTTGTGGCATTTTTCAAGGGTAGATAATAATGACTTAACAGGGAAGAACTGTTGATGTTGTTTTTCCTTCCATACCCACAATACTCATCTTGTATAGCCCTCTACAAGATGAGTCCATTTAGGGCAGTGAAGCTGCTGAGTATGATACTGTAATGATGGATACATGCCATTATACATTTGTCCAAACCTATAAAATGTAAGAGCTAACCCTAATGTAAACTATGAACTTTGGGCGATTATGATATATAAATGTAGGTGCATCAGTTGTAACAAATGTACCAGTCTGGTGGGGATGTTGATAATACAGGAGGCTGTACACATGTGGGGGCAGGAGGTATATGGGAAATAGCTGTACCTTTGTCTCAGTTTTGCTGTGAACCTAAAACTGCTCTGAAAAATCGCATCTTTGTAAAAAAAAAACATTCAGTTTATGCAAAAGATAATGGTTGTCCATTGTTGCTGGGGCTGGGTGCTTCCCTCTGAAGTGTCTTTCAGTCTGTGTCTCGATGCTGTCAGGGGTGCAGGAAGAAAATCCATCCAGAGCACTTGCGACTGGGCATAGGGAGCGTTTCAGATTAGTTCCCCCAGAGACACACAACAGGATTCACACTGTATTTATTTACCTCAGAAACAGCTATTGAGCATGTTTGTTCGTTTTTCTTCAGAGACCGTATAGGTGCACGCTGACTTGTCGGTAATGAGTGTCATAAAACATTGTAGAGTCACATTAGCCAGCCCAGCTTTGCAGAGCAGTGATACTACATGCTTACTCATGAGAAGCATTTGCAAGATGATCTTCATACAATGAAATGCCAAAACCTGGCATGAGGAAATGTGTGGTGTTCAAATTTATTTGATTCTTCTGTTCCAAGAATTAGGAGAATTTAAGCACTGTTTTATGTGACCATTTGTGTTTTCTTCTACTCCCATTTAAAGATTGTTTTTGCAAAGACGGGGAATGATAACAGTTGCTAAGGGATGAATTGTTAGGACTGATGTTGAGTGTTGGCTTAAAACAGATTCTGTGGGTGGATCCAGACTCAACAGGATTAACTGTTCCATGATCAACCAGTGCTGACCACTGCTGCTCCGGCAGGACACCTGTAGCAGGTGTGCCTGGTCATAGCCACTCCCGTCAGAACCAACTCCTGCGTAAGTCAGATCAATCAGAAAAAGCTATAAAATGTTTTTCCCCCTATTTGAAATGAAATCTCTTAATTTAAAGAAAGATTACATTATATGTTCAATATAATTTTAGAATTGCATTTTTCAATTGTTCTATTTCATTAAAATTGGTCATTTTAACATGTTGAATATATTATCTCTTGTGGAGGAATATAAATTGATTACATAGGTGAAAGTTTAGCTTACATGTCATGATCTATTTCTAGCAAAACAGTATTTTAGCTCAACTACCCAGAATTCAAACCTTACTTGTAACATGTATCCCAAAACGTAATTTGCAAAAGTCTTTCTCAGATTCTTTGATTTCAAATGATTTCAAATCCAGGAAAGGAAAGAAAGAGGAGTTGATACTAAAGCCAAAAGACAATATTATCATGGACTATTTTAACACGCTGATAGATAGACTTGTGTTTGAGACTTGTTCTAACAGTACTTTATGCTGTGAACTAGATGGAATTTTATATATGGATTTGGGAAGCCTAATTGACCTTGGCAGCAGTTGTCTCACTGGAGGGGAAGGAAGTGGAAGCTAAAACTTCAGCCACTTAACCATCCCTTTCAGCCTAGTCCCTCGTTGATCAGTGAGGAGAAATAATGAGACCTGCTCTGTTTCCTAAGAACCATCCTGCTATTGTGAGCACTCCAGCGTTTCTCATTTGAGACTCAATTTTATTTCAGTTCTTCACATGCTCTGTGCTCTCTGCCTGTATTACCATAAATTATTTCCACTAGAAAAGTCGAATTGAAAAACAAAAAGTGCTGGGTGTTTTCATGCAAGAGAAATGAATCTCACCCAGAGGAAATAATGCCCGACCACCTGCCCCCTGCCGCCTTATACTCTGACGCGCAGGCTTGCGTGTTCAGAACCTTTGTCTACACCTCGTGTGGGGGCCATTATATTACTGTAATACAGTTGCTACAAGTGATTAAACACATTGCTAATCTAAAACGGAAGCAGGAGGCCTATAGGGGTCCCATCTTCAAGCTTTAACAGCATCTTCCAGTACTAAACACTTTTTTTTTCTTTTTTGTTCCATAGAACTTGTGTTCAACATCTATGCTTTTCTTCCATAAGCTTTTTTTTTCTCTTTTATGTATACAATTTTTTTAAATTGAAGTACAGTCAGTTACAGTGTATCAGCCTCTGGTGTACAGCACAATGTCCCAGTCATGCATATACATACATATATTCGTTTTCATTTTTTTTTCATTAAAGGTTATTATAAGATATTAAGCGTAATTCCCTTTGCTATACAGAATAAACTTTTTAAAATCAATTTATATATATAGTGGCTAACACTTGCAAGTCTCAAACTCCCAAATTAATCCCTTCCCATCTCCTTTCCCCCCAACTATTAGATTGTTTACTATGTCTATGAGTCTGTTTCTGTTTTGCAGATGAGTTCATGCTGTCCTTTTTGGGGGGGAGGGGGAGGATTCCTTAATATGAGTGATATCATATGGTATTTTTCTTTCTCTTTCTGGCTTACTTCACTTAGAATGATGATCTCTAGGTCCATCCATATTGCTGCAAATGGCATTATTTTATTCTTTTTATGGCAGAGTAATATTCTTTTGTATAAATACACCACAACTTCTTTATCCAGTCATCTGTCAATGCATGTTTAGGTTGCTTCTATGTCTTGCTATTGCAAATAGTGCTGCTATGAACACTAGGGTACAGGTGTCTTCTTGAATTAAAGTTCCCTCTGAATATATGCCCAGGAGTGGGATTGCTGGGTCATAGGGTAAGTCTATTTTTAGTTTTTGGGGGGAATCTCCGTACTGTTTTCCATAATGGCTGCACCAGACTACATTCCCACCAGCAGCATAGGAGGGCATCACACCACTCGTGTTTTTCCGCTTTGTTACTCTTGTTCCTGTGTGCCACTCTTAGATCACCACTGTTACAAAGGTGAAGTCTTGGTGCTTCCTCTTGCTTCACAGTGCTCAGTTCAGTGCTGAGTGGCCCCGTGGAGATGGGGAGAAGGACTCAGTCACGTGCAGAGGTGGCTTACTCAGATTTCCTTCCTAAGTGTGTCTGTTTGGGCATGTACCAGTGGAAAGGCCCTTCTCACTGCTTTGCCCCTTCCATCAGAGAATTAAAGTATGTAGCCACTTAGACTGATTGTCAATACATTCTCCACTTCATTGCCTTTTAAAATCTTTTTAATAAACACAAGTTGAGGTGGAAAATAATAGCAACTTCATCAAGTTATTATTGCAACTGGAAAAAAAGCTCCTCCCAAAAGGATACCAACTGTTCAGTTTCCCACTTTAGGCATCATCTTTCCTGTTCCAGAAAATATACATGATGTACACTGTGGGTTGTCTTAGTTACCTTTTTTTTTTTCCCTTTTGAGTGAGCACAGGGGACAATGAGATCCAACTTTATGTATTATTTGTTCAATAGATGAACAACATGAGAGAGAATAATACCTGGTAAAGGAAGATAAAATGATGATCATGAGATTTTATGTAATTTTAGGTGACATTCAAAGTATCATCTGAATTAGGTTCAATCATCATTCAAATGCAAGATATTTCTCTGTAAAAGTAATAAGTAAATTTTTCTCCTCTTTCCCCTGGGATTTATGGACTAAGAACGAGCCCAGTTTATTTGTACATTCTGCCAATATTTATTGCTATCGTTCATTCGTTTACACAATACTACTGTTTTATTAATATATAGTTATCATTACAGAATAAATGTACATTGAATTTCAAAACTGCAGTGTAATTACTAAATCTGAGTAGTAACACAATTCATGAGTGCATACCCCAGACCCTCGTTTTTGGTATGAGGCAGGTAGCAAATTCCATCTTCTCTGCACACCACTTCACAGACTACGTAAAAAGATGCAAAATCAGACATCGTGTTTTATTTTCAAGATTCCATGGAACCAGCTGGGTGGATCTTTTGCGTACTGCATCATTTACTGCACAGAATTTAGTAACAGCTCCTTTTGTTAAAGTCTTCCTATATGACAGGTGCTGTGCTGTGCGCTTTGCATGCACTGCTGTGTATAATCCTCGAAACAACTTAATAATTGATTTTACACCTGTTTTAAAGATAAGGGACCTTAAAGAGGATGAGATTACTCACCTTTCCTAAGGTGACATAGGCTAAAGAGGGGGTAGAGTTTGTATGTGACTCAGTGTTGTGTGCGCACAGAGGTCAGTGAGGACTTTACTGAGGCTTAACTGTGCCTGATTAACTGTAGCTCAGTAGCCTTTCCTGCTTTGCTTCAGTGAAGCCCTCCTTCTTGCTTTTCTGCCATGGTGCTTACTCAACAGGCAGAACAATAAGTTGTGACTCTCCCTGTAGTTTCTGATAGGAGGAGAAGAGATTGATACTCCTCTTGCTTTCTAAAATTTAAGTCATGTTGAGGTCACCATGCTCAGTCACTTTCCTCTGTGTTTCCATTTGGAATCTGGTCTAGAAAATAAGACTATTATTTCTGAACATCATTAACCCTGCTGTGCTTTTTCTCCTTTCTTCCCACACCTTTAGCGCTTAACCATAACAACTGTGGAAACCAAAGCAAATCCTTTCTCATTTGCTTTAAAGCTCATAATTAGAAGTACATTACAAGTTCAGTTATCTATTTTTGGTACTGAAGTTGAAGAGATTAGTTACTGTCTCCAACTAGAAGGATTTATTTAGGAAGTCAGGAGGTCAATTTTATAGCCTGGAATTAGAGTAAATTGATGTCCTTGATGATTCACTGTGCCGTGTTCAGAATTGTTCTGTCTGCTGAGGGCACAGCTATTCCTCCAGCAGCGTCAATTTGATAGAGCTGCTCTTGACACAGGCACAAGTGATTTCACACACAACTGACTTGGCAGAAACTTCTGTCCCATATCACCATATACTGGAACCTCACCTGCTAAGAAGCGAGCCTGTTTATCTGTTACTGGGTCTGCTGCTGCAGCGGTCCGAGCCACCAGCATCTCTTGCCTGGGTGATACAATGGCCTGCTTACTGTGCTACCTGTTTCTACCCTTTTCTACCTATTTCTTCTCTGCTCAGCAGTCAGAGTGATCCTATTAAAATACGAGTCAAATTGAAATCAGTGTTCAACTCGAATTATCCCTCGGCTCCCCATTTCATTCATAGAACAGCCCACATTCACACCATGGTCCACGAGGTCCCTCATCACCTGTGCCTCTAATCTCCCTCTCAGCTCAACTCCTGGTATTCTCTCTTTCTACTTTGCTCCGAGAAACTTGACTTCTTCATTGTTACCCAGTTATGCCAGACATGTTCCTACCTCAGGACGTTGGCATTTTCTGTTCCCTCTGCATGGAATGCTCTTCCTCCAGATATCCACAGGGGTAAGCCCAGGAGTCCTTGAAGTTTCTGTTGAGATAATAGAAGAAGGCCCACCTTAACTACCTTGTTTAAAACTGCAGCCCCCCCACCATTCCTGGCCTGTCATATCATATCATAATTTTCCTGCCATGACACATACCACCTTTATATGTGATGTACTTATAATAGTTTACTCGTTAGACTGTGAGTTCCAGAAAGCAAAAGATCTTTGTCATCGGCATTCATCAATGTGTCTTGCACGCTTAGAAAATGCATTTTACTTAGTATATGTTGATTTAATTAAGTAGTAAGAGAAGTTTTGATAGATCTTAACCAACTTATTTAAGATGGCCTGACTTACAACATGGGCCGTGTCACATACACATGTGCGTGTCAGATGGATCAATCAAAGAGACAGGCATTTGTCTTTGAAAAAAATGTTTACGTGCTTTGGCATCAAACCTAGCCACTTCGGACGCAGACTGCTCTAGGTTCTAGATACATAACTTCAGATATTTAATTAGGTAGGGTTAAAAATTAATTGTTACTAAATAAGTGTGTGTACAGGAAATTATGATTATCTTATGACCGTCATCTTTTTCTAAACTACCTGTGCTATAGCAGGGCTTACTTTAAGGACAATATACCTGTTTAGTCATAGTAAATGATTAAAATTCATAATGCTAACTACCCAATATCCTTTACAGTACCGATACATCTGTACCATAATTACCATACCCTGGCTTGATTTCTTCCTGGCATCTTGCTGCCGCACAGATGGTACTGAGGAAGTAACTGCCCTTGGCCGAGGATTCTTGATAAAGTTTATAGTCTTTAAACCTGGAAAAATCTCCAAGTCATGCTAGCATCTACCTTTGGAAAACATACGAATATGGAATCTATTGCACAACATTGTTAACTTTCTTTTTTTTTTTTTTCCAAAAAGCAAAATATTGCCATTCTGTGGCGTTTGCTTAATGATAATGTGATATTCTCAGGTATCTATAAAACCTGTGTTATGTGTAACTACTATTTATTTCTTGATTGTAACTTCAAATTACTTCTTTTAAACCCTTGGGTTTCTTAAACAGTGCAGGGAAGATGAGAACCAGAGGACATTGCAGTAATAGCAACAACAAACACAATGGCAATAACAGGGGGAAAAAATGACCGTAATGCGGGAGCATTTCACTA
This sequence comes from Vicugna pacos, assembly GCF_048564905.1. Lineage (NCBI taxonomy): Eukaryota > Metazoa > Chordata > Mammalia > Artiodactyla > Camelidae > Vicugna > Vicugna pacos. Next base: position 19,093,234 of record NC_133008.1, read on the forward strand.
TAAAATAATAAAAGATAACTGTGTGAATGCCTAGAGATCTTCCCTGCTCTTCTGAGGCGACTTACTAGAAGCCTTCCCACTTCCTAACAGTTTGGGGGCATCTCTTTGGAGAAGATGGTCCTTTACAGGGAACACTGCACTCCTACTGGACAAACCATTCCACTTGTCTATAATGCTGCACAGATGCTGTATCTTACAAACAGTAAAAGATGTAAGAACATAAGTAAGATCTGGGAGAAAAAATATGATAGTATAGAAAAGAGAAGGCACAAAAATATAATCAGGGCAATTTACTTGCTCCAAAAACATACTCACGACATGAACATGCTTTACAATAGGCTGGGTTTGGTGTTGGCCCCGAAGCCCTGACAGAAGTAAATGCTCCCCACCTCTGGAGCATTCCACCTCACCTTCAACCTCTGCTGTGAGAAAGTTTCACCAATAATTTCTAGGGAAAGCAAATATTTTGAGGGAAAATACAATGAAAAAACAACCAAACACATAGGCAAAAGATGCTGGAAGTAAGAAATTACCCAAATAACTGTATCAGTGACCTACCTACTGTTGCTAATTAATACAAGTTTGGTGGCTTAAGACAATATACATGCATTATCATTCTGGAGGTCAAGAGTCCTAAAAATAAAGGGGTCAATAGTACTGTATTCTTTTAGGGAGCTCTAATGGAGAATCTGTTTCCCTGCCTTTTCCAACAACTAGAGGCTGCCTGCTTTCATTAGATCATGGTTCCTTTCTCACTTCACTTCCACTTCTGTTCCCATTATTATATCTTCTCTTCTGACTCTGACTGTCCTGCCTCCCTGTGACAAAGGCCCCGTGTGATTACACTTGGCTCACACCAATAATCAAGGGTAATCTCCCCCTCTCAGAATTTTAAATTTAATTGTATTTGTAAAGTTCCTTTTGTTGTATATGTAAAGCACATATTCACAGTTTCAGAGAAGGGGGTGTGAATATTTTGGGGAGTCCATTACTCTGTCATCTATAGTAACTCATGGAGATGTCAAATGCTCAGATTTCAAATATTGGAATTACCAAAGCAGCTATTATAAAATTATGTGTTGTGTGTGTGTTTAAAGAAATAGAAGACAGACTGTAAAATGTGTGTATGGGACAAGAAACCATAAAAATGACGTAGCACGTTTTGAAAAGTATCGAATGGGACTTCTAGAAATGAAATTGAGTAAATTCAACTTTTAAAAATGGGTGAGTTTAGGTAAGTTCATTTGTGTCCTGTATTTTTTTTTTCAAGATTCCACATATGAGTGATATCATATGGCATTTTTCTTTCTCTTTCTGGATTACTTCACATAGAATGACAATTTCCAGGTCCATCCATGTTTCTGCAAATGGTGTCATTTTATTCCTTTTATGGCTGAGTAATATTCCGTTGTATAAATATACTACATCTTCTTTATCCAGTCATCTGTTAATGGCCATTTGAGCTGCTTCCATGTCTCGGCTATTGTAAATAGTGCTGCTATCTTGATTGTGGTAGTGGTTCCACTGGTATATACATCTATCAAAATTCACAAAGTGTACATTTGAAATATGTGTAGTTTACTGTACAGGAACCATATGACAATGAAGATGTTAAAAAATGGATGAGTGCAATAGCATACCTAAGAAAACACAGGTAGTAAAATTATTTCAAAAATTTCTGAAAAATTTTCAGCTTTTCAAAATGCATGGAGAAATGTTTCACGTCCTTTTTTGGAAGGAATTTTACAGGTATTCTTTTATAATGTTCTTTAGAGTACAAGTATGCCTATGAACTCCTCTGTGTGTAAGAAATATGTTGAAAGATACCAGGGAAAGTTTTGTGTAATTGACATACCTAGTATTATATGTTATCTTATGAACAGATTACTGAAATATTAGAATACCCTAAAATGTGCCCATTTAGAGTACAAAATTCTCTGTTTTTAGAATATTCATAGGATTGTGCAGCCATCACAACCTATTTATAGAATTTTCTCTCTACCCCAAAGAAATTCTGTACCCATTAGCGGTTGTTCCCAAACCCCTTCCCTTACTGCAGTCCCACGTAGTGCAAGGCAGCTTATCTTTTTTTCCTATAGATATGCTTATTCTGGACATTTAATATAAATAGAATTATGTAATTTGTAGCTTTTTGTGACTGGCTTCTCTCATTCAGCATAATTTTAGGGTTCATCCATTTTGTACGATAATTAAGCTTCACATTTTAAAAAAATTTATGATTAGTGTTTAATTGCATAGATATATAATTCTTTATCAATTCATTAATTCCTGGACATTTGGATTGTTTCCACTTTTGTGGACGCATGGATTATTTTTGGCTATTAAGAATAAAGCTGCTGTGAACACTTACATACTTGATTTTGTGTGGACTAATGATTTCTCGTGGTTATGTGCTTCACAGTGGAATTGCTGGGACATACAGTAATTCCATAGTTAATAATTTCAGAAACTGCCAAATTATGTTCCAAAGGGGCTGCACCGTTTAAAATTTTGACCAGCGTTGTATTGTGTTGTTTTTTTCACATTGTTACCAACACTCGCTGTTTTATATCTTTTTAAGTGTAGCCATCCTAGTTTGTGTAAAAAGATAGCTCCTTGTGGGTTAGCTGACCATTCCCCTAATGGCTAATGATGTTAAGCATTACTTTGTGTGCTCACTGGCATTTGCATACTCTACTTGGAGAAGTGTCTGTTTAGGTCCTTTGACTATTTTTTAATTTCATTTTTGTCTGTGTATCATTGAGTTGTAAGACACACGAGCATTACCAGATACATGACTTGCGAATAGTCTCTTCCATTTCATGAACTGTTTTTTGCACTTTTTTGAAAGTATGGTTTGCAGCACCAAAGTTTTAAATTTTGTTACATCCACTGTACCTATCTGTTCTTTTTTGCCACTTGTGCTTTTGGTGTTGTGTGTTTATGTATTTTAAACTCTTAAACATTTCACTCCATGAACCACTTGATTTTTGCATATGAGGTGAGGTGTGGACTCAGCTTCGCTCCTTCACGGTTGTCCCAGTACAGTTTGTGAAGACTGTTTTTCCCCATTTAATTTTCTTGGCTCTCTTGTCTAAAATCAATTAGCCAGTGATCTGTAACTCCCTCTTTATAGTAAGTCTTAAAATTGGGAAATATGAGTCCTCCAACTTCTTTTTCAAGAACGTTTTGGCTATTTTTCACCCCTCACATTTCCACTTGAATTTTAGGATCAACTTGTCAACGTCTGCAAAAAAGCCACCTAGGATTTTGATAACAACTGTGTTGAATCTGTAGATGAGTTTGAATGCCTTTGCTGTCTTAAAATATTAAGTCATTTGACACATGAATATTAGAAGTTTTCCCATTTATTTAGATCTTCTTTAATTCCTTCCAACAATTGCTTTTTTAATTTCTATTTTGGAATGTTCATCATTAGTGTGTATAAATACAATTGATTTTTTGCATGTCGACCCTATATCCTGCAACCCTGCTGGACTTGTTTATTAGTTCTAATATTTTTTGTGTTTTCCTTAGGATTTTCTGTATACAAAATTATGGAATTTGCAAATACATATAATTTTACTTCTTTCTTTCCATCATGAATATTTTGGTTTTTTTTTTTTCCTTGCCCAGTAGCCCTGACTAGAACCTCGACTACAGTGTTTATTAACAGGAATGGCAAGAGTGGACACCCTTACCTTTTTCATGATCTTGAGAGAGCATTCAGTCTTTCATCTTTAGATCTGATGATAGTTGAGGGGGTTTTGTAGATGTCTTTTAATAGTTAGAGGCTTCTGTTTCTCATTCTTGAGTATTTTTTGTATCATGAAGGGATGCTGGATTTCTAATCAAATAGGTTTTCTGCATTTACTTAGACGGTCGTAGAGTTTTTGTCCTTTAGTCAGTTGATATGGTGTATTATTTTAAGTGATTCTGGATGTAAAACTAAGCATACACTATGGAAAACGGTGTGGAAGATTCTTAAAAAAACTAAAACTAGAGCTGCCATATGATCCAGCAATCCCACTCCTGGGTATATCCAGAAAAAAATGAAAACTCTAATTTGAAAGGGTACGGGAACCCCAATCATTATTCAGAGCAGCACTATTTACAATAGCCAAGACATGGAAGCAACCCAAGTGCCCATGAATGGATGATTGACTTAAGATGTGGTGTGTGTGTGTGTGCATGCGTGTATTATAGAATATTACTCAGCCATAAAAAATAATGAAATGTTTCCATTTGGAGCAGCTTCAGTGGACCTAGAAAATATTGTACTTAAGTGAAGTAAGTCAGACAGAGAGAAGCAAATACTATGTGATATCACTTATATGTGGAATCTAAAAAAAAATAATTCAAATGATCATATATACAAGATAGAAACAGACTCATAGACATAGAAAACAAACTTATGATTACCAGAATGGAGAAGGGGGCTAGGGAGGGACAAATTAGGAATATGAGATTAACAGATACAAGGTACTATACATAAAATAGAAAAGTAACAAGGATTTACTGTACAGTACAGGAAATTATACTTAATATCTTATAATAACCTATAATGAAATATAATCAGTTAAAAAAACTGAAACACTATGCTGTACATCTGAAACTAACACAGTATTATAAATCAACTATACTTAATAAAAAGAAATGGGAAAAAAATTAACCATACATTCTTGGGAAAAATTCTACTTGGTCCTGATGTATACTACATTTTGTATGTTACTGGATTTATTTTGCTAATTTTTAAAGAATTTTTGCATCTGTTTACTTTGTCTTTAAGCATAGTTTCCTTTAGTTCTATGAACCTGCTTATAACATGGATCCCATCAGAGTGAGATTTTATTGCCTGTCCCTGTGTATGGGACATCTGCATGTTCTTTGCATATCTCTTAACTTTATACTGAAAGCAATACCTTGTAGATAGTGTGTTGTAGCAACTGTGGATAGACATCTGCTACAGGAGAGAGGGAGGGAGGAAGGGCTATTGTTGCTATTAAACTGGTCATATTTTAAATTGGTTTAGTGACAGATTCTATGAAGTCTATTTACCTTTCAGTGAGCAGCCTCCGATATCCCTGCTCAGATGTTTTTTTCCTTACTTGAATATTTTGGTTTGGCTACTTAGAGGTCAGCCATGATCAGCTTAAGCCATTAACTGGCCACATATTACACTCAATACCCTCAGTGGGTGAGACTTTTACCCTGTAATATTGGATCTGCGTGTAGTTTATAGACTACTACCACTGCTTAGGGTGTTCACTTTTTTTTTGATCTGACCTGCTTTCACCCCGAAACTAGTAACTTGGTGGTTACCTCTTTAATCAGTCCTGAGAGGGTAAAGCATTGGTCATAGACACTTGTCAAGACCAGTAGAGGGTATGATTTATTTTTATACCTGGATTCCAAGGAGTCACACTTGGGTCAAAGAAACTTACGTGTCAGCCAGAGTCTGACCAGAAGTTGAAAGTAAGCCCTTTGTGCCAGTGAGCTGTGTTTCCTGGGTTGATGGGCCTGTGTGTGGCTCGGAGAATACTTGCAAGCATGTGCCATCTCCTGCTCAGAACAGCCCTGAGTGAGTAAGTACAGCCTCGTGCATGTGCACAGACTTCCTGAACTCCAGGGTTGACTGTGATTCCAAGAGAACTTTTCTGGGGTATCTCCTCGTAGAAGCGGGGGAGGTGGCGAGTCCTGTGTTCTTACTTCGGTGGTCTGCAGTGGTATTTTCATCACACTGAGTTGGACGTGGGGAGAAAGGGAGTGGGTCATCATTCAAGTCCTGCAGACTCTCACTGTTCACACTGAGATTCTTCTCGTGGGTGTTTAATGTTCCTTCATCTGCTCTGTGCTCTTAGGACAATTGCCATAGACTTTAAATGGTTGCTTTTTGTAACTTTCAACAGTGAAATGTTTGTTTTGCGGGGAAAAGTGTCCTCCGAGCTCCTTACCTGACTGCCCCAGAAGACCTACCTCCGATATGCTTCTTTGCATATGCAAGTCATGCAGAGAAATTCATTTATAATGTATGTGCGCCCACATACATTTAATGAATAGCAAAAGACCTGGCAGCCTCTGCACGCTAATATTAGCAGAACAGGAAATTGGGTATGGCTGGCTAAGTGCAGACTTTAATCTTTACTTTTAACAGTCATTCCTATTGATACATTTCTGTCACTCTCCTGCTTTATACACCTTATTAATTTCCTGCCAGTCAAAGTATTAAACACCTAAATGTTGGTATTCTAGGTTCTTCGCAGCCTGATGTGTCCCTTACTCTTCTATTAAAATCCTACTTATTATTCAAGGCTCATCTGAAACACTACCCGCCCTGCCCATGATTCATTTCCCGATCACGCCTCTGTACTCCACATGCCTTTTCATATAACTGAATGGGGTATATGATTCAGTTAACATGATTTTTCCTGCTAGATTTTAGTACCTCAAGAGTACAGATTATGTCTTATTCTTTTTCCCCTATCAGTTTATGCAGAAACTGTCACATAGTAGGAACTCAGTGGAAGTTCATCACTCTTTAATGAATATATTTCACCCTAACATATATGGCAGCAGAAATCTCTTGTTTAAGGCAGTGGCTGTGGACCTTAAACCTTAAGGGTAAGGAGAAATTTGTGCTCCATGAGGTATTCAGTGAAAATACATTGCCCTGAACACTTTGACTTAAAAGGCATGAAGTATATGCAACTGAGGATGGGGAACCAAAGAGCCCGAAGTTCTAGCTCTCAGAATAGGAAGTACTAAGAAGACTGCTCTTTTCCAAGGGTCTGTTCTGCCCTGAGCAGCATGCTAAGCACTTGACATACATTAACTTAACTTTTGAAAAATAATAACCCTGAGATTTAGGTATCATTCCATCTTACAGAAGGAGGATTTGAGCACAGACTTGCTAGATGACTTACTCAACATCACAAAACCAGTAGCTGCCGGAGCCAGGACTCAAACCCAGGTCTGACCCAAAGCCTGGCTTTTCTGGATTTTAATTTCAGTCCTTGTAATGAAACTATTTCAATTATCACGTAACTGGCAGTGATCTTTAACTTCTGTTTTCCCTGCTTGGGGGCATCTTAGAAATCAGTGGCATACTGGACAGACTGCCTCTTTCTGTCTCATTAGATACTGTCACATATGCATGGACATGGTCAGGGATGTGATTCATAACACCAGGTACTGGCTGTAAGTAAGACCAACAAGCCTGCCTGGCATTTCCTGCAGAAACAGCCTTTCAGATGTCTCCTTGGTGGGGGACAGAGGACATTGCCAGCTCGCTAACAGACAGATCTATCTTTGAAGAACAGTGCTGGATGATGATCTCGAAGGGGGAACCATTTATCTAGACTTGCAGTTAAGTGCAGCAGGTGATCTCTGAATTTTTCCCTTCTTCCCTAATGATAGACAGATGGCAACTGTTTGGATAATGCCTGATCTTATTCCTTGCAGCTCTGGATGCTATGAAAGGGCAGTGTTATGCAGGTGGCAAAGTATATGCAAACACATTATAAAGATTCCCTGATAATTGGAAATGACTTGTTTACTTTTTGCAAATAACTGGAATTCAGCCTAACAGGGCCAGCAGTTTGAAGCTGACACGGCTTGCTTCTCGGTGCTGGGTATCACATAGGCAGTTCATCAGCATGCTCTGCAAGCACACATTTCTGGAGCTGGAAGGTGCTCTACAAATGATGTTCTTCACAGAGCTTGCTGTGTAAGTTTTACAGATGTGTGGCTGCTCGGCAAAGACCCTTGTGGTCAGTTTGACCCACTGGGTTTTTTTCCTAAGACTTCTCAAGGGAAATTCCATTAATATGTGGCTTCCTTTCATTCCCCTGGCCAACAAATCATGTCACATCCCTGCAGGCAACAGAGTTTTAACAGCATGGGCCTTGGAACCAGACAGACTTTGACTCTAAGCCTGTCTCCACCTGTTACAGTGTAACCTTGGATAAGCTGCTGATGCCCTCTGACTTTAGTGTCCTCATTTGTAAATGGGAATAGTAACAACTAGCTCCTTGGTTTGTCGTAGTGATTAAATCAAATGATTTAGGTAAAACAAAACAAACAGTTGTAGTGCTGTCTCAAGTGCTGTGTTGAGAAGCCTTCAGAAATGAGTCTTGGGCTCAGCATAGGGGAGGCTCCTGGTGGAATGGCGATGTTTCTGTGGGCATAGGAGGGACAGCAGAGCAATTTGCAGTCTCGTATTCCTCACCTTCAAATCTTGCTCCGTCATTGTCACTGGTTTCTCCAGCCCCAGGTTGGAGCAAAACACTTTAAATAGAATAATACAGTTCTACCCACACAGGATGATTCTTGCCACAGAGGCTGGGTTTTTTAAAAAATTGTGATTTATGAGAAAAGAAATGTAAATTTATGTAAGCAAGAGATTTCTGTTAATTGAATGTATATGCTCATGGGAATAAGATCCCAGGAGAGGTCTGGAATTATTTAGGAATTTTAAGATAATCTAATAAATGCTGATCCACACCTCGAGAGTCAAAGAGAATTTAGGGCATAAAAGAAATAGAGCATTGAGTGTAAATTAAAATGTAGGGTTGGGCGGGGCATGTTAAGTTATTTTTATTTCAAAGTAGCATACTTAAATAGTTTTTTTTTTTTATCATTGCTGCAATTACCATTTGTTATTTCAGGCAGTTAGCAAGTCAGAAATGAAGTGTCTTGGGCACGGAGAATAAGCAAAGGGAAAGAGAGGGGTTAAGTGAAAGAGTTAACGATTGGGAGAAAGCTTGAGAGAGAGAGAGAAATTGAGAGAGAAAGAACGGGTAGTAGGGAGGAGGAGAGAGGAAAGAAAGGGAAACAGAGTTCATGTCTTCAAGGAACTCATACCCTTGAGAGCCTGCTTTCAGATGTTTTATTTAGGGAGTAATATAAAAGTCATTGCAAGTAGAAGAGTCATTTTAGATTAGGAAGACAGCTGCCAGTGTACCTTATTTGTTTCTTAAAATTTAATCTGCATACTGCACATCATCTAGATTTGGTATTAAAATGTGGATTTTGACTCCGTGGGTCTGGTCGGAGCCCAGGTTCTGTATTTCTAACAAGTTTCAAGGTGATGTTGATGCTCTTGGAAGCACACTTGGAGAAGCATGATTTCACATGAGCCCGCCTTCCCACCAGTGAGGAGTCCATTCTGAAGCAGTTCAGGACCCCGTGGAGACCAGTGAGTATACGTGCAGCAGCAGTTCTGAAACATGGCTCCACACTGCAGTCGTCTAAGGAGCTTAAAAATACTACTGATGCCTGGACTGCATCCTCCCCTCACCCACATCCCCTGAGATTTGAATGTAATTGATGTGGGGTGTGATCTGGGCATCAGCATTTTTAAAAGGTCCACAGATTTATCACGTTTCTGTTGCTGCTGTGACAAATTTCCACAAGTTTAGTGGCTTAAGAAGCCCAAATTTACAAATGTATTATCTTACTGTTCTGTAGATCATAAATCTGACAGGGATCTCACAGGGCTAAGATTAAGGTGTCAGAAGGATGCCTTCCTTTCTGGAGTCTCTAGGGGAAATCTGATTTCTTGCCATTTCCAGTATTTAGAGGCTGCGTGCCCTCCGTGGCTGATGGTCCACTTTAAAGCTAGTACGTGGGGCCAAGTCTTCCTTATGCTGCCTCTCTCTAGCTTCCTCTTTAGAATATCTCTTGGAATTTACTTCTACAGAATCTTGTGATGACCTTGGGTCCATCCAGATATTCCAGGATAATCTCCTTATTTTAAGATTAGCTAATTAGCGAGCTTAATTCCATCTTCAACCTTAAGTTCCTTTTATCATGTAAATGATCATATTCACAGGTTCCTGGGATTAGTATGTAGACATCTTTGGGGGCCACGTGGTTCTAATGTGCAGCCAGGGATAGACACCAAAATAGACCATAGTTGCTTAAGTCAGAACAGAGAGAAATAAAAATGATCTAGAAGCGTTAGGCAGGAGATAGACTTAACTTTTTATACTTGTCATTTATCCCTCGCTGAATAATACATGTGTATTTCTTCTTGCCTGAGGAAATAAAATTTCCCCTTTAATATTTCTCACTTGGTTCCTGTTAGATATACCAGATAGAGAAAAAGATCCTGAGTAAGGAAACTAGGTGGTGACGGAAGAACCTTCAAGTACCAGTTTGGTATTTGTGAATTATTCACACACTGAATTGAACCTTTCCATTTTATTCTTTGCACTTAAAATCTTCACCTTTTTCTGTTCCTCTGGCTGCTGCCTCGTTTCAGATGTCTGGTAAAGCTCTTAAATGCCAATACTCTGGGCACAGAAGACCACACTATTATATCTAAGCGGTAAAGTGATAATTCAAAGGTAAAGGTGATACTAAAACAGTAATGAGTCACCTTATTATTAATGTGGACCCTATTATAATGCAAATTTGGTTGCTCTCAGTTATTTTCCGTCAAAATTCAAAATAGCATGGTTTGACAGCTACACGTGATAGGAGAAATAACTACATTACAATGAAAGTAATCAACTTCTCAGATCTGCATATTTGCATGCAAAATGAATGAATAAGAATCTAGGGTGGGGAAAAGGGAAGGATATTTGAAAATTCCAAATACAGGGCTGAAAATGATTTCTATAAAAAGGGTTAAATGTCTGATATTACATAACTAGCTTATGAATCCCTTCTTTCTGATTCTCATTTTACATTACCTACAACTTTCTGAAAGCCCGAACAGTGAACCCATAGATAATTGGGATGCTTGATATGAACATATAAAGATAATACATAAAACGCCCAAGGAAAGCAGATTATCAGAATAATCCTTAGTTTAGAAAATTACTTTTTTCAGGAATCCTTTCTTACCCCAAGCCTAGGTTAATTGGTCCTCATAAATAATTCTGTCAAAGCCTTTGTCGTACTACTTGGTAATTGTCTTTTTATTAGTCTAGATCCCACCAAATGTTGAGACATAGGAGCACAGAAATCTCATGGGCTTCTTCACCATTATCTGTTGTATTTAGCACTTAGAGATCAGTCAATTAAAATTTGAACACAAAATTCATATTCCATAGTTACTTAACTGAAGTCACAAATACAATAAAACAAAATGTCCAGATAAAGGTTGAAAATAATGAAATCTTTTAAATTCAAAAATATTGTCAGGGTCACATTCTAGTAGCTGGAAATGTAAACACCAGTAAGATCAGATCTCTGCTCTTCAGAAGTTCATTGTCTCAGGCAAGAGACAGAAAGTTATAATACACTCTGGTAAATGCTGTGGTAGAGATGGACATAGCATGCTCTGAGTGGAGAAAGGAAGGCACCCAGCATGTTTTACAGGGGTAGAGAAATACTCCACGACAGACCTCCTGGAAAAGGTGACTTTAAAGATGAACGCACAGCAAAGGAAACCATAAGTAAAACAAAACAACAACCTATGGAATGGGAGAAAATTTTTGCAAATGAAACCGACAAAGGTTTGATCTCCAGAATATAAAAGCAGCTCATAGGACTTAAGAAAAAAACAAACAGCCCAATCCAAAAATGGGCAGAAGACCTAAACAAGCAATTCTCCAAGGAAGAAATACAAATGATCAATAGGCATATGAAAAAATGCTGAATATCACTAATTATCAGAGAAATGCAAGTCAAAACTACGATGAGGTATCACCTCACACCAGTCAGAATGGCCATCGTTCAAAAGTCCACAAATGACAAACACTGGAGAGGCTGTGGAGAAAAGGGAACCTTCCTTCACTGCTGGTGGGAACAGTTTGGTGCAGCCACTGTGGAAAACAGTATGGAGATTCCTCAAAAGACTAGGAATAGACTTACCATATGACCCTGGAATCCCACTCCTGGGCCTACATCCAGAAGGAACCCTACTTCAGAATGACACCTGCACCCCAATGTTCATAGCAGCACTATTTACAATAGCCAAGACATGAAAACAGCCTAAATGTCCATCAACAGATGACTGGATAAAGAAGATGTGGTATATTTATACAATGGAATACTATTCAGCCATAAAAATTGACAACATAACGCCATTTGCAGCAACATGGATGTTCCTGGAGAATGTCATTCTAAGTGAAGTAAGCCAGAAAGAGAAAGAAAAATACCATATGAGATCGCTCATATGCAGAATCTAAAAATAAATTAATTAATTAAATAATAAATACAAAACAGAAACAGACTCATAGACATAGAATACAAACTTGTGGTTGCCAGAGGGACATGGGGTGGGAAGGGGCAGACTGGGATTTCAAAATGTAGAATAGATAAACAAGATTGTACTGTGTAGCACAGGGAAATATATACAGGATCTTGTGGTGGCTCACAGTGAAAGAGAATGTGACAGTGAATGTATATATGTTCATGTATAACTGAAAAATTGCTCTACACTGAAATTTGATACAACATTGTCAAATGACTATAACTCAACAAAAAATGTTTAAAAAATAAAGCAATCTGTTATGGTAAAAAAATAAAAAATAAAGATGAATGCTAAATTCCTGTTGTACTCATGATTACAATAGTAGTTAATCATGTGAGTTGAAGAAGTGTATTTCAGACCAAGGAAGAAACCTTTAAATTATCTGGAAGAGGGGGAAGAATAGGTACAGGGAGGAGTACAAGTAGGAGACTGGAAGCTTGAAGTCCCTTAGTTTAATTCACTGAGTTGGCCCAGCAGGATGCCAAGGCAAGCATCATTTCTACCATCAGGGATATGTCATTGTACCCATGGCTATTGTAATTAGGGAGCATCCATTAAAATGTGGTTTAGTCCTGTCTCACATCACATTTAACTGCCACACAGTCCTATTATGAAGTTTGAAACATAAGACTACTTAGAACAACTGTATTTGCATTATAATAGGGTCTGCATTAAATTTCACTGATTGACATTATACTAAACTATTTTAGATGGCTCTTTCAAAGTGTGTGTTCCCAGATCAGGCACAACCGCATCATCTGGGAGCTTAGAAATGAAATTTCTTGTGACCTATCCCACATACCTACAGATTCAAAAAGTCTAGGGGTGGGGCTGAGAAACTTGTATTACAATGCCCTGTAGGTGATTTTGGTATGTGTTCAACTTTGACAACCACTGTAGTAAAGGAACACAAGAGCAACTTTGTAGAAAATTTTGCTAACTTCTTATTATTAATACTGTTTTTGGTGATGGTAGTGGTAATGGAGGTGGTAGGTACAGTGTTATGAAAAGGCTCTGTCCTGGTAAATCTGTCTGGATTTAGACATTGCTATATTTATGGGAAGATTTTTTGTTTTTGTTTTTCCTGAATGACTTAGAGGATCCATGACTTTCTCCCAATATCCCTTTAATCACTTAGAATCATGGAAGGTGAAAGTCTCATAATGTTCTGGGGATAGAAAGAATTGCTCCATTCCAATGTCCAAGGGATTGTTCAAATTAAGATATTAGTGTAATAGTTAGAATTTGTGACATTTTCTCCATTGTGACTTTGTAGTTTTGATAAGAAAGGAAAAAAAAATATTTGGGTCTAGCCTAAATTTATTGGAGATTTATTCTGCTTGCTGATAGAAGCTACTTGAATTTTGCATTTAGATTATCAATTTAGTTGATAAGTATTTTAATTACCGAGCTGTTAGTTAGAACCACCATTGGCTTCTTACATTACTGATTAAAGATAGGCTTTGAAACACCTGTCATTTGTCTTCAAACGTCTGTAGCATAAAGTAGAATTTTTTTTCTTCCACTTTTATTGTGCTTAGAAGAATTTAATAAGAGGCACCTTTTCTTTTTGTAAAGTTTCCTATAAACTGTGTTGACAGTGTTGCCTCTGGTGTAGATGGTGACTTTGAAGACTTGTGGTAGGTAAAGCTCTAAGTCTAGAATTACGTAATCAGGAGCTCAGCTCGCACAAAAGTACACACTGAAACAGTTTCAGAGACGTTTCTGTTTACCCTGGCAGAGTCACTATGCCATGGGAAAGTGTCACTGAATAAACAAGTTAACCATAAGTTTCTATTGAACATACACTGTTGTAGCTAAATGAAATTCTGTAGTGCTTCCTTTTTCAAACAAAATAGGAAAGAATTTCCAGTTTGACTATTCCAATCACCTAATTCTTACTAAGATTAGATTGGTACCACCCCATTAGAATATTGTCCAAGATTCATTACAATAATATATATTTTGCAATAATTCGAAGTCATTCCTTTTCAAAGTACATTACTCAGAACAGTAATACTCCGTGTGTGTGTATGTGTGTGTGTGTGTGTGGAGGATGGGGATTAGAGGGATGGAGAGAGTTCAGAGATAAAATGTATTTGGTTAATGCTTCACGTGACTGATGCCTGTTAGTGTCTAAAATGTTAATATTTCTTATGTATCTCTAATACATTTTGGAATTTGTTTAATAGAAGCGTCCAACACTTTTAAAAATATAGCTTCTTTAATTTTCAAAGTAACTGTTATAAGCATATCTTTGAAAATGTTCCTCTAAAAAGTTTTCCATTGGAGTCGACAGTTTTTTATCATTATTAATGGAAATGTCATCTTCAGATTCAGGCCTGAAGACTAATTAGATGAGGTTATCAAGCAGAATAAATGTTTTACTTTTCTTTTCCATAAAATTCTTCTAAAGTACTTTGGTATAAAATACCCTGCCCACACCAAAGAACAGCCATCCCCATTCCTATGTAGAGTTCTCCTTCCCACATACAGCACACCACGTCAGTGTGCTCTCAGTGTAAGAGACGGAGTCATGCCTTGTTCTATGTAGTAGAAGCGCATATGAAAGATTCTATCATTGTGAGACCATACTATATTTCAATCATTTTTGAGCCATTATATTTATAATGTAAGATTTGTAAACTGGGAAGTCTGGCAAAGTCATGGCAAAGAAGGCTGATAATTTAGCAAACCTTTATTAATTATTTACCGTGTTCAAGGAACTGTACTGCCCCTTAAGAAACAGTGATTCTTGCTGTCATGGGGCCAATGGTAGAGCTCTCACTTAATTAAGCTATCTTTCTTAGAGTTGACTAGCTCAGAATCTCCCTTATTTAATCTAGTTTTAACAGCATAAAGAATGATAACTATGTTTATTGATCACGTGCTTGTCTGTCATAACTTGTTTGGTAATTCCCCTAACAATTTTGGAGATACATATTCCTATTTTGCTTATAGCTGTGGAAACAAAAGCCGTGAGGATTTGAGACATTAATAAGAGCAGAAACAGATTTTGAATCCAAGTTGTCCCAGTTTGGAAGACTTTTTCTTCGCTATACCTTATGGCTCATATTGAAAAAGACTATTTCAGTCTTTATTAAAAAATAAATAGTTATTTCTGAAGAAAAATAGAAATTCTGTATTATCTTTTCAGGTATCTAAAAATAGAGATCTCGGATCCAGAAAGTCAGAATTTGGTTGTGTTTTGATTCTGCTCCTAACATGCTCTGCGACCCAAAGTAGGTTTCTTCCACTTAAATTTTTGTCCCACTTTTTCAAAAATATATTATTGAAATTAAAGATGGAAAAAAGGCACAGATCATATATATTATAGCTTGATGTACTTTCAGAACATGAACGCATCTGTTAAAAAACACCCAGATTATAAACCCGTTAGAAGCTCTCCTCACCCAATCTTGTCCTGCCTTCTGATACGTATCCTTCCCAAGGGTGATTACTCTCCTGATTTCTAACAGCAAAAGTGAGGCTTCTGGAATCACACAATTTGCATTCTATAGCATTTGGCATATTTCATTCAACCGTATGCTGATGAGAGGCATCCATAATTTTGCATGTAATGAGATTGAATTTTCGCTGTTGTAAAGAAGCTACAATTTGTTTATCTGTTCTAATATTAATGGGTTTTGGGGTAGTTTCTAGTTTGGGAAAATAATGAATAGAGCTCTTTGAGCCAGCTCATGTATATCTTTTGGCAAATATTTCTGCTGTCATATAGCAAAGGAGTGAAACTGTTGGGTCATAGCATTCCATTAGTAGATGTTGCTAAGCTGTTTTCAAAGTAGTTTTTACCAATGTGCACTCCCACCAAAAGGGTATAAGAGCTGTGATTGTTCCACATCTTCCCTGATACTTGGCATTTTCCTTAAAAATTGTCTTTCTGTGTAGTTATTTTAGTGTGCGCGGTGTCACCTGATTTTCTTGTTTAATTTTACTTAATTGGCATTTTCCTGATAAATGATGAAGGTAAATCTCTTTCCATCTGTTTATTACCTCTTTGAATGTACTTTCTGTGGATTACCTATTTGACTTTCACTTATATAGCTGTTGGGTTGTCTGTATGTTTCTTACTGATATTTGGGTAAAATAATATACATATTGAATACAGGTATAACTAACTCTTTCCTACTCTGTATCCACACCTTTTAAATACGAAATAAAGCAGCTGTCCTATTTATCTTCCAGACTAATTTTGAAGGAATACAAAATACTTGAAATTGAGTCAAAAATCACTTGACAGGGTATTATGAAATAAGTATCAGAGGATTGATGTTACACAGAATTTCATGACTACTTTATTCTATTGTTTAGAAGTCTAATATTTCATCTTGGCTCTCAGTGGACATTTATCACTGAGCATCTCAAATGCCAAATGAAAATCATGCGTCTCTCAGAAATTTACCCCAAGTTTGAGCTACCAATCATGACTAATCAGGACAGTTATTTAATTCCTCATAACCTCAAAACTCATCTTCAGAACTAAAGCAATTCATTTTTTGAGATGAAGTTGCTATGACTAGTACATTTTCACCCCTTATTATCTTTTTGATTTTCCATATTCTAATTTGGAAAGATTTGTCTAATGATGTTTTTCCCCCTGTGCTTTAGTTTTTATTTTAGGCATTTCATTTTCCTAATATCCACTGAATATGATGATCTATCTGTATGCCCTTGTGACCAGCTTAAAGGTTTCACTGGAAATCTATTCTGAAGGAAATACCCTAAGCAAATATGTGAAAAGTAACTTACTGTATTTATTTTACAAGCAGAATCTCATATATAACATTGTACTCATTAAGATCAGTTATCTTAATGTATCAGTTACCTGTTCACACAAGATCAGTTACCTTTGTTTCATCTCATTATTTGCCTAACAGGAATGTTTCTTTTTAAAATGTAAGTGCCACCAAGCAGTTCATTTCTTTGAATCTGAATGCTGTGATGACAAGACATCAGGGCTGTGGTAGAGATCATTTTTGGGAAACTGGGAGTCTTTGCCTAGAGCCTTCTTTCTGGTTTCTTTTTGAGGGGAGAGGTAATTAGTTTTATTTGTTTTTCATTTTTTTTTAATGGAAGTACCGGGGATTGAACCCAGGACCTTGTGCATGCTAGGCAGACACCCTACCACTGAGCTATACCCTCCCGCCTTAGAGCCTTCTGATTCTACGGCAGGAACAGTTTTATGTGGATCAAGTTATTCATTTGCAAATAGCTTTTCTGGATTTACCATACTCAAGCTCAGTAAGGTGTTGCTTTCACTCACATTAAAAACAAAACAAAACTAAATTTAAAAAAAAACTTCACATTTATCCTAAATCCAGTTAGACATTATATGAGTTACTATTTTATATGCCTTATATAATTTTATTGTTTTAAATGGTTTGGGCAACATAGGATTCAGTCTCATATATGTCATAATATATATGTCGTAAATAATTTTGTCATCTTTGAGGAATTTTTTGCAGATTTTTTTCTCAGATGAACATTTTCAACAGGGAAACACAAAACCTAGGAGATGAAAGATATTTCTCTTTTATTAAAGAAACACTTTTTCATAAATAATATATAATAATTGCAGAATATTTGAAATATAGAAGAAAAAACCTGAGGCAATATGAATCATTCATAATCTCACATTTAACAATAACTAATAATGACATTTTGATTTATATATTCCCTTCATTTTTCTGTTTCTCTACATTTATACATACACATATGTACACACACAAGTCTTTAAAAAAAAAGTGTTCAGTGAGTTAAGAGAACGAGTTTATGCAGTTTTAACTTTTGAAAAAAACATTCAGAGAAATTTACCACTATGTGCAGTACATGCTGGAGCTGGCTTGTGGTGGTTCTTGATATCCTCTTGTCTGCAGTTTTTCTCCAGCTCTGAGTTTAGTGATACCATGTTGCTAGATTGAAATTGTTCATGGCAGGAATGTTTATGCCACGGAAATGGGCATGTGTTGTCAATAGTGACTTTTTTCAGAGAGCTGATTATTAAAAGTTTACCAGCACACCATATTTCCTCAAGTAGTGAAGTTCTCTGTGATATTTATACTTTACTTTCTCTTCTTGTCCTAGAAATGGGAGGTAGTAATGACAGCAGGTAGGAGAGAACAAGAAGGGAAATTGGAAATTTTTATGGGAGGAAAAGAAGCTGAGTGGAAGTCATGAAATTCTGCAGTGAAGGAAGTCTTTTGAGCCAGTTAGTCCTAAGACTTTCAGTGTTCTCCAAGTCTGGTCAGTGAGAGAGTCGTAGTTTATTGCTTGGTGATCTTTGCCTTCTGCAGGTCTCTCAGAGCTTCTCAGCAGGATGGTAAACTCTTGGTTCTACTTACTTTGTATTTTCTTCCTAGCCTAATGCCCAATGTGTAGTTGTTGCTCTGTGTCTATATGCAACTAAATAGCTTCATTTAATACAGATCATATTTTATCAAGTGAAAGGTAAGACAACATCATGAAATGAGAAAAAAATAGTGCTCTGGAGTTTGAAACTTGGTTCAGCTAGCTAGGATGAGATAAATTTTAGGATGCATATGACTGAAAGTAAGGGTAAGCCAATGTCGTGCTTTAAAAGAGTTGCAAAGGAGACTTACTCTTTGAAATAAGAGTATAAGAATATATTTATATTATGTGTAGTTTCAGACCCCAAATACATAAAGGTTCATTTGATGTCACAAGTTCCATTTCTATCTCTCATTCTGCCTCTTCTCATATATATAGATGTGCTCTCCCTATGTGTTTGAAAGGTAGTTTTCAGCAGGTCCAGTTAAGATTAAGAATAAAGGGTGACTTGTCCCAATCTCAACAAAAATTTCTAAAATTAAAAATTAATTATGATCAGACTGGCTTACATCCTGATGGTATCCTTGAATCAGTCCTAAAAGCCATGGGAGTGAGTCTAGGTCTAGATGTAAAACCCTGTTCAGACAGCTGGACTCAGAGTGGGGGATGGACATACCACTAAAGGAATACTTAGTCTAAGGTTTTAAGAAAGGAGATTGGGTATAAAATAGATTTATCCAGTCAAATAATAAGTGATACAGCTTCCCTGTACTTCAGGTTTCTCATCTTTAACGTTGGAATCAGGAAACTCAAAAGGATTTTTGAAGTGTCTAGCACTGTGGCTGGACCAGTGTGCTCATTTAAAACTATTTTCATCTCCTCGTCAAGTGCTGTGTGAAACAGCTGTCAAAATCTTACTAATCAATTTAACAAATGAAATATTAAGAAATCAAATCCAGTGGGATAATAATGGAATAATGTACCATGACTATGTATTTGTTTTACATAATGAAAGTTTACAAGTTAGCTAGGCCAAGCCATGCTGCAGTAACAGACTGCAAAAACCTTAGGGGCACAATACAGCAAAAATGTTTTTATTGCTAAGATCGGTCTGGTATAGATCGAGTGTTTCTCCCCCAAATAGTAATTCAGAAACCGAAGCTATTTGCATCCTGTGGCTCTCAGTTCACTCTGGCTTTATCCAGCTAGGAGTAATAGACATGAAAGGGAAGGGTGGCACAGAAATGACATTGATGATCAATCAGAATGTGTTATGACCATATCTAGAATGTTACAAATCATTTATGTGCACATTCCGTTTACCAGAAATCAGTTATATGGTCTCAACTTAACTGCAAGGACGGCTGGTAAATGGTTTTCCTTGTGTCCAGGAGGAAGAAATGATATGGTGAGTTTCTAGGCCGTCTTCCTCATAGTGCCCCATATACATCCTTCCAAACCCTAACCAAAACAAGCATCTCTGCCTTCTCTGAGTGTAAATAATTACCACTTCCTAAAGATGTCAGCCCGCAACCCTATCCAGGCCCTGAGCAGTGCTTAGTCCTCTTCATAAGACCTGGATATAGTGGCCTTGGGGCTGGTAACCTATGAAATAAAAATAAAGCTTATCTTCCCTCCACTGTCACTTGCTTCAGTATGAAATAGTGAACGTGGGTCAGGATGAGACAATAAGTGTTTCATTCAAAAATAGGAGGAATGAGAAGACTAAAGCAGTCATTGGTCTGTGGGAATTTTGGGTCCTGACTCCTGCTCTAGAAGAATAGATACTGAAGGACAGATACCAAAGGCTGCTGATGTCTTAGATAGTCAGCGTTCCTTTAAGCTTCAGGTGTGTAGTTTGTCTGACAACACAGTTCCCTCAGGTAGACTGTAGGCTTCCGATATATTTAAGTCTACTCAGCTTTACATTATGAAACTGTACCCAGAAATCTCTCGTAGACCCAATTCTCTCATGGAGTTTATCTCTGTGTTCTCTCACTCTCATGCCTCTCCTCGTCCTCAACTTTAATGGGAAGACAAAATCCTTAATTTGATGTGTTCTCTGAGCCACTGAGAAGTTTTTCTGGGTCTCCATCCTCAGTCTTTTCAAATCCCATTCCTTATATTTGTAATCCAGAAGCAGTCTGAGAAACTCTTCAATTCTTGCACTCCTTATTCACTTTCAGCTAAGTTTGCGGACTGATCCATCCTTTCCTGAGAGTTTTCATTCCTGCAATACCTTCCCCAAAGGGCAGAACAAAACCCAAGACCAAATATTTTCATTCTAGTCTCAATCCTCTTTATGTAGAGGTGCCAGGGACATAGAAGTTCTGGCCTGGGGCAACACTTTTACCGAAGCTTTGACTGCGAATACCATTGATTGACGTATTTGCAACTTTTGATATTGATTTTTTTTTTTAATGACTGCTGACCAACTGATAAGCAAGTGCTATTTAATTCAGGCTTTCCTGAAAGCAACACCACATCTTGTGCCAGATTTTCTGTTACAGTAGGCAATCGATGGTGGAGTCGTAAATTCTGAAGGCTCAGGGGCTTATCAGGCAAGTTTATTTCTCACACACACTGAAGTCTGAGACAAATCAGGTGGCCGTCTTCCAAGCAGAAATGCTAGGACCCGAGATGCTTACAGTTGTGTCTCCGTCATGTTGAGGCTCAGGGTCAGCCTGGTGTCATCTGTTGGGCAGACTGGGCAGGGAGGCTTGAGGGCGTGGAGTTGGAAGAGGCATTGGACAAGACATTCTCCTTCTAGACGTTGAAGCAGCAAATAGCCCTTCTGTCCACGTTCTTTTGGCCTGAACCCAACCATATAATCTAACAACACAAAAGGCTGGAAACTGTGGTCTCTCTCTCTTCCTGTGAAGGCAAAATGGGACGAGTGAGCATCTAGCCAGTCTTTTTAATAACAATGAAGAAAGACCATTCTCAAAAAATCAGTTCAGCTAATCCCATTCAATGGTAGTATACCAAATAGGAATTCCAGAACAAGCGAAATGTGTGTGTGTGCATGTGTATGAGTTTATGCACGTGCACATAGGCGTTGATGTGTTTGAGTAGGTGTCGTGGACGTTTAAGTCCTTCACAGTTGCTGATCTTGTTGCTGGCTACCTCTGCAACGTTGTTATTTCCAAACGAGGATGCTCAGTTCCGAAACAGAGAAACAGATATGCCTTTCAAAGTTGCTCAACTTTGCCACAAGCTGAAGCCTTTAGATCCAACATTTCACAGTCATCAATGATCTTCTTTAAGCTTGGCATGCCTGTGATCGTCCAGCAGAACTTCTGAGGGTGAGATAACACTATCCACGGAAGCAGAAGAAGATGCAAAGAAAGAAGGGAATCTCCAGTGATGTCTTCAGTGCTCCTGGACCGCCTACTGCTCTTTTTCACCCTGGTCTAGGCTGTGGGATTTCTTCATTGTCTTTTTTGACAGGAATCTGCCTTTTATTTTTAAATATATGTTTCTTTTTAAAAATAAAGAGAAAAGATGCATCTGGGCCTTAAAAAGCGATCAGTTAATAAGTGATGATTAATCTCCTTTGTCACTCAGCTATTAGTCACCTATTTTCCCATGTTTAACAAAAATGGAATTTTCCCCATTAGTTATTAGTGACATTTACAAAAATAATTATCTCCCTTATATGGTTGTGTTAACAGTTGAAAGTTCTATTTTAGCTGTTTTCTATGAAACTAGCAGAATGGCATCTTAATTTCTACAAACCAGGTTGTCTTAACCTTGCCAAACAGAGCAAACTCATTTGCATTTTTGTGAACAAAATAAGCACGTATGTTGTTCAGAGCAGCAGTGTGGGTGGTTCTGTCCACTTTTATTTTCTTCTCCGTAACAGGAAGCTTCCATGGTTCTGAGTCACCACCTTGGTGCCCTTTCCTAAGCAGAATGACAGTTGGGTAGATGACTCTAAATCAGTTATCACTTGACCTGATGGTTCACAGCTGACAGACCAATGATTGAATCCCAGCTCTATCCCATACGGGGAGCCAGAATAACCTTGGGACAATCTCATCACCTCTCTGAGCTCAGGATTTTTCATTTATGAAATGAGGTTAATAACAGTATCACACCTGTCGTATAATAAATACTCAGTAATGTTAGCTGACGCTGTTCAACACACACGTTTTCCTTCTAACCTCATGGAATTCTGTGACAGACTTAAGACTAAGGTTATTTGAAAGAATCAATTACAGATTTATGTGTAAAGTGCTTACTACTTGCCAGCCCTGGGAACATGAAGAGAGAAAAAAATAGTTCCTGTCTTTGAAACTTGCAATCCAGCGGAGAAGACAGATGGGTAAGCAGATCACTGCAATAAAGTAGTTCATGACGTGGAAGTAGAACAAAGGAATGATTCATCTTAGTAGAGCGGCTCTGAGAAAACAAAGAGGAAGAAGAATTTACTTGAGAGGCTGAAGGATGGGGAGGGGCTCACTAGGTGACTGAAACAAGGACACCTGAGGCAGAAGGACCAGCTCGTGCACGGGGCTGGTAGCACAACAGGGTGGGATGTAAGGGGACCATAAGTCACGCAGTGTAACACGGTCCGTAGACAGCATTGCGTATCGGGGAGTAACAGGAGAAGCCCCTTGTGCCACGTGAAATACCAAGGGGGTGACATTGAAGGACTTTAAGCCTGACTGATATCCAATTTGCTGACGTTTATTGACAGGTTTTTTTGTTTTAGGGAAGTCTCCCATATCTTTATTCCAGGTAAGCAGAGAAAACAAGAGGATAACAAAGGCAGAAAGCTAAACTGCAGTCTTCAGAATCCTGCTTTTAGCATGAAACATGCTTTGATAGATATATTTACATAATAAGTATATTTAAAAACACACTGTAGGTGAAAGAATTCACTTGGTACAGTGAAAAACAGGCATTGCTCCTGTATTTGAATGCTTTTTATCATCAGGGTTTCAATTTTACTACATACTGTCTTATAACGTGTTATTTAATTTTTAAACTAATATGTGGTGTGTATACAAACATAAATATAAATTAAACATGCGTACATAATATGTAATGTGTGTATTCAGATATGTGTATATATACACATATAAATATAAATTTATATCCATCACCTGTTTTGCATCCTGTAAGCTCTCTAACAGCAAGAGTTGTATATAGTATTTTTTTGCATACCCAACAGTAAATACTCCACAAAAATTGTGAAATATATAAATGTATGGATTGCAAACAATCACATAGTAAGCAGAGAATGTTCCTCTCTCTCAACCCTGCCATGTTTTCCCCTTGGTTTCTGCCGAGGGTTTCTTGTACTCTATTTTATATTTTCCATTATGACTACCTCCTTGCTGTCTAGAATTCTCATTACTGTGGGCTTGGAGAAGTGCAACCAGTTAGTAAACATAATAATGAAAATGATGTCGACTTTCATGGAGTGCCGACTATATTGTTACAGTTAGTTGTTTATTACTTTACGAGTTGTTAAGAATGTTTATTCATACAACATTCTTACAAGGAATTATTGTTCTATTTTTATAGTTTACATATCTCAACCCAGAGAGGTATGTAATTTATCCAAGATCACACAACTGATACGCTGTAGTAACTAAGTTACGAATCTCTGGTTCTCTGTCTCAGAAATTTCCTTAGTATACTAGTTCAGAGTTTACAGAACACTTGTATGCATTATTGCATCTAAACCTCACAACTTCTTGGTGTGGTATATAGTTGCCAGGCTTCACAGATGAAAGAACTGAGACTCAGAGAGAGGTACAGAGACTTCCTTATGACATAGAGTGGAAGGGCAGTAGAATGTGCATTCCATTGCAGGTTCCTTTTTAAAATTCATTCATTTATTCATTCATTCAGGTTCCTTTTAGCTACAGTATGGTTACTCCACAAAGCTCTTTTGGATAGGCTCCTTTACTACTGGGATGTTGTAGTCAACTCTCAGTATTTCTTTGAGTAAATCTTACTGGGAATAAGGTTTAAGGGGAAAAAATATGTTTGTTTTGTCAAAGCAAGAAGTTTATATTACGGTTAAATATTTTTAATAAAGACCTTTTTTACTTTAATAAACTCTTACTTCCCATTTAAACACCAATTCATTATAACCATCCACACAGCCCCTTGATGAGAAGCAAATTAAGTTGTTTGAAAACAAATTCAGTAAGCTGTGTTTTTCCTTGGACCAGTGGCAGCGGGAAGAGAAAGTGATTGTGCCAGGCTGTTGGCTGACTCGAGCTAATGGCATTCAGTCTTGTGAAATGGATATTAATGATTCTACAGTGTTTAGCTTGGTTTGCTCTTGATGGATTTTCCCCTTCTGAATT
Source organism: Vicugna pacos (assembly GCF_048564905.1). Classification (NCBI taxonomy): domain Eukaryota; kingdom Metazoa; phylum Chordata; class Mammalia; order Artiodactyla; family Camelidae; genus Vicugna; species Vicugna pacos. The sequence goes on from NC_133008.1 coordinate 19,118,077, forward strand.
AATGTCTGTCTACTCTTGATTAATTTAGAGTGATAGTACTTCAAGTCAGTTAATTACATTTTCTTTCTAAAGTTAAATATCATTCATTGTGATGAAGGCAGTCATTTTGATTTCTCAGAAAAATATTCCCTAAGTCCCTTAAGTATAGATCCCACAAAGCTAGTAGGAAAAGTTCCTCATTCAGGAAGTTTCCACCAAAGCCAGAGAAGCCTTGTCATAAATCTAATTTAGAATCTTACCGTATACCTCCCAAGGCAGAGCTATTTTAGATATATGTGGTGGTGTCTCAAACCAGAAACTTTCCCTTGCTAATGTATAAAATATTTTTTAAATGCCCTGCAAATTTTTTGCTCCAGGACATGACAATGTAGGTGAAAGTGTTTTAAAATAATTTGAGGTTGTTCCTAGAGGAGAGAAAATAGGGTATTATAAGGAGAACACTGGATTTAAAGTAAGTAAAGTCTAGATCTTTCTTCTAATACTAATTGAATCTGTGATCTAACCTCTTCTATAAGTAAAACAGGCATTATTGTGTCTGCCCTCCTGATTTAAAAACTGTTGCAAGAACCGTGGGACCTTTGAAAGAATGTATCATTCAGTTTAAGTGTGCAATATTGTTATCACTGTTTTCCTGGACAGGAAATTAAGTGATGAGTTGTGAATGTGCCCTTGTTCCTTCCCCAGATCAGTTTATTTGGAGCAGTTTAGTAATCCCCAGCTCAGTCGTTCCACTGTTGGGCATGTTGTCAGACAAGACTCAAGTGATCTTAAGTTCACTGTCTATAAAGTATACATATTTTACCTTTAAAATTGTAACTGTTCTCTTGGAAGCACATTTTTATAGGATTTAAAACAAAAAATAAAACACTGATGTTCCAATGCCTGGCAAAACAGTACTGACCAATGATTTAGGACTTCGTATTTGGAGTCCTCTGACCTAGAATCGTATCAGAGGTTCTCTATTTTCATCTGGAAATCCTTGGGGAAGTTACCTAAACTGCCTTAATTTGCTAGGTCTGGTTCCTGATCTGTAAAATGTGGCTAGTAATGGCAACTCTCTTGTAGCACTGTTGAGAGGATTCAATAAAATCATGAATATAAAGGACCCAGCATAATTCCTCACCTCACATTTTGCTCAATGAACAATCATTCTGTCTTCATATACTGCGGTTTATTTTTGTAGGGAATTACTTTTCAGATAATATCAGTTGTTAAATGAATAAATTTACTCAGAGTTGTCTAAAAGCTGGTTCAGCCTCAGCACCCATTAGCACTGCTCACAAAGTAGCCGGAGGCATTGCCTTGCAGTCCTCACTCACTCTGAGGTGTCTGTGGGCTGCACATCCCACTTTTCCTGTTTGTTGTGTGCTTCAAACCTTGTGTCAGATCATCACCATCTACCTTCCATTGGAAAAAATAAATTTTTCCCCTTAGATGCCTGAGTACGTATAGCGCTGTGCTTGGTACTTTGCCTAATGTATCTCGTTTTATCTTTATAACCACCCTGAAATGCAAATACTAGTACAGTTTTGCAATTGGAGATAGTGAAAGTTAAGTCGTTACCCAGGGTCACATGGGCAGAGTTTGTATCCCAACCGAAGGGCTCTTTACTCCAACCCTGCACAATTGAACTTGATTGTGCATCTGAAAACAGTCATTTTCTTAAAGATACAGGTTATTGAGAGACAGCTATCTGGAAGGACGTCTACCCAAATATTAATTGGGATTTTGATATTTGGGAGGTAGGATTTCAAATAAAGTTTAGTTTCCTCCTTGTACTTTTAAAACATTTTAAATGCTTTTTCCAATGAGTGCATGTCTCTTCTTAGAAAATAGTATTTTTTAACTGACCAGTTGACCATGAGATTTCATCCCATTTCAGGTGATCCACAGGAACGGAAAAAGCTGTTCACTCAATTGAGGCTGGTTTTCAGGCTTACTGACTATCAAGCTGGACCAATAACTATTGTTCATGCAAATAGAATTCTGTTTTTAGAAGAGGTGACTCATTATAAAGCAACGTGATTTGTCTGTCCCCACAGTCTGAAAATAAATGTGGAGGGACAATAGAAAGAAGCCACAAGGCAAACACTTGTTTTGTCTTCAAACTTTGAAAGCTCTCTTGGCTGATATTAACAGTGGTTTTTTTGTTTTGTTTTGTTTTAACTGACAGAGGTTGCTTTGTAATTAACTTATACACCCAAAGATCTCTAGGGCCCCCAAACTGTGGGCTCTGTGAAAGCAGATGATGAAAATATGTGTCTTTTTTTTTCTTTCTGACAGTAAAGGCTCTCTGTGAGATGTCTCCAGTGCTCTCCTTCCAAGAAACTGCCCATTTCCAAATTTAGCCTACTGGGGAGCCGTGAAAAGAGAGTGGAATTCAGAGTCAGAAGACCCAGGTATGAGTCTTGGCTTTATCACTAATTAGTTGTGCCTTTGGTCATACATTAATAATGTCTCTGCACGTCACATTCTTCATCATTTATTCATTCATTTAACAAATATTTATTGAATTCATATTATGTGCCAATTATTTTTCTACTTGCTGGGGATATACTGCTGATAAAAAATCAATAGAGTTCATGATCTCTACATTCTAGTGGGTCTTGGTCAAGACTTGGTCAAATATTCACACTGAGGAGCATAAATCTGCAAGGTATATAATAAATTTTCTAAAGGGAACATTCCTGTAACGGTATTTGTGCGAGGGGAGTAATTTGAGGAAGCGTTTGCTGAGACAGTGATGCTTAGCTGAGATTGCAAGAAAGTGAAAACCACCTTGGGGGAGAGGGAAAGGGAGTAAGACAGGAAAGACTGTTTCCCACAGAAGTGTAAAGGGTGTGCAAATGCCCTGTGGGAGGAGGGAGTGTGGCTTATTGAAGACACTGTGCATCGCTGGGAGCTTGGTGTACGTAGGAGAATGGTGACAGGTAACGCGGTGGCGAAGGGGCAGTGGGGCTCCTCAGACGTCCACTTACTCGTGTGGTACGTACCCCTCCTCCCTTTCAGTGGGGTGAGCTCTGTGGGTGATGCCATATCCGTGCTGAGGGATAAAGCCCCTGCTCAGTTACCTAGGTCCTCTTCCCCTCCTGTGAGGAATTAAACCTTGTGTTGAGATGGCAAAGCCTCCAAAGCTATGTGGCTTGGATGTGACTCACTGTCTGGAGGACAGCTGATCTGGAGGGATGAATGGTTCTGTGGCAAACTTTGAGTAAGTAAAAAATAAAAATCTGCTACGTTAGGCCGCTGACATTTTGGGGTCGTTTATTACTGTAGCACAACAAAGCCTAGCCTGACTGTTACAGATGATGTCTGGCTACGTGGAGCCTTCCAGACCAAATTAATGATTCAGGTCATTTTTCTGAGACCAGTGGGAAGGTACTGAATTATATTAAAAAGAGCAGAAATTATCAGGCATTTTTCTTTGAAAAAAAAATCATTCTGTCATAAATACTTGAAGGAACGACGAGGAGAGTGAAGTTGAGACAGTTCTGGTAACTGTAAGGTCAGCGCTGCTGTTACCGTCCTCGCGGGAACACTGAAGGGTCCCAGTAAGAAAAATTAAACCTGGAGATTTACACAACGCAAACCATCAAGCGAACATTCTGGACTTTTGACTTGAATCTATTGCCCCAGCTCCTGCTTTCTCTTAACCCCAGAAGCCAGCATCTTTGATCAAGCTGCCGTTCTCTGTGTGGTTGTGACCCACATACTGAGAAGTAGTTCTGTGACAGTGGTTGGGCTGCTCTGCCCTGCAGTCAATAGCAATTTGGTGTATATGGATCTGAGAGTGGAACGTTGCTTAATGGGAAAGTCCTCACATGTTTCAGAATCAAGTTTTCAATATGCACCCTTGTTGAGATGCCGGTATGTGTTACTTTAACTGAATCAGAAATAAGATGTTCTCATTTCTTTGTCTTTTGCTAATCAGTGAAAGTTTTGATTGATAAACGCATTTGGATCCTGGCTGAGTAACGTAGTAAACTTTAGAAAATGAGCTTTTTATGATATTTTGTTTTGACCATGTTTCTACGGAGCAAATAATGGAGAATCTTGATTCTGTGCTCTGTGAAGTTAACAAAAAAAAAAAAAAAAGGAGGGACATTAACTCAACAGTGTACAAAAAATAGTATTATTATTTGGTAAATTTGTTTGAGGTGCTCTGTAGGGGGAAGAGGCTGACCAGAAGCAGACACAGCCTCCACCCTCCCTGAGTTCACAGCCCCAGGTAGGGGATTGGACCACTGTAGCTGTCTTTGTTAGTCAAATTTGGTTTTACTAATGAAGGAGAAGTAACCTAACTTGTTGCTGTTTATTAACCATCTAATAGATGGTAGAGCTTGTCGTAGGGCATTTTTAATCATTAAATAATTTAATTTTTAATACTTACCATTTAATTTTTATAATAACAACACAAATTGTCCCCTGTGTGCCAGACAATGTGCTAAGTAAGAGTTTTATATACATTGTTTTAGTGACTCCGTACTACAGCCCTGGGAAAAAGAGGTTATTAACCACATTCCACAGAAGAGGGAGTTCAGGCTCAGAGACAGTGCCTCGATATCTCTAAGACTGTATGTGATACGCAGCCCGTACCCTTGCCTTTTCTTCTGCTACCACGTGTAGCAGTGTCCCTCAGGGTTGTCTCCTCCAATAAGATGTCAAGATGACTTTTAGACTTATATCTAAAACTGTATTCAGCAGGATGCTGTATGGCAGGATGTTATTGGTGTTTTGGAAAGTAAGTTTCCATAAGTGTATCCCCACAAAAAGTTTGGGTACAAGATACAGTTACAATTATCCCTTTACCACTTCCCCTTATAGAAATTATGTTTATCTGTTTTGCATATTTCTAAGAAAAGACATGGTATGCAGCATCTTCTAAAGTTACTTGATTCGTGGGGCATCTCAAGGATACTGCTTTCTTCAGAACACACTTTGGTTTATGTGCTGCCCAGCACACTCTTTGGTCTCCTAAACTTTCTTCTTACTGCCCCACGTCTCACCATGACAGGCTCTGAGTTCAGGATGGTACTGTCCATTGTAGCTGAGGAGAGGTCAGAAAATCCCTGAGGGGAGGGAAGAACTCTTTAGTTACATCCTCTTCAGCCTGGGATGGTAACTCTGTGGCACCTTCCATAGGTGCAAGGATATTTTAAAACCGTCTAAGACTTAACTACTCTCTTCATATCAAATCAAGATTGCAGCAGCAGAAACCATCTATAGCTGATTAATACACCAAACAAATGCACTGAAAGGATATTGAAGAGTTGAGGGAATTACTGAGGAGGCTGTAGAATAGTGTTTGGGACTGTGTCCTGAGCCAGTGCAGAACCAGTTGCGGTAGCACTGGGATCTCAAAGTCCTGGTCCCTGGAGCTTGTCCCATCGGTCCCAAGGCTCAGCTCACTGCGTCGCCAGCAGCTCTGCTGACACTGGTTCCTCAGGGAGCTAGCCCTCCTACCTCTACCACTAGGACAGCAGAATCCCTCCTGGTCCCTGTGGCTGTTGGCTTGGTTCACCCAGTTGATGGAGTTTAACACTGGTGCCTGATTCATGGCTGCAAAGGAGGCTTCAGAAAATAACTGTCTGCCATTTCCATCTTTCATAACGCAGGAGGCAGGTTTTGCCTTACAGTGAACATAGTTCAGAGAACAGACAGCTAAAATGAATGTGTTGACAAATTTATCATTCTGTATATAATTTTCCAGTTTAAAACACATACTTATGTTGTTTCGGTGAACTGTACTTGACGTTGTAAATTTTTTATGCCCATTTTTGAAAGTGGTAACAGGTAAGAACAGTACTTAGATCAAGATTTGGAACATGATAGGTACTTAATAAGCATTTGATGAATGAGTATCCATAAAATTCAGATACAAACCTGGGGCTATATTGTAGAGTCAGAACTGGGATACAAATGCAAGTCTTACTTCTAGTCTTTGGGGTTTTGATCTCCTCATAGAAACACTATTATACTGACTATTAATTAGTAGTATTTTTTCTACTACTTACAGAAGAATTAAAGATGCCAACATGTTCTAGACATGTGAAAACTGCTAGAGTTCTCAGTGGGGTATGAGCTTATATGGGTAGCATGATTTCCTTACAGTTCTTACTATCTTCAATTCAACAAGATTGAATGAATCACTTATTTTATCACTTGGTTGGCATAGTTAGTTTACTGGTTGTGGAGGGTAGGAAGCAAAGAAACCCCTTGGATTCCATTTAATTAGCACAGAATATCATTTATTGAACGCTGACTTTGTGCATAGCATCTCGCTTTTAGATTTAAAGAGTGACTGCACTAGAGGACAGGTAAGCGTTTTTTTAGAAGGCTCAGGTTGGCATTCCTATCGTAAGCTACCTGAAAAATAAACGTAAATTGGTTACCCAGAAAGTTTTATACATTTTGGACTTTTAAAATTTCCTAGTTATTTCAACTGTCTTGATGGAAGGTAATCGATATAAAGAAATTTAAATAAACAGAACCCTCACAAAACTATGGTATTCTGAATCATTCATCCATGAGGAAAGAATCAAGGCTCTAATTTTAAATGATGCAACAGAAATAAAAACACCATGGGGGACATGCAGTGCAGGTGATAAGGAAGTGTACCCATGCTTTGATGAAAAACAGCCTGGGAAACCCAAACCCCTTCATCTCAGAAACAGCTGTCTCTGTTTCTGAGTGCAAAGCTCCCTGAAGCTCAGGAACACTCCCACTCAGGCTCTTGCTCACAACTCACCAGTATTCCTGTCCTGAAGCCCTCTTCCGAGGCCCAGTACATCTGTGAGTCACATCTGAGCACCCAATGACTTTTCTAGAGAGAAAGAAATAGCCGTTAACAAGTTTGACCTGGAGTGATGTTGTGGATGAGTTAGTGTCACTTCATTTGCTCTCAGTTTTCTTTCTTTTGTGTAATTCTAGATGTTGAGTTGTATTTTCCTTGACAGTTAAAATTTAAAAAATTATGTACCTTTTATGTAGTAAGAGCTAGGTTTTATGTGCATCGGTTCATTTAATCCATATGACAGAGATGAGGGTCAGTGTTCTTACCTTCACTACACAGTTAAGGAGACATGACTAGTGAGTTATGGTGGCATAATCCAGGTCACACGGATAATAAACTCAGAAAGCACAATTTGAATCCAGCTCCATTTGTCACCAAAGGGTTTGTACCCAGATCTGGTTGAATTCAAATGTCAACTTAAAATGTCCCACTGTGATAATAATAACTATTTATTAAGTGAGCATCTATCTATTTTTATCGATCTATTTATATGTAACTACTGTAGTTTGAGAAATGAAGAATGGAAGGGAATAAGTAAGGCTAGTCACTAACATGTGTAATGCACTGTTTTCCTGCCTGGAGATCCTTCTCACATTCATGGCTGAGTAATTCCGATTTATACTTAATGACTCAAAGCAGTTATCACTAGCTCTGTTTTCAGTAGATGCCCCTCTTCTCTGTACTTCGATTTATTACAGCACTTATCATAATTAATTGCCATTTACTATATATTCACTTACATTACTATCCTTAAACTGTCAGCTTCTGGAGAATTAGGACTGTATCTTATTCCCCTTTTCTCAGCAAATGACAAAATGCCCAGCCTCTTGAGTAAAGAATGATTGATAATTGGTCACAGATTTGCTTGTCATATAACACGTGGATTCCAGTATTTGGGTCCCTCATTTTGGGGTTGCATTCACATACACTGGTCATTTTGCCAGATTAGAAACAGCAAACTCTGGATTGAAAGTGGTCTTTGGTATCCTCCCCCACCCCAAAAAACACAGTTTTTTTTCATTGAAGTTTGAAGGTTTAAGTAGGTTCTAATTCTCTTTACCATTCTATAATGATTGCAACTCAGTATGCACATTTATGGTACCCCCATAAATATCTGCGTCTGCTACTTCTGCTCTAGTTATTCCTCTATTAACCTAACTAGGAATTTGTATATTACACATCTAATAGGCTAGCCCATTTGGTTTAATGAGAATTTGGATTCACTCCCAGAATAAGTCAGATTTTTTTTTGTCTGATCTGTGTCCTTGCATTATGTTCCTAAACCATCAATATTATAAATGCATGAATTTCTTCAACACCATTCCATCCTCCGTATGTGTATATATACACACACACTAACAATGACAACAAGCAAACAAAAATTAACTGAAAGAATCTACCATAGTGATAGTGATCTCTCCATTTTAAAATTGCCATTATATGTTAGAAATTAACTGTCTCCTGAATAAATACACCCAAGAGTAGATTGCCCAATCATATTATTTCTAATGGTGAATATTCCTTGGAAATGGGCACACTGCTTATAATTAAATGAGTGTGGCTAAGTTTCCTTTGCCTTGATTGTGGATTACTAATTAGGGATATTATTCATATTTCAAGACAATTAAATCAATGTGTTCTTTAGACTAGTGCTCAGGATTCTGGGGTTTTTTGATTTTTTAATTTATTTTCTTGGTTCAAGATCTTCAAAGGATGAATCATATATAATGCCTTGAATTTTGAAGCATTGGCCAAAATAATCATTATGATTCATGTCATGTAACTAGTAAGGAATGGTTATTTCTTCCTTCCCTCTATCTCCCAGAGAGAGGGCAGGCAGATAAAAATGTACTCCTCCTTTGAAAAACTCATATATAATTGAGTAGAATAATATGGAAATACTGAGACTGATTTTTCACTTGAAATAATAACAGATCCTTCAAAAGTTCACATGGGAAGAAATTCTCACTAGAGTCCATTTGTTGGGGAAGAGAAGGACTGGGAAGATGAAAGAATTGCCCCATGTTTTTTCCTTAGTCATTCTGTCTCATTGGTTTATAGTTGGAAGCAGTACATAATACAGTATTTAAAATTACATGGGGGTGGGGTGGATATATAGCTCAGGGGTAGAGCACAAGCTTAGCGTGCATGAGGTCCCGAGTTCAATCCCTAGTACTTCCAATAAAAAAAATTTATATATGTGTGGCTTAAATAACAATCAGGGTGAAAAAGTATGTCACTATAAAGGGTTAGCTTTTAAGCATTTATCTACCTTGTCATTGTCAACGAGGATCATGATGATACACAGATGCTTTTAACTTTAGAAAATTATGGAATGGTTTCAGCCAGGACTGCGATAATTGACATCCCGTGTTTATTATGTGCCTACGAAGTATGAGTGACAGTGTTCACCACTCTAGGCTCCTCTTAGGATAAAATTGGCGCTACCCACAAAAGTGCCCTTTCTGGCTTCATGTGGTTTATAGTAGTTCACTTATATTTATGTTTTGTATGTTTTGCATATTTGACTAGAATACTGGTTTTGTTTGTTTTCTAGTTACAAAAGTAACTTATGAGTCTTGAAGCACAAATTAGTAGTAGTGACTGGACAGAAGCCCATTTTTATAAGTATACACAGAATTTTATCTATGTGATTCTCCTATTGTTTGATAGTTATGCTATCCTTAATCTTTCATTTTTGTTAAAATAAACTGATGCAGTGGACAGCCACTAAAAGGAAAAGTGTTGAGTCAGAAGCCAAGCATGCTATAAAAATTTTTGTACATGTTGGCTAAAGTATATTCCAACACTGACTCTACCAACTTTAAATTTACTCTATTTGGAATTCATTTTGATATTTTTTGTAATGCAAGGAACTTACTCTTTTTTTTTTAATAGTCAGAAAATTAACCCAGAATCGTTAGGAAGTTCATCTTTCCCTTGACAATCTGAAATGTTACCTTTATACTCATTTAAATCCTGTATTTGCTTGAATCTAAATTTTCTACTTTGTTTCATTAATCAACCTGTCTTATTCTTGTTCTAGTGCCACATTGTTTTGATTATTACAGTTTCAAGCCCACTTAATATTAAATACATTGCGTCATGCATTAAATCACATTTTGAATTTCTTTCTTGGTCCAGATTCTTACCCAAATGATGCAGGAGGTCAGAAGGGATATGATAAGGACATTCTTAATTCACACCTGCTGTCACACCGTCCCAATATAGCAGCCTCACTTCTTATAAGAATGTCACCTGCTATGTTGCAAATGTATGCAGACTATTTTTTCATAATGTACAGAAATTTTAAGCCTTGATAAAACACTTCCTTATGTTTATTTTTTGAAGCTAAAGTGAGAAATGCGGTAGAATCCTATGCAAGTTTTCATGCGACATCTTTTAATTTTGTTGGAAATGCAAAGATCGTGTGACATAGGAGATGAGTGGGTAGCAGGTGAGTTTCAGTTTCCCCACTTGTTAGTGTGTAACTTCGGTTGAACTCCTTAGCCTTATGAGCCTCATTTCCCAGTAAAGTGGGGACATGAAGAGTTTTTATCGCATATCCTTTTTTCTAGTAAGCACTCAAAAAAGGTAGATATTACTGTTACTATTACCTGCATTTGAATTTCCAGGGTGTCACAAACAAAAGGATAGGTTAAAGGAAGGCAACTAGCCTTCTGAGCATTTAAGATAGGTTTGATGGTGATCGATTCCTACTAGGAGAAAGTCAGAAAGCCATCAGCAGGAAGAAAAATAAGGAAATAATTGTTTTTCAAATTTTATATGTATTTTCTGTTTTTACAAAATCGGTTGTATAAAACACTCCACAAGAATGCAGTTTTAAGGTTGTGTTTCCAACTGTGTGTTCTAAAAGAAAAAAATATATAGCAATTTGGGGAAAAAAGAACATAACGCTTAAGTGTGGCGAGTGACTGTTTAAAGAAGCTGACAGAACACAGAGCAGACATTTCTGTCGCATTTAAGATATGTCGTATTTTGACCTAAACCATAATATTCAGGATACTTTGTGCAACTTTTCCAATTATGTATGTATTATAGCTCTAAAAAAAATGGAGAAAGAAGGGGAGAAAGAACAAGAGAAGGAGTGTCTGCCTATTTACCTGCCTCAGTGAGCCGGGCTGGCCAGGGTTCCAGAGCAGGCCTCAGCTCCTGGTCCAGGCTGCCGTATTGACAGGGGCTGAGACCTGGCCTCTGCCCTGCTTTGTCAAGGAGACTTCAAATCACGGTCCCCTGAGCCTTGGGAGAAGGGAGCAGCATGCCCTGCTTGTGGTGAGAAAAATAAATCCTTGGCCAAAGGCACAGGCTGCAGACTCACCACTCACCCCATCCTCGGCCCTGCAGAGCTTCTGTCAACTTTAATTAGCTTTTCTGACTCTGAGCTTCCTGGGCTCTAAGCATTGCTCCATCCCCTTAGCCCTCCTTGCTCCTCCTGTACTTGATTCCCTTTACTGTGCGATGGGCTGTCACAGCTGGCTGATCAGACCACCACCCATCAGCTCCTTTTACCCAGACCCCTGGCTGACCTTGTTCTGTCTCTGACTCGCCCGTCCTTCTAGTCCTCCTGCAGCTGCATCTCCTGCTCTGCTGTCTGATCCCAATGCTTGTCTAATCAGCACGTGAGACAGTTTGATTAGCTGCTGCTTCCTCTCAGGCTGCCAGCTGTTCCTGCTGCTACCAGCTGTGCGGGGGCCTGAGAGTAACTCACTGTCCGTTCCTTCTGACCCTCCATTAGGGCTGCTGGCTGATCACCTCCATGTGACTCCCTGATCTACCGCAGTCTCCCTCTGCCATAGTCCTCTGATGGCCTCCTGGCATCTTCCCTCTCTGTCTCCTATGTGATTAACCATTCTGGTGTCCTGTAGCAAGCACTTTATCACTAGCCTTTTAGGCTGGGGTACCTGGGGGGTACCTTTGGCAAGTAATAACACGTTCGTGCAGGCAGAGTTCAAGCGCCCACTTCACAGCTTCCCCCAGATCCCAGCAGCTGGCGTTGCTGCCTGACTGTCTCCTGAGCTCCATCAGCCGTCCCACCGTGCTTCCTGGGGCAGCCTGACTTGTAGGGTTTTCCCACTGATATTTGAGATGTTCCCTGAGCATCACCTTCCTCCTCATTTTCCTCTCAGTGACACTTCTTTATCATAGTCACTGTTCCAAACCGAGCCTCTGTGAGGATTATTTGAATAAGAAGGGTGACAGGGTCTGATTCGCATGCTAGAACCGTTTTGGTTTTGGATGAAGAATAATTGCATGGATGCAACTGTGGGAATAGGGAAACTAGTTAAAAGGCTATTATATTCATTGTTCCTAAAAATAAGGATGACTTGGACAAGAGGGGATCTGTGAAAGTGATGAGAAATGGTCAGATTTGGGATATATTTTGAAAATAGAGACCGTGGAACTGACTGGTGGGTTATGTGTGGTTGTGAAGGAAAGAGGAATCTCCAAAGTGGATACTAGGTGAATAAATCAAATGAAAACGTGCTGGAGAAACCTTTTCAAGGTTTAGCATAAGTACTTTGTACCACGTACAGTGTCTGGCACAGAGTAAACTTCCGGTAAGTCATAGGAATTGTTTTTATTCTTATTATTATCCTTACTTTACAAACATGTTTTAAACCCTAAACAGGAGAATGTGTCAGGGAGCATTCTTGGCTCCATAATAAATGTAAATTTCAAAAAAAAAGACAACTTCCCTCATAGTGGTTTGTCTATATGTGATCAGTAGCTCTCCCTTGCTTCTGTCTGTGTTTTTTTTTCCAGTAATTTACATTTTAGCAGACCTGTCTCACATCTCTTACCTGTTCTACTTTTAATCTTCATTCTACCATAGGCTTATTTCTACATTCACCACCTTCACAATTTCTTCTCTGTTCACTTACTTTTATTCCTTGTGGAAGCTTGGGCTCCATATGGAATCTTCTGCTACATTTTATATTCTTCCAACCTATTTGGTACATCAGTTATAGTAATTCTGTAAAATAACATGCATCTGTTAAAAAGAATAAAGTGGATTCACATGGACTAACATCAGTAGATTTTCCAAGTTAAAAAAAAAAAAAGAGCAGGTTACAGAAAAAAATATAAAGTAGGGTCGACTGAAAAAAATGCACAGCCTAGTTGAAAATTATGTTTTATTCAGCAGACATACTGAGGGCTTAAGCTCCAGAGTGAGTCCCTCAGATATCTCTGCAGGACTGTTCCTAACACGTCAGGGAGGAGCTAGATATGTAGAAGTTTTTGCAAAACAAACAAACAAAAATATACACACACATAAAACTGTGAAAAAAAACAGGTGGTTGGAACATCAAAAGATTACTGTTAATTAGACAAAAAAAGACATCTCAAGTTAATGAATTTAGTACTTTTCTATGTATTGGAAGACAGGAATCTGAGCTCATTGAAATCTTTTTTGTTGGTTTTTTTTTTTTTTTGATATGCACCTTAACTGTCCAGGGCCAGTAGCCTATTTTTTTCATCCTGAATCCCCTCAAGGTGCACCAGGGCAGGGGGCTGCAGTGGCTGAAGACTTGATGGCTGCAACATCCCGTTACTAATGTGGCAGCTAACCTTGTTTGTCCATAGTAGCATAAATTGGAATAATATAAAATAAAAGAAGAGTTAATCTAACTCTCATATCTAAAAGAATAGGCTAGATTATGCTTTGCAAATAAACAAACTGTGAAGGTTTCAGTAGATTGCAACAATAATAGTTTAGTTCTTCTTCATGCCTCAAGTCCACCAAGGAGTAGAAGGGGTCTCTACATAATGTCCTCACTACAAGACCCAGAGCATCAGGGCCTGGCGTTAAAGGAAATGTTTACTTGTAAACTATATTCTTTGGTTCAGTATGACATTTAACAAGGATACATACAGTATTCAAGAACTACTTTGTAATTGAAAAAATACTTTTCCAATTATTGAGTAAGGATAAAATATAAAAGTTATACAAAAGACTTTTATGAATAATTTTTCTTCTTTACATTTATTTTCTCAGTTAAAAATGATAAATATTATTTTAGAAGATGATTCAGTGCTTTCACATTATGCTCAGTGCTTGTGGTACGCTGACTGTTTATGAAGCCTTTTTTTTTTCCCTTATAAAGTTTCTGCCCTCTTATTGAGTCTTTGGGGGGAAAGGTTGATTGCCTTAGTTTTCAAGCAAGCTTCCTGTAGAAAGAAGTGAAAACATAAAAAGAAATTTTTTTATAGCATTTAGCAAAAACATTTCTCTACTCCTCTACATCTGCAAAAGGACCCTAGTCCAGAGAGCTAAAGCTAATGTCCATAAAGATGAGAGGAATTATTTTCTAGTCCTTTATGTTAGTAAAGGCTATGATGTCTGGAAATTGCTAATGGCCAAAGTCTTTGCAGGAATTACTAGATGTCCAGAGGCATCTGGAAAACATAGGAACTTTGAGAGGGACAGAGTTTGTTTTCTGGGGAACTTGGAAAGCCACATTAAAATGGATCTAAAAGTACCACAGCATAAGCAAGGTGCCACTGAGATTTTCTATCTGTATCCATTTTTTTTCTAAATTGTCCTAGGCAGACTGGAAAAAGGTGAGGAACCTTATCTTGTTCAGCAGTTTTAATTCTCTCTCTCTCCTCTTTTATTTATTTATTTTTTCTGTTGCCTGACTACATTTGTTTGCTCACCTTCTCTATGAACTCTTTAAAAGAGGAAAGGTAAATTATTTTATTGTCTCTAAACTTTATTTTCATATTCAGGAAATGGTCCATGCTGGTTAATTACATATTGCTGTTTTTTTTTTTAAAGCTTGATAATATTTATTACTTAAAAATTAGAGAGGATTTTACTTTAGGTTCAGAGATAAAAATTGTTCTGTTAATTTAACATACTACGTTCTTTCTTATAAGCCAGAAGTCAGACTTATCAGTGATTTTCAGCAAGGTACGTGATTATATTCACCTTAGACCAACTAACATCTCAAGAAAAATATATTGAACTGTAGGTGCTGTACAATGTTGAGCTAGGTTCTGGGGCACAAGGATTGATAAGATGAGGCTTCTACATTTTGAATGATAGCATTTGAGTAGATAAATATAGGAAAAAAACTAAACTTTAAAAGTATGGTAAATTTTAAAATAATGCAGTTAATGAAAACGTGGAAGGGAGGCCACCTTGAAAGTTCGGGTAAACCTTCTGCATACCTGAATCTGGAACTGGTTTTTAGAGGACTAAAGAATTTTAGACAGAAAGCACCCTGAATTATCGGACCCTGATCCCAAATGTGGCATCTGCTTGTCTTCCCCACTTCCACAAACAAACACACATTGAATACCTCTCTGATGTTATTTGTCATAATAACTATCATCACTCCTTTCAAATCTTTATTATTAACACTGCCTTCAGAATTAGATGTTAGGAACTTCTCAGTGTGAAAGCTCCTCCAAGAAGTCCAGATCACATGCATCTTCCAAATTCCATGGGTATTTAGAAAATGCCTTTTTGAAGCTTAAAACCATTTCAGAGGGACCAAGAGAAAGCAGCTGCTTCACACTGGATTCTTCCTCAATCACAAGTTCATTAACTCCAGGACACAGCCCATTAGAGAGAGAAGGTCAAAGATTCACTTTCTACAAGGGGACGTGGAGATAAACTGCTGTATCGATGAAAACACAGTGGGAAACTCGCATCTTTCCTTTAGTCGAGGCTTCTATATGATAACAATTATGCAAGATTGAAAGTAGGTCACAAAGTTGTGTCAAAAATGACTTAGAAGGATTGAGTTTGGCAAAGAAATTGGGAAAGTAGTATTTTCCAATTACAGTGTCCTTTTATTGATCAAGTAATTTCATATATACAGTTGATATATATTGATCACCTAAGTGTTGATTTACTGGTATCTGGTCTAAATGGAGTAAGGGATAAAGCATTAAACCAGGGAGACAAATTTTGGTTCTTGTTTTAGCCACTGATGACAGTGAGCAAGTTAAATTGACAATGAACAAGTTAAATGAATGAATGAATGAAATAACTTTGGAAGATTATTATAAAATGATCTATGTGTAGAATGGAGAAAAGATTTTCTTACTGTTATGTCTAAGTATACTGAATATTTGCTTTTCGACAAAATATCTGTACAGTATTCACCCCCTTCTTCCTTGAGAGGAGAAATTCTGCACTTCAGGTAGCTTTGGTGAAAGACTGTACTGCATGTTCTAGAACTAAAGCTAGGCAGATCAGATTCTCTCCTACTTCAGCCTGACAGAGCAGGACATAGAAAGATTGATTAGTGCAGCTAATTGCATACTCCTGTTTAGAATTTTTACTCTTGATCAAATGATGCAGAGATGCAGTCAGATACTTAACAGAACTTATTCACCATGTCAGCTAGAGCACTGGTACCCAGACTTTTCCTCTTAAAAGTCATGTTTTCTGGTCCGTAGCTATCCACCCTCTCATGCATCTTTGTTTTGTAAGTTTGAGTCTCCAAACTCCCAGTGCTTTGTGAACTCATAGTATTGCTCAAACAGATACCCATTCACTGGTTTGCAGCTACCATACTTGGTTTCTGTTGCATGCTAGCATGTGTATCTTAATAGTACACTAGGTCGTGTACGTCTACCGTTTAGAATGTACCTCTCACACAATAGAGTCTTGATGCGCTGATGCTTGGAATTACCTCCTGTTAGCTCTGCTGTATTTCATACACCTGTCTCTCCCTCAGAAGCCTGTCTTATTACTGAGAAGAATAATTTAGACAGCAGGGAGTTTTTCACATGGGATCTTGGAGATACGTTTTCATTTCCCTAAAAGGTTGTGAAATAATAATGCCTTGCTCTTTTTCCTATAATCTATAATTAAGAAAGTAGACATTTTGGGAGTTTTTCTGAGAAGTAGCTTGGTTGTTTCTATACCTTCATCAGTTTTTTAAACTGTTTCTAAAGGAATGATATACATATACATGAAGGAAAATATAATTAGACCATTTCTTAGTATTATTCCACACTTAGAACTTTGGATTTTATATTACACTATGTTATATAGTATCAGTATTTATAATATACTATAGTATATTATAGTGTAGTATTTTATTACTAAAATATGTAATTATTTTTTCATATAATTATGCTTTCACTCTATATTAACATTGTAATACAAGGCTATACAGATTGTCACTCTGAAGTAGTTGGTGTCCTGTGAGTAATAGAGCCTTTAAAATTTTCTTTATCATATGTAGTAAGCAATTATTGAATGCCACACTTGCATTCCTTGTCTCTAATATAAGTTGCTATAAAAAGAACATGAAAATAAAATAGAAGACCCAGGAAATACTCTTGAGGAATTCAAATGTTTTTCAGTGCATTTCAGTGCAAGAAAGAAAGAACATCTTGCATATGAATCTATGAAATATTTGTGTGTACGTACACACTATTACTTACATACAAGGTGTAACATATATTCACATATGTACTCATTGATTTTAAACAGTATAATTCTAAAAATTTATGTTGATTCTGGACCAGCAATCTGTACAGTAGAAAATAATTTTTTTGACCTTTTATAAGACAATTACATTTCCATGATACATACTTTAGTTTGAAGTACTACAGAGGTCATTTTCTTGCTGTTATTTGAAAGAAGGGAGGGGAGAGGAGCTAGGAAGAGAAAGGCAATTTATGAGATTAAGTGGAAAATCAATAGAGTAATTGTTCTTTTAGCTAGAATGCATACCTTGTATTTCTTGATTCCTTCTCAATTCTTTTGTACACAAAAGAGAAAAGTCACAAATGGAAGATGGATGGTTCATCTGCAGTGAAATGTGGTCTTTGTGATTGTTGATAAATAGGGAAGAACAGTGTCTCCGAGGATCTCATGCACTGTGTTGAAGCACATATGACTGAGAATATAATGAAATGGATGATGGAGGGATAGGCTATGACTGAGTTTATTTTGATTGAAGCCCAAAGTACCAAATAATTGTTGATCTTTGATTTGTTTGTAATTGGGACACAATAAAGACATATGAAGAATGCTTATAAGTATCTGACTAAATAGTAATGGCAGTTGCCAAACCCAATGAATATCAAATATGATTCTGTTCCGCTCCATCAAGGGCCTACTATGGATAAAACAAAGTGTTTATTCTGGGAATAGACAATCTGAGTCACCCATTGACTGATGGAAGATATTCCATTGACTTTGGCAAAGAGGAAAGTTGGATATTACAGTTTTACTACTGGAGTTCCTGTTGCAGGGCATTTATGACTCTCATTTTTTTATTTTAATCAGTTTTAGCCCAGTGGCTTGTTCTTTTAGGCTCTGAACAAATATTTGTTCAATGAATTAATGAATGTTCACTGAAATTAGTTTCTATTTCCTGAGAACATATCAAGAGGAAACAAAGGTAAAAGGAAGAGGTACCCCTTGAGTAGATGAGAATCTGGGAAAGTTACCCTGGCAAAGGGAGATGGTAAAGAGCATCATGCACCTCAATAAGTATATTCTTAAATTCTGAAATTGGTTACCTGATTGAAATACGAATTTCAGTTTTACTCTTGGACTTAGTCCTGGGACAGACCTAGACCCTGAATGTTTTAGATAACTAAGGGCAAGGAGAGGTGGGTTTTTCACTCTGGCTCAACTCTGCCCTTCCCATGTGACATAAGGCTGTACCTTAAACTCTCTGATTCTTGGTAATATTCTACCTTAGACCTGGTGGGTAGAGGAAGCATTAAAAAGGGTATTTATCAAAGGAGTCCTGACTCACAGATAATAGTAAAGCCAGCCAACTCATACTGAGAGACTTTTAAAATGAAGTTACTTCCACGGGGGTGCCAAGCATACACTCAGCGTCTAATCTCAAAGCATCCTTTTAACAGCAGACTTACATAGCACAGGCGAGGCAGTGCTCATAAGGGAAAATCTTGGAGGGATGTAAAGTCATGATTCTTTTCTCAAAAGTAGAGAAGTCTGTATAAAAGATTCATGTAATGAAGGCAATGTATTCTGGCAATGTCCTTTCGTAAAATAATAACCAGTCACCCCATGTAGGCTATTTTGAAGGTAAAACCAAAGATAACCAAAGCTTTAGAATGGTGTGAAGTAGCATATACTGCATATAAGACAATATTTATATATAATTTGTATTCCAGTATTGGTTTCCTCATTCTTCCTAGCTTACTTTCAGTAGGCATGCCTGCCTCTGGGGCTCTACTGGTTGTGTATGGCCATGCAGTGTCCACTAATGGTGCTGATACCATAATGTTGCTCAGTTTTGACTACCACTTCTATTTTTTTTTCCATCTGTGCTTTTGTTGATGGTTTACTATGTGCTAGCAATATAATAGCAGTATAACTGGTGCTGGATTTTTACAGTGGTTCAAAGTATAGATACCAGATAGAGTCCTAGCCCTCATGGAGATTGAGGTACAGTGTGACAAAAACTGTACGAAGTGTTTATTAACTTTTTCTTTAAGCCTTTGCAACCCCTCTATGATACCAATACAGTGATTTTACTTCAGTCTAATACCAAGGATACTGAGGAACTAAAAAATTTTAAAAACTTAAACCAAGGTCTTTTTATTAAAGATTTGCCCATTGCTGGGATTGCCTTAAATAGGATGTAAATATTTCTATATTATAATAAACTGACAATCTAATGCATTTAGAAGCCTTCTGGATTCAAAATCCAAAAATCTTACTCCAACTGACTGATTTCAGGAGGTTCAGGTAATTCAGGCTGGCTGGAAAAGGGACCACACTTCTTAATGATGGCTCAGAACTTAATTTCTCTCTCTCTTGAACTCACAGCTCTCTTCCATGTGTTGACCCACTCCAAGAGAGGGTCTCTTCCTGTGATTACGTTATGTCAGACAGAGGTATCACGGGCAAAATCTTTCCAACTTCAGCTCCAGAGCAAAGTTGTGATACCTTTTCTGGTATTCTTAGCAGAGATCCTAGGATTTAACCTGTCCCTTATTTAAGCTACACTGACTTAAAAAGGCATGTTCTCATCCTGATTCGTGTGAACTGAAATTATGTGTGTGGGGGAGGAGCATCCCCAAACAGAAACTGAAGATGTTCCTAGAATAGGCAAACCGTTTATAAATGAACACCACACCCATCACGTACCTGAGGTTCATCTGCTCTCCAGCTGCCCTCATTCCTCTTCCAGGCAAGTCCTGTCTAGAAGTGCTGAGCAGCTTACAACACTCAGGAGTAATCCAACCAGGGCATAGAGAGGGAAGGCACACTTGAAACTTCAGACCACAGGGAGTTAGGATCAAGTGCACCATCAGTTTAAGTAAGTGGCAAGGTGCTTAAGGCAGACCTGAAGCTTCCTGCCTGTACGCTCTCAGGCCTTACCACTGTCACGCACAATTGCCCTGACTCTCTGCTCACTGAGGATTCTCTCTGGCAGCTGGAGCCTGTTCTCCCCAGGCCACTGCAAGCTTGAAGGGCCAGAGAATTAATGTTCAGCTAGTGATCCCTCGGTGAGATGGCCCTGAGACACATGTGCCACATTGACCCCCAGCTTCGTTCTAGTGAGGACTAAGATCCAGTTAGTTGACATGACAAGGTGGACTGTCTTTCCTTCTCTGTCTTGCTTCCTTGTTTTTCTTTCAGCATCTTCCAGGGTCACCTTCCAAATAAACCACCCGTCCTTGAACCATTGACTTGGAATCTGAAAATGATCACCTAGACAGTAATCCCATAGGATACAGTCTTTTAAATATTTTTGCCAAATATTTTTCTTTCATTGTCATAATCTTCTTATGAGAGTATAAAAAAGTAAGGAGGAGAGGAGTGCATAATCTCCTTCCCAGAATCCTCTCAACATGTTTTCCATAACAAGTACAAAAGACATACTACCTTCATTATTCTATATTTTACAGACAGAAAACTTAAATAGCATGATCAGATAAAAATATAAAAATTGAATTTCCAGTCCTATTTTCTTTTCACAGTTAACTGCCATGATTGCTCCCACAAAAAGAAGAATTTAAGGAGGAGAGAAAGAGAACAATAAAAGAAAGAGAAATCACAAAGATTTTTATGTAGAGCTGGCTACTAAATAAGTCAAATAAGTTTCTTTCAACCCTGCTGCAAACAATAATTCTATTTTTGAATTTTTTTAAATAAAATAACTGGTACTTTATACAGATAAGTTTACCTATGCTGTTTTGGCCACTGAGTATGCCGTGAGTTAATTCCATTAACTTACTGCTAGGGACCTACTCGAAGTCTTTGCTAATTTAATACAGTGGCTATTACTGAAATGCTAACTACAGCACTCAACGGGGATAATTTTATTCTCCAAGTAGCCAAAATGTTTATAAAATGAGCTCAATTAAAAGATTAAAAATGGGCAGATAATTTTTGACTATTTCTAATTATCAAGTTAAATTTGTATTCAACACATTTTTCTTAAGTAATGGTAATCAAATCTAGAATATAATCATGCAATTAATCATTTGCTTTTCAAATGTAAGCTTTATTCAGAAAATTAGCAACTGTGCTAAAGAAACCAAACCTTTTACTAATTTTAATGAAAAATTTTAATAAAACATCAGTATAATATATACTAAGTCCAAAAGCTGAATGTAGTTTTTGGTGTGGGTATTTTTTAGTATTTGTTTCCTAACAGAACATTTGCTTCATTTGATGTTGATATTTAATTTGACTGCCTAAATTATAATTTATTAAGATAAATTGATATATAAGAAAATATTACCTGAAAAAAACTATTTTTTAAGCAGAGAGATAAATTCACGTACATACACACAATATCTTTGGAATCAATGTATATTTTTGAATAGGTGAAAAGTGCCCATGCATCCCTTGATATTTATTTTTATGCTCAAACTATCATGGATGACTGTTATTTATTATATATTTTATTTTTATTGTACATTTATTTGAAAGGGTAATAGATGCTCATAGTCTATAATCTGAAAATTAAAAAAAGTCATTGAGCGTTAAAAAAAAAAATTCCTTGCACAGTTTGCTCCCTGATCCTCCAGTACCACTAGCCATTGGCTACTAACTTTCCTAGCTTCTTGAATACCCCTCTAGAAGTTGTCTACGTGTATACATAAGAACACAGAGATACACCGCCTCTGCCGTGTAACACAGCTGTAACTTTCTATAAACATTTTTCTTCACCTTTGCTCTTCTTGTGTAGTTTAGAAATTCTATATCACTCCATGAAAATTGCCCAGTCCTTTCTAAGCTACTGCACAGCTTAATGTTGTGTAAATATACATTACTTATGTAACTATTTTCAGTCCTTTTCTCTCACTGAGCTACTGTGGTGAAATTCTTCAATATACATCCATAAATATACCTTTTGGATACGTTTATAGGAATAGAATTGCCGGTGCAGGCATATGCATTTCAAATTTATAAAGATCCCGTGGAGTTGTCTTCCATGGTGGTTGCAATCATTTATCTTCCATAGTAACAAAAGGTGAGTGTGCCTTTTCACCTATATCCTAACTGATAGGGTGATTTATTACACTTTTTTCAGCTTTACCAATCAGGCAGTTTAAAAATGTCAATGTGTGGTTTTAATTTGGAGTTCTTACATTAAGAGTAAGGCTGAACATTTTTCTCAGAGGTTTAAAAGTATTTATATTACTTTTCTTTGATATATATTCTTGCCATTTACTCATTTTTTTCCTATTGAATGTTTTATATTTTTATTATTTTGTAAGAGCCATTTATACATTAAAAAATAAGCCCTTTAATATTTGGTGGAAAATAGTTCCTTCCAGTTTGTCAAGTATCTTTGGCTTTTTTAGTATGTATGTGTGTGTATGTAACTTTTCCCAAGTAGAGAAATGTTTTCCCCATGTATTTGAATTTATCTCCAACTTTTGAAAATAGTTTTTTTTTGAGCCATATTTAGAAAAGCTTTCCCACTCTTAGATGCTTAAGGAAAAAAAAATCTCCAATATTTCTTTTTCTCTTACCTTTAAATCTTTGTTTTGACTGATACTAATTTTCATAGAAGGAATGAGGTTTAGAATTAATTTATGTTCCATAGGTGGGTTCTTCAGCTACTGAGGAGGGTCACTGATTAATGGGGGGAAAGTAGCACATAGTCAGAGGTGCTCACACGATATTAGGGAAAAAGGCTCCCTCCTGTGCCGGGAGCCTCCCTTCCCCTCAGCGCCTGGACGATGTCAGGCAGCTGCGGGTGACCTACTGCTCGCCGCGCTGGGGCCTGCGGGGCCTGGAAGGCTGAGTGATTGCCGTGCCAAAGCCCTCTTTTACTCGTGGCTTTTATTGTCAGTCCAAGAAAATTTATGAAAATATAGAAGCATGTAGTTTTCTGGGTCAGCTCCATGTCAGCGGGTCCCTGTTCTCACCCGGGGGAGAAAAGGGAGGTCAGTTCTCAGGTATTCTAAACACTAACTCATCATTCTGAAAACCCACTTTTCAGTTACCCATTTTCCTCAGTGAAATATGTTGACTGCAACTTTTCCGCAGTTATTTAAAATGACTTGAATAAACATAAAATATCTATGAATCTTTAAAATGGTTCTGAACTATTTCTGTTTTATCTGTTTCATTTTTTTTTTTAATCTTTGTTCTGCTTTGGTACCACATTGCTCTAACTATGGGAGCTTTATATTGTATTTTCTAAATAATATTGCCAGGTTTTCATTCTTATTCTTCTTTTTGGAAGTCTTCATCATATGCCTGTATATTTGTGTCTATATGTGTGTGTATGTAAGTTTTTTTGGATAGACTAAAGATATTAATCCCCATATTGTATATAAGAAAACCGAATATTGAAGAAATAAAATGTCTTATCCCAATTCATATAACTGATAAGCTCCAGAACAGGGATTTGAACTCAGCTGTGTCTTAACTCCCAAGTCTATGTATTCTTTACATAGATAACGATGCCAGAGACACTAGGATGTGCAAGGTTATTCTCCAAACAGAGGAACTCCTGCAGTGGAGGGAAAGTAGATAAGGGGCAGGGCACAAGGTTGAAGTGTAAGTTTTTGTGGAGAGCGAGCTATGGAGAAACTTTTACAGGACAGCATGGCCAAAAAAAGGTGCTGTCAGTTCTGGTAGGAACCCATCAGATGAGTGAGAAAGTGTGCTGTTCTAGTCCAAGGCTCATTAAAATTGGAGGGGAATTGAGGAGATCAAAGTAAGCAAATGATGTATTGCTTTATTTCAGGAGTTTGTAATCTTAATAATGAAATGATCATTAGTACAACTCCATTATACATATACACATATACATCACATGTGGGCATATGTGTGTGTGTGAATGTATATAATATATTCACACATAGTCAAATAACTTTATTTTTTGAAAGTATTAGAAAACAAATAATGGGTAAAAAATTATAGAATAGGAGAGAAAAATCAAGCAACCATTCACAGAGGAACTAACTACATGTGTAATTCAATATAACTGTAAATCCTGCTCTTACTCATTTCCCGCATCGCGGTGGGTTTAGGTACGCAGCTTAGGATAGGATGTGGGGGACTTGGACTATTCAGTACGAATACAGGAGAAGAATTACAGATGCTAGAGGTGACAGAGACAGGAGAGAGGTACCAGCACGGTGGGCACTCCACAGGTAGACAAGGAGACTTGATAGACGTCTTTCCCTTCCTGAAGGAGAGTTATTCTGAATTGCTGTTATTTACAACTTAGAGGGCCATATAACAGCTCCCACAGAGGCAGAATCAGATAACACAGAAAGGTTTGTTTCAGGCTGTGTATAATTTCCAGTGAAGAATAGATTTTCCCCTGTATTCTTCTCCCTTATGATTAAAAAAAGAAAAATTATAGGAAGATATTATTGTTTGGTCACAAAATAAGGCTAACAGTCTTATTAGGTTTGACCTGGTCATTTGCATAAGAATAGAATATGAAAATGAGTGTATGTATGTATATGCATGACTAGGACATTGTGGTGTACACCGGAAATTGACATATTGTAAATGGCTATACTTCAATTAAAAAAAAAGAAAGGGGGTAAAAAAAAGAACAGAATAAGTGCTGATTTACCAAAGAGGCTCTCCTAATTTTGCTATGCTTGATGCTTTCATAAAGAATCTCATACTGGATTTTCAAATCCTTCTTAATTTTTTTTTTTTTTTTTTACTATTTGGAGGTAGGACACAAACCCAAGAAATTCTTTCCTCCAGGTTTAACCTACAATATGTATAAATTTGAACACATTCCTCTCTTTTGAAGGTCCCCAAAATATCCCAGTGTTCCTACTTGCCTGGAAGTGACCTTGCTGTTAGACTGGATCCTGTTAGACTGGACCCTGTAAATGAGGTACCAGACCACTTTTCCTGGGAAGGCTTTGTAAGAATCGGTTCCATAAAGTGCCTTAAAAAATGGCTGGTCATATCATACCCAATTATATGAGCATCATTCTTGAACATGATATTCCAGGCAAATCTTTGGTTGCATAACCAACATTTCCAATTATATCCTGGAAAAAAAGGAGGACAGATTTTTGAAGAACCTGTGGAAATAGCTATACTAACATGAAAAGTAAAGAGATGCAATTAGAGTTTCTGAATTTCTGTGTGTCAGTGAAAATGTATCATTTTTAAAAGTTTCACTTCAGCCTACCAGTACGTTCTATTAAAATATTAAATTGTTAGAATTTATAGATAGCTCCAAATTAAGGGCTTTGTATTTGTGTGTATGTATAACACATGACAAAGGATATATATAATACATTAAATATTGCATTTATTAGTATAGATATGTGAATACATACAAAACGTTAGCAGTATTTTTTAAAAACCTACCATTATCCCTCATTAGTTCATTTGAGCTTATGTAAATTCTTGTTCCAATGGATCTTGGGTTAGCAGTCTCGGGAATTCCACCGCTTTTTAATGACAGAATTCTGGAAATTCTCACTCAGCAGCCCTGTGTGGTGTGAATGTTGTTTGAGGGTTACTATCAGGAATCCACTCTTCAAAGTATCACCTGTTTGAAATGCCTGGTACAGTCCTTTTCCACAGATCTTTGAAACAGTCCTACTTTGTGTGCAAGAACTCTGACTTACAGCTGCAAGACATTCAGGCACGGATCAAAGTAAAAGAAACTTTCTGTAGATGACAGAGATTCAGAATGGCTGTGGTTAGTTTATTCCTGATTATTTTCAAAAGGGAAAAAAGTCTGATGACAATTCACAACAAGAATAATACATCTGACAAGGAAATCAGATTGATGCTGGCATGTGGCAGGGGGATAAAACAGATCATAAGGTCGATCCAAAACAAGTTTTAGACAAAACGTCTTCTAAGAATAATGAATAAGGATATTTTCAAAGATCCAGGGAACATCGATCTGTTGCAAAAATGAATACACAATTTTTACAGAGAAAAAAACTTTGATATATAACAATCCAAAAGTGTAATAAGTGTGTTTGTATATTACATATGGAGCCTTTAGTAAGAATATGTCAATAGCATATGGAGACTATTAAGAGGCTCAGTGTGTCTGAAGTCCTAAATATTGGTATTAAACAGCAACGTCAACAACAAAAACTTCATTGTTAATATTAATGTGCATAGTCAACTGAAAATCACTGGCGAAGAGATGCTAGGCCCGAATTAAAGAAACGAGTTTACAGCCATATAAACATTTTACGTAGCAGCTTAACTTAGGACCACTAACACCATACTGTTTGCCTAATATCATCAGGCGAACCACCACCAGGACTCTGACACATATAGAAAAATGTGACAGAACTATTTCTTACTATATTTTTTTCAGTGTTTTTGAAGTTAAAACATACTATATAGAAAGCAAGGATATTGACTAATATCTGGAGATGTCTTAATGAAACATGCCATCTCTAAAATTTTTGTACTGGTAACATTTTAACTATATAAATTTAACCTTTGGAAGGCTGAACAGCTTTTCCGTTTGACAGTGATTCCAATGAAACTCATAAACAGTAATATATCATATACGCTATTTTTAGAGTTTTGCTTTTCGTAAGGTAAAAAAATAAATCTGCGATTTTCCAGGGTACCTTTATAGGGGATCTCAAAGTATTTTTAAGTGTAAAAGATAGCCTGCAAATTATAATTTATTTTACATTTAAGATTTGAATTTAGGAAACCCAAATCAAATTTTTCAGGTAACTTGAAAATTTAGCTTAGAACCATAAGTGCCTGAGAAATTATAATTGACTATCCATTTGAAAGTAATAATGAAACACACAAATAAAAATATACAGTAACGTGGTTATAAATAATCTTAGCTCCTTCATAATTGAGTAAACTTTATTTTTCTTAAATAATCAAGGACTTAATAAAGTCAACATAAATCAAAGAAAATTGTTCCAAAAAGATACAAAAGTGGTGCTATCACGTCAGGTTGCATAGAAAAGGAGAATGACCCTGCATACCATAGGTTAAGGCAATAAACAGCAAACCAGGGACACAAGCCCACAAATATTGAGCAAGTTTGCAAAGATTTTACACATTTCATAGATTTCCAGACTCATGTAGTAAGTTAAGGCAAATAAAATCAATTTCCCAATTTCCTCTGTTAGTATGCTTTTTCATATTCTGGAACAAACTAACTTAGGAAAGATCTCAGGGCATCTGTGAGCTCAGAACTAATTTCATAATATTACTAAGATATTGTTACCACTGACCATTTGTCATTGCTATCTTCAAATCAATAAACATTTGATAAATTTCTTAGTTTCAATTTCCAGTACTAATTGGTAAATATCACTAATTACAACCCACCTATACATATAAGGGAGAGTTCTTTGGGATGCTGAATAAATTTGAAGAATGTAAAGAAATATAAACAACAAGAACAAAAAATTCTAAATCCAGTTTATGATTGCTTTGTTCAGGTGACAAGATGGTATGGATAATTGGGAATGTCTTGTCATACTCTGATTTGCAGAGCTAATAAGTACGTATCATACAACTTTCTATAGCTAGTAGCAACTGTTATACATCTTCTTGATATGACAGGGATGGCAAAATAGCAAAAAAATCAGTATGTTCAGTAGCAGACTCAAAGATGCCTCTGTACAGTATGTAAAAATAGAAGAAACAAAACAAAATTAAACTTAGAGGTCGATGCTTTAGCATTCTGTTCTTACTTACAAATGACCTAGGCATCTAATGACTCTCCATTCACTTAATGTAATACCAGTTTAAGATTTAAGTTACTTAAAGATCCTAGAAGTTGTATTTAAACCGACATACCATAAAAATAAACTGTTGAAATAAAGTTTTGAATAATGATTCAGACACAGATTTATACCTTTCATTTATCTTCAGCATTAAGTAGGAGTTATTTTAGCCTGTTTTATCTGAAAACCATTATAAGTTTAGAAAAGCAGACCTAATAGAATGTTTTAAAATCTTGTATCACATTTAACACTGATAAATCAAAGAAGACACAGCAGTTTTATTAAACCCAAATTGTTAACTAATCTCATTTGCCAGAGATTTGTTTACTATGTTTAAATTATGTGAATTTGGATTCTTTAAATGTTTTTGAAGGTTTAAAATATATTTCCTGGGAGGCTGGGCATAGCTCAGTGGTAGAGCACGTGCTTAGCATACATGAGGTCGTGGGTTCAGTCCCCACCCCCGTTAAAAGTTTTTTTCCTTAATCTAGTGTATTTATATTATTTGAAGTCAAACTTCCTTATTTACTTGGGAGTTCAGGAATATTTTATTTATATCTATCCTTATTAAAGCCTCTACAAGCCAATTATAATTGTTTCTGTTATTTAAAAGACTTTGTAATCTAATAGATTCATACCACCTAGCAGTAAATAGATATTCTATTTACTATATATAATATTTCTATATATAAAGTAGAAATATTAAATACCACAAAATAAGAGGTGAAAGCTTTTCTGAATCACTGTCATACAGACATAGAAACACAGATAAAGAGAGCTTGTATTTTAAATGTAAAATTTCAACCCTGGGTCAACAGTAAAGACTGAAATGCAAAAACTCCCTGGTCCACATATCAAAGAGCTGTTCTATTCCTAGTGGACATGAAATTCTTAATTAGTTCGAGCTCAAAACTAACATCTCAGTGGAATACCTCCAAAATTGTTAAAAGTGATTCTCAAAGAAAGGGTAAAATCGTGACTCTCTTACAAATGTAAAATGAACACTTGTTAAAGATTTTATTTCACTTGTAGTGAGAGAGCCAGACATATTGATAGCCTGTTTAAAGGTGAATTCAAACGAATGGAAATGTTTATGGATCAGGAATATTGAACTAAATGAGCAAACGGACACAATATTATTTTTCTCCCAGGTGTGGGTTGCAAGTGGTGAGAGTAGAGTGTTGGTCTCTCCACTCTAAATAATTCATTTTCATGCCTATAGTTAAGACTTTTGCATTATTACTATTAGTGATCCACAACTTACAGAGTCGTTAAGTAACTCCTATAGAATCAGAATCAAGAAAGTTGAAGAGTGTGCTACAATAAATGTATGGTGTTCCACCCAAACACAATTTTTTTCCTGTACTCAGGTCATTCTGGCTTGATCTCTGAATCTCTCTCTTATCACAAGATAGTCTGTATGTTAAGTGATTTGGGAAAGGGGACACTTTTTTTTTCCTGAAAATATTTGCTTTTTTGCATTTTTTAAAAAAAGTAATAAGAATCTTTAGCTATAGAGCTGTATGATCTTTGAATGAGGTTGTGCTTTTAGAAAGTATTGGTCTGTAGTACAGTGATGGCTTGGGCAAAGCATTAAAAATGATTTGCAAATATTAGCAACTGTATATAGATTAAAAAACAAGTTTCTTCTGTATAGCACAGGGAACTATGTTCAATATCTTGTAGTAACCTGTAATGAAAAAGAATATGAAAATGAATATACAAATGTATATGCATGACTGGGACATTGTGCTGTACACCAGCAGTTGACACATTGTAACTGACTGTACTTCAATTACGAAAAAAAAAAGTGGAGAGGTACAGCTTAAGGACTTCACTACTTGTGGGAAGAAACTTTGAACTACATCTTTTTGCATGGAATCTGTCCAGTGCCTGGCTTTATGACTTCATTGTAAGGGAAAGGAAACCCCTAGACATCAGTGTTGGAAATGTAGCTTGCTAAAATTATAGATGTTACAATACTCGGGAAAAGTGAGACAGAATGAGGAGAAGGTTGTAGGTAAGGTGAGCGAGGAATTACAAAAAAGAATAAGGAGGGAAAAAACTGGCCAGCTGGTTGGAAGAAATGGAATGTCCTCGTCTCCCCTAATCGGTACTCTCAGCTACGACCTTTGTGAGGTTGGTGTGGCCAGGACAGATTTCCCCCAGAGACACCCCCACAGTGAGTTCTGTGCCTTCTAATGAAGGTGTTATGATTATGGGGTTTGCCTGGGATCCTTCTCATCCCTTAGAAGTCAAAGGCACCAAATGCTTTCTTATGTTCATCCACGTCACCTGGGACAAAGCTGGTGAAGGCCCTACTATAGGGGTTGCAGACAAAGAAGTAGTTAAGAGGGTGGAAGCCACCAAAGAAAGAGGTGAGTGTAGGGGTCCCTGTAAGTAGTGTGGTGAAGGGAGTCCCTGGAGCCCCATGATACACCATCTCCAGTCTTCATGCCTTGAGGTGCGGACACGTAGGGGCAGTGTGGCTCAGCTCACTTTGGCCTCGTCCCAGTATTGGCGCCCTACCCGAGCTTTTAAGTTACTGGCTTAGAACAGTAACAGTGGTTTTTTAGTTCTTGTCTCCAAAACCTTCCTTGTAGTTTAGTTACATAACTTCACTGCTTTATCTTCTACTCCAGACCTCCCTGCACTGTTTATCTACTTTGTCCCATCTGTAATTCCTTTACAAATTCTGGAGTTATATTTTTAAATAGTAACCATAATGATTGGCTCACAACTATCTGCTTCCGGACTTTTCTAACATGTTGAGCTAGCAGGTGCCGGTGCAGGAGTTCCAGAGTCTGCATTCTTAACTACTACGATCTGACTGATGTTTCAATCTCCATGTGGTCTACTCTCGGGATAAAAGAGGAGAGGAAACTAGCACATAATGAGCGTCTGCTCTGTAGTCACTACAAAGTTTGATAAAACTTTCCCTAGTTAATGATATGCCTTATGACAGTTGACATTTCCATTTTAAAATCCAAATTATTATGAATTAACTTATGTGAGAAACTTATAACTGTCAATAATGAAAGTATACTAATTTTGCCTACATTGAGAAGTGATACATGATTTCGTCAAAACCAGTGAGAATATTATTTCAGTCACTATATCAGATTATTATTAAGAACGATCACCCAACTAAAGTAGAATGGCTACAAATATGAAGCTTCAAAGAATTCTGTGCAGACACCTTTCTGGATTCCACTCCTAAGTTGTCACAATGCTTCTTTGCTTCCAAATTGCCATCCACAAATTATACTTTCTATATTAAATTATTAGTTAATTAGTTAATAGTTAACTGTTTACTGAATCTTAGTGCAAATAAAAGTTGAATTTTCATTCTGTGAGGAAACTAAGAGAATAGCCAGTTATTATCCTGATAAAGTTGCTTTTCACGTTTTAAATCATGACTCACAAGATGTTTCAATTGTTAAAATAAAAGTAGAAATGAAGGATTGGGTGTGTTTTTCCACTGGAAATCAACACTGAAGTTTGATATAACTCAGATGAGTAATATGTACACATTTCTACACCTGTCTCTGTCAAAATTGATCATATAGAGTATTATTATTATTGAAGTAGGGGTGAAAAAAGGAGGTGGGAATAGTT
Organism: Vicugna pacos; assembly: GCF_048564905.1. Taxonomy (NCBI): domain Eukaryota; kingdom Metazoa; phylum Chordata; class Mammalia; order Artiodactyla; family Camelidae; genus Vicugna; species Vicugna pacos. The sequence goes on from NC_133008.1 coordinate 19,149,650, forward strand.
ATAAGGGTTTGGAGTGAGCTTTATTGGATTACAACTCAGAATAATAAAAGTATTGTCCACAAAGTTCCAAGATACAGAGAGAGGTAAGGTCAATATCACAGAAAAGGAAAAATTTGTTTTGTAGATGAGTTCATAGTGTCCTTTTTTTTTTTTCTTTTTCCTTTTTAGATTCCACATATGAGTGATATCATATGGTATTTTTCTTTCTCTTTCTGGCTTACTTCACTTATAAAGAGGATCTCTAGGTCCATCCATGTTGCTGCAAATGGCATTATTTTATTCTTTTTTATGGCTGAGTATAGACTCGCAGACATAGTAAACAGTCTTAATGGTTACTGGGGAAAGGGGGTGGAAAGGGATAAATTTGGGAGTTTGAGGTTTGCAAATGTTAGCCACTATATATAAAATAGATTAAAAAAAGAAAACAAGTTTCTTCTATATAGCACAGGAAACTATATTCAGTATCTTGTAATAATCTTTAATGAAAAAGGAATATGAAAATGAATATATGTATGTATATGCATGGCTAGGACGTTGTGCTGCACACAAGAAATTGACACATTGTAGCTGTAGTTCAATAATTAAAAAAAAAGAAAAAAGGAAAAATTAAGAATTGTAGCAATGACTATTCAGCACTATTTCAATCATACAAGAAACCTAAGATGTCAGATAGCAGGATTTAGGAGGGGGATCTAAACCCATCCCCATGGGAAGCCTGGTCACAGAAAGAGACCCAGGCAGCCAGAGCCGTTGCCTGAGAGGCTGAGACTGGCTCGTGGCTAAGTTCACGGGTGGCGAGAGGCTGTCCAGGCAGAGGGCACCTCGGGAGAAGAGCACTGAGGCAGGAATTAAAACAGCACGTTCTGCGACAACCAGGAAGCCAGTCACTCCAAATTGAGGTAGACTTTGCTTAATAGAAGTGAGATCACTGCTTCAGGTAACAGCAAGCATTGGTTTGGGTACCTGCTCTGTCTCTTTGGGCCAGTAATCTGCCTAACTGAGCGTCAGTTTCTTCATTGGTAAAAAGGAGATATTGATTGTATGATCCACCAAATGTTCTCAAATTCAATTCAAACATAATCCCCAATGATTTTTCATACAAAATGTTAACTATAGGAAGAGGAACCAAGCCAGTAGCATTGAGAGTAATGGGAACACATAGCCTACTAATTCTCACCTAAAAAGGGGGGGGGGTTGTCTTAGGAAGTCTACTAGTTTTTCTTGCCTCAAGATTCCTATCTTAGCAATTCTTTTATTTCTTTGTGTTACACACATGACTTCATCTTTGTCTCTTCAGAGTACCGCAAAATTTTGGATTAATCATGAACACTTTGCAAAGGCGTTTTGTGTTTACAATGATGGAAGAGTATGAACTGATAAATATTCCCATAGCAGGGACATTAAGAACATCGATAGAATGCAGACCGAGGACTTTGTCCTGGGCTCTGTCGTAGCAAATAGAACCTAGAGCTTTGTTCTACAGGATGCCTGGACACTGGCTTGGAAGGTTAAAGGAGAATCACCTAAGGTGTTTTGAGCCATCCAAATAGAAGGAAGATAATTTTTAGCATGCTGTTTGTGGAATCTGATTTTAGTATTTTTGTGAAATACTGTCTATGTCCTATATGCCTATCTGTAGACAAACATATTTGGGGGTCCACTTTTAAGGAGAATTTGTAGCCACTTTATATACACTGACAAAATATCTTTTTTTAAATGGGTATACTTTTAAGTTTCCAGCACTTCATATTAAAATGGAACCGTTACTCTTTTAGCTGATGGTGTTCTCATTAATCATTGTTTATCCTTCTAACCTATCCTTTCTTTCATATGATTGAAATGACAGCTTGAATGATTAGTTCTCTCCTTCAGTTTATATATACAGAGGGAGAAAGAGCTTTGTATATAAACCTTTTGCTAACCTGTACCTTGCACTGTGGCTAACAGCCTGTGAATGCCTTAGGAGATACAACTCAGAGGTAAAAATGGACCAAGACTCTCTAGTTCAGGGAGTTTTTAACCATTTTACCTGTTATAAAATGATAAACTAATATTGCATCCTTACCTCCCAAGCCACATCTGAAGGGCTGTCAATAGTTTAGAATGGTTTTGCTTTTGGAAAGAGGTATTCTAAAGACTAAATGCTTTGTTTTTGTATTTGGGAAATATTTTGGGTCATGTAATTCTCCTGTGGTAGCACCTAAAATGTATAATTTTAATTTTTTTTGAGAAAAGAATTTTTTACTTCACTCTTCATCAGAGCTCTGTTCTCTTTACCTTTTGCTTTTGTATGCCAAAATAGATACTTGTGTTTGTACATGTAAATTTAATGGTATGCATTTATTTTGCTGGTTTTGCATAAGGAAGTAGCTCTCAGAGATTATCACAATATAGTGTAAATGAATTGTAGTTTAATTTTGAAAGAGAACTGTGGCATATCCATACTCTAATTTGTCCTGATTCACTGCTTCTCTACACAAATACCTAAAGGAGATTTATACAAAAGAAAAATAAAGCTGCTTTATATTTTCAGCTGGGGATTTGCTAGGTTTAAGGTAACCTAGACTGTATAGATGATTGTATTATCTGAAAATTTCTTCCTCCATTACCCAAATCCATTGAGATACAATTCAGGTTACATCTACTAGAATCAGAGTAAAAGGAATCAGAAAGGTAGAAAGGAAGGTAAAATATTTGCTTCTGATAGACTGCTAATGAGTACTGGACACTTCACATGGACTGTGTAACTTACTAATTTCAGCAACACTTGCTTCAGCAAATACCACTATTACCTTTATGTGATAGGTAAGCATAGTAAAGCTCAGAGGGGTATACCATTCGTTTAGGTTCACTTGTCTAAAGCCTGGATTATATCTGGTCTGTCTTTCTGCAGTGTATTTTACTGTTCACTCCTCTCTCTGCAGTCCAGCTCTCACTTAGGGGCAAGTGGTCCCAGACTAGCTGATAACACTGGGGAGTGAAGAAAACAGAGCCTTTGAGGAGGTGAAGTGGTGTTCAAGGCTGCTTCCTAGGGTTCTTACTTCTCGGACTGTGTGGAACCAGAAATGAGATGTGGCTACTGCTTCCTCCGTGCTTGCTAGCTCCTCCATTGCCTTGAAAATCCTTATCCCCTGGAGTGTGCCCCTGTTACAAGGTGTGGAGCAAGACCAACCAGATGAGTGCTGTTCCTCTGTAAGGGATGTGTGAAGGACTCAACAAAGTCCCCTAGGTGTGGTGGTTCAGCGGTGAATAGATGTGGTCTTTCCCCTCAAGGATGTGTATTACACTGGACAGGGAGAGGGATGAATCCCTTAAAATAAACTAGGTCAACAGATCCGTAACAACTCCAGATTGTGAAAGTGGCCATGAAGAAAACAGTAGTAGGATAGAGGATGGTGGCATGTGGGTAAAGGCTAATTTGGATTTTAATTAGGTTGTTTCTTGAGGTAGTTTGGTCAGAGAAAAATTCTCTGAGGAGGTGACATTTGAAATTAGAACAGCATGATAATTAAAAGAGGCTAGAACATTCCAGGCAAAGAAAAGAGCCAAGTGCCTCAACCGAGCGTCAAGGATGGAGATTTTGAAGGGAAGAAAGAAGGCCAGTATGCATGGCTGTAGTGAAGGAGCTGCAGGGATGGCTGATACGAAAGGAGTCCAGCAGGACAGAGTCCGAGCAGTGCAGCCTTTGAGGGAGTTTGAGTTCCATTCTGAAAGTAATGTGAGGTCTCTGATACGTGAATGATGTGATCTGACTTATGTTTTTGAGAAGATGACTCTGGGTGCTGTGTGCAAGAATGCATTGGGTGAGTGGGTAGACCGGTGCTAACAGAATGAGATAAAAATGGCAGAAATAATCTTTACAGGATCCAAGTGAGATAGATTGCACTGCACGCTCCCATTTCTCTAAACGTAATCAGGAAAACATTTCAGGTTAATTGAAATTATTGACTAATCGAGAACTTACATATGTTTTAAATGAGTTATTTCTCTTTTACTGAAAAAAAAAGTGAATATTTACATAGCATTGGAATCAACTGTTTTGGAATCAGAGGTTACCTTAAAATCTTGTCATCTAGTTGAATTTCTTTTATAAAGCAGTGAAAAAAATTCAGAGTAAGTTGGGAAAATGTGAGTTTTCTGAATGTGAATGGAATTACTATGTTTAAAAAGATCAGTGAAGCATTGCTATTTGAGCAGAGGAATATTTTGAGTAAACGTGATTTCTGTTTAGCAGGTCTGGGAATTGGAGTAGCTTATTCTGTCTGTTCTGCTTCCTTCTCATGATAAATGAAAAGTCAGACGAGAACTGTTATCCAGCTAATGAAAAATACCTAGATGTACCTAGAAAACAACAACCATGTCCGTTTTTGTTCAGTAAATGCCTATAATGTGTCAAGCCCTGAACTAGGTGTATAAGCAGGAGAATCCTACAGGAAAATATTGTTTCCCCATATTAAGAGTGGGAACGTGAAACGTAGTGAGTAAAATTAATTTGCCTAAATTTACATAGTTTGTGGAAGGTGAACATAGATTTATCCCAAGCAGAAAAGAAAAAATTATTGAAATGAAACTGTAAAACAAATTGTCAGTATTTATAAGCAGTTCAATATCTGTCTTAGAATTCATGTCTTTTTCTCAAAACTTTATAATTCCAGTAGTGTCTTTTACTAGTTTGAGGAAAATACAGACCAGTTTGGTGTATCTAAAAAAGAAAAGAACTAAAAAAGACTGGTGACTAAAAAAGAAAGGCAGAAAGAACAATTAGAAAGAAGATATAAAAAGACTATAGATGTGGAATCTAAAAAAAAGAAAAAGAAAAAAATGGACACCACAATTCATCTACAAAACAGAAACAGGCTTGCAGACATAGTAAATAATCTTATAGTTACCAGGGAAAGGGAGGGGGAAGGGATAAATTTGGGCGTTTGAGATTTGCCAGTGTTATCCACTATATGTAAAAATGGATTTAAAAAAAAGTTTCTTCTGTATAGCACAGGGAACTATGTTTAATATCTTGTAATAACCTTTAATGAAAAAGAATATGAAAATGAATATATGCATATATATGTATGACTGGGACATTGTGCTGTACACCAGAAATTGATGCATTCTAACTGACTGTACTTTAATAATAAAAAAGGCTATAGATAGATATAAAAGAATAGATTTTATTCCAAGTGATTCTGCAAATATTCTACAGTTGCACTGCCTAATTTGGTAGCTACCAGATATATGTGACTACTGAATACTTAAAATGTGCCTAGACAAACTGATTTGTTCTGGAAGTGTAAAACATACAGTGGATTTTAGATAGTACCAAAAAAAGTAAATATCATCTTATTAATACTTCATGGTGATTTCATATTGAAATGGTAATATTTTGACATATTGGGCTGGATAAAATCTATTATTAAAATTAATTTCTCCTGTTTTAAAATTTTTATTTAATGTGGCTACTAGAAACATAAAACGGCATATATTGCTCACATTTGCGGCTGGCGTTCTATTTCTGTGGGATGGCACTGGTCTAGGGAGTTTACTCTGTTCCATCCATAGCCTGAGAATCTGGTAATGTCAACAGAAGAAATGCTTTTCTGTTATCTTTTCACAGAGGAGACATTTACTAGGTGAGCTTAAGAAAGAAGGTGCTTAACGAGTTCTGGGATTGATTTTTATTTCCTTCACTTCCCGTGACACAAAGTGGATTGTATTTTAGTAATGTCATGAGGCAAACATAATTTTTATAAAAATGAATCTTAATGGGATTTAAAGGTGAATGGATAGCCACCCATTTTCACTTCAAGGCTAAAGATCACTCGTGAAAGAAAAATCATGATTTCTAAGGTTTGGAAGAGTTCTTGAAGTTAAGATCTTATGAAACTCACTTTGCTGTAAGGACAAAGTTAAGACCTTGAAACACTAATTAAAAAACCAAGGGGTTGCCTTTCTCAGAATATTCCCAAATTAGAATCTGGATCTTGTTTCTTTTAGAAATTGTATGGAAACTTGGTCAAATAAGATTCAGTCTCTGTGGCATCTGTATGACCTAATACAGCATTTATTATTCATTGATCAAATCTGTACATTGGTGTCATCACCTTACTTAGTGAACCTAGACTTTGGGGGGAAAAAAAAGGTAAAATTTAAGTTTATGTTTCACTCTGGAATTCCCAGCAGTGAGAATTACTGAGTTTCATTCACATTAGGATCTAATAGTACTTATTCATCATGCCTCATTTCTTCTTCAGATCAGTTCAGAGTAGGTTTGCCTTGGAGAACAACATGTGGAGTCTTTGGAAGTGACAAATGTGCTGTTGAGGGATATTAATCAGATAAAATTTAAAAGACATTTGTGTCTGGCCTTAAAGTCTTTGGTCTGGAACAAATGGCAGTCAGAATCACGCAGTCCAAAGTGTTGGAAAATGATCAGGAGTTTGTGTGACTGACCGGGCATCTGTCGTATGTGACTCTTGTGCATCTGCCATTTAAAAGATGAGGGTTCTTTTATTTTCCGTTAAATTTATAGCTGGATATAGTTTACATTTCAAAGGTGGATTTTTAATTGGTGAGAATGAAACACCTTGACAACGTTTAGACGATTCCAAAACCTTGGGGAATCAAATTTTGTTTTCAGTTCTCAATTCTCTTTACAGTTTTGGCTCTTTAGTCCATCTTTGAAAAAATTAATCTCAGAAATAAAAAGACAATTATACAGCTAACCATTCCCACTTCTTCACATTTTCAGATCATCTGAAAGTTTGATCAAACATGAAACGTGAAGTAAGAGAGATCCTCCTCTAAGACCTCTGTAGGAGTGGGTAGTTTCCGGATATTTTAGTGGTGAAAACAAGATAGTTGGGAAGTTTGAAACAGATTCAGACACACATTTTATATGTTGTCAGAATTACTCAGTCCAAAACTGTTGTTACAATATATTCTGGTGCTTGTAAAGTATAAAGTAAGATGTTTTATTCATTATAAATATGTGGAATATTTAGAAGAAAAGATAAAGAGAATATCTGCATGCCTTGGGGGATTAGTAATGATTTTTAAAAATTGGGTGAAAGTGCTAAAAAGAAAAAAATAGAATATATTAAATTTAGAAATTTTACTAATCAAGGAACACCACTAACAGAGGAAAAGAGGTAAACTATTTGGTAAGAGAATATGTCTTTAATACATATTTCAAACAAAGGAGTTGCATCCAGAATACATTTAAAAATCTCAAGTTAATCAGAAAAAGACATATCTCATAGAGAGTTGGGCAATTGTATTGTATAGGTACTTCTCAAAAGACAGTATCCAAATGGCCAGTGAATACGTAAAAAAGTCTTCAACTCCACTAGTTATCAGGGAAATGCAAATTAAAATGGGAAGAAATACCATAGCACATCACTAGAAGAGCAAAATTAAAAAGACAGGGACAAACACGAAGTAATTTGATGAATTACAGAAACTCAAAATGCCTGTACAGTTCTGTTTGGACTGTAAAAATCTCAACCATTGGAGAAACTCTTCTGCAGTATCTACTAAATCAGAACATGTACATATAATATTGAGCCCATCAGTCTGACTGTACTCACTGAAATGTCTGCCTGTGTTCACCAAAGAAACAGGTGATCATAGAAGCAGCATTGGTAATAACCACATAACTGGAAATGACTCCAATGTGTTTCTAAGTAGAATGAACAAATAAATGATAGTGTATACATACACTGAAATATTATCCAGCCAAGAGAATGAGTGAATTATGATTAAGTAACATAACGTGGGTAGATCTCATAAGCATTAGATTGAGCAGAAAATGTCAGTCACACACACACAAATGCAACAGGACTTCATTATATAAAATAGAATAAATTTGATAGACATACGGGAAAAATAGATACTGTTACATAAAAATCAATTTTAGATATATCAAATTGTAAAATACTTCTGGAAGGAAGCATAGCAGAAAATTTTCATTATCTGGAGATGGACAAACATTTCCTAAACTGGACTCCAGAAGTCACTAACCATAAAGAAAAACAAAATTCTGATTGGAATTTCTTAAAAGAAGGAATTCTTACTAATTAAGAGACATAATTAAGAGAGTGAAAAAATGAGACTAGCGGGGAAAAATTTTGTAATATTTTTATGCAAGGAAGGACATGTATTTGGAAATATATATGTATTTACTAGTTTTATATACACTACAGTCAATGAGAAGAAGGAAAATAATGCAATAGAATATCTGAACAGACTTGATTTTTATTTCACAAAAGAAGATTTCCAAATATCCAATAAACATGTGAAATTGTACTCAGAAGCATTAATTTTTAGGAAATGCAAGTAAAACCATGATAAGATAAAACATTGCCATTTGCAGCAACATGGATGGACCTAGAGAACATCATTCTAAGTGAAATGAGTCAAAAAGAGAAAGAAAAATACCATATGGTATTACTCATTTGTGGAATCTTAAAAAAGAAAAAAAGAGAATTCTGATGAACTCATCTGCAAAACGGAAACAGACTCACAGACATAGTAAATAATCTTATGGTTACCGGCGGAAAGTGGGTGGGAAGGGATAAATTTGGGAGTTTGAGATTTGCAAATGTTATCCACTGTATTCAAAAACAGATTTTAAAAAATTCTTCTGTATAGCATAGGGAACTATATTCAGTATCTTATAATAACCTTTAATGACAAAGAGTGAAAATAAATATATGTATGTATATGCATGACTGGGACATTGTGCTGTATACCAGAAATTGACAATTGTAACTGACTATACTTCATTAAAAAAAAAAAAGATACCTCTTCTGGATCTGTTTCTGCAGTTTTAAAAAGAGGGCTAAATCATATTGTTAAAAAAAAAATATGGAAGAAAAATTTTCCAAATAGTTGCAGTCAAATGAACTAAGGTGACTTTTGAAGATCCAACTTTTGGAATCCTAGTCTTGATTTTGACTATATACTTTGCAATCATTAACAAGGAGGAGAATTTCTTGCAATTTATGTGCTATTTCTCATTTTCCAGGGGAATAGTGTAGGAAGGCTTTTTCTATAAAAGAAACTATAAGTACTAACATGGAGTATCTTGGGAAATAGTAACTTCACTATCCATGGAATATTCAAACAGAGGATGAGTGGACATCTGAGAGGGATGCTGTAATGGAGTTTTTGACATTGCTTAATAAATTGACTTTTTGACCAAAAAAAACCTTCTAACTCTGATCTTCTATTTCAGTAACTTGTACAATCCAAAATCAGTTTTAGAACTTTCTTGGTGCCAAGAAATCCAGATTTAAAAATGGAAAAATATTTATCTGTGTTGTTTTTCACTCTGTGCTATATTTTCAAATATGTGCCTATTTAATATTGTATAGACATAGTTAAAACACCATCTGTGTGCATTCCAACATTTTTCTTGAAATGCATCTAATATCTTCTCTGAAATATTAGCAAAAAGTCAATCCCCAAATAGTTTTAATATATTGACTCAGTTTTTAATACCAGTTTGATCTTTTTAAAGTACATTTTCCACCTTTATTATAGTTGTTCTCTTAAATAATTAAAAGTTTAATAATAAATTTATAATTTTTCAGATTGACTGTAAAATATTAGCTGCAGAAGACTGCAGCATCTTCAGTGTATCTAGGCCTATACCCTGTCTGTATTTAGAAAAATATTTCAACAAATTGAAGAAAAAAGATTGAGTCATTCATTGTCACATTCATCGCACATGTTGGTGTTTCGTGATGTGTGAGTGTATGAATCAGCATTATTTTTCAGTGAAATGTCTGGAAACAACCGGCCTTTATAGTCATTAAGAAGAGAAAGATAGCTGAGCATTATGAGAAAACCAGTATAAATTGAGCCTTGTCTAGCGTAAATTTCTTAGATGATTATTTTGGAAATTTGTGTTTATTTTTCTGCTGTAGTCCTCTGCTGGATTTAGGTCAATCCTTATTGCTTCTGTATCATAATTTCTAAATTGGAAATGGTCTGTGTAAATAAAATGTCACTTTTAATTAATAACTGTCACTAACCTTTCCCTACAGTCTTAAAATATATATTTCAACTGATTGATAATTCATCAGGTTATAATCGTATAGCAATATTCTCATTTCGCAAATAGCTTAATAGTTACTGCTTTAATAGAATCCCAATGATCTCTACCTTTGGCCAGTAAAGGAATAGTATTGTGTACCTACTGAAGAATCAGAGTCCATAGGTATTTCTGTCTTCAGATGACCTCCCATTGGCTTTAGGATCCCAGAATCCTCAGTATTAATGTTGTGCCTAGTAAGTACTAGATGCATTCTAGTTACTGAGAACACAGCAATTAACAAACAAGATCAAATTGTCTGCTCCTTGGAGCTTGTATCCAAGTGTGTGTATGTGTTGGTCGGGGACAGAGTGGCAAATTCAGCAATAAACACACACAATCACATTCTCCCACACAGAAATCAGACTTTAAATGAAAACAGAGCTTCATAAAAGGAAGCAGTGGGAGTGGAGGAGCTGTGGTTTTAGATAGAGAGATTGGGGGAGGCCCCTCTATAAAGAAACATTTATGCAAACATCTTGTGGTAGATTGCATTACTGGTCCTGGTCTCAGTTCTTTACCTATCCCTATATCCACATCCTTTGCCACATTACTTTGTAGTTTCTGCCACCAAAGGAGGAGTCCTCTACCCTGCTTCTTGATTTTGGACTCAGTGATGTGACTTGCTTTGGTCAATGGGATGTTAGCAGATGTGGACAAAACAAAGGCTTGAAATATGCTTGTGCATTGAGGGGCAGTGCATTGTGGCTCTACCATTTGCATGAAAGTATTCCTTCTAGATCGCTATTGTCCCTTCCCTTGGGGCCACAGACGGCCTCTACATGGAACATGCATGAGCTTAACTCACAGTGGGAAGCCCAGTCCTGCAGGGCCTGCAGTTTGAAGTAGAAACCACAGACAAGCCCAGTCTAATTTATTTGACCTGCAGAAAATCCACACACTCATGAGAGACTAAAATAATGCATTAAAGCCTCTGAGTTTTGCAACAGTTTATTATCCAGTAATCATTTTTATACACACCTGGAAGTCATTGGAGAGGAATGACGCAGATCTCTAGTTAAAAATTAACCAGACAGAATGAGCAGCAACAGCAGATGTCCTGAGGAGGGAGTGTGTGTCTGGTGTTCAAAGTCGCAGGGAGGATTGTGGCTCTCGTAAAGCGAGCCATGGATCATTGTTGTTATTGTTTCTTGTATCATCATTCTCACTGCCCTGCAGCCAAAGACCTCCACGAACATACCTGTAGTTGAACAAGTTGGGTTTATTATTGGTTTCAGGACAGGAGAATACACATCATGGGGAACCATAGACTGTTTCAGGAAGAGGGTGTTAAAAAGAGCCTCTACAGGATTTGAGTTCTGGTCAGGTAATTGGAGTAAGGTCTGAAGAAGTGGGAAGTTCTCTCTAGACTGGATGTGGCCAGAAAGGGAGGGTAGTTCTGTGGTCGGGTGTCTCAAGAAATATTACCCACAGGGAGGCAAGAGGAGAATGAGGAGAAGTTAGGCTGACTAGGAAGCAGTGTTCATCTGTGGGTAGTCTATTGACATTGTTTTCTTTGTGCTTAGATGCATTTTATCACCGTCTCATAGTAACCTTGGCTGAGGGTGGTATTTTGTGAGAATGTTTGTGTCTAGTAGAAAAACGTGGTCCAGCTGTGAGTGTCAGGTCAACTTCTGAATGTCAGAAGCTGAATTTTTTTTTTTCACTCTCTCTCATGATTATCATTCTCATGGATAGCCCCAGGATTCTGACACCAGTCCCATAAGAAATTCTTCAACAAAAATGATCAGAAGAGTATCTGTTGTTTACTACCAGTGTGACTAAATACAGCAGGATCCAGCAGCCCCCCCCCCACACTATACAACATCCTTATCAGTTCTGTAGTATCTTGAAATATCAACATATCAGAGACACTGATTAGATGACCACGAGAGAAGTCACACTTCCTCATGTTCTGTAAACTCTTCTTAAATCAAAGTGTAGGTGAACTATTATGTTTCAGGTGCTGAGTGTTCAGTGAGTAAAGCAAAGCCCCTTCTCTTACAGGCTTCAGAGTAAGCGTACACATTAAAATAAATTATATGCTGTAAAGGGATTGCAGAGCAAGTATCTGTGTTGTTTTGCAGTAAATCAACTTACAAAGAGCATGTGAAACAAAAATTGTGTATCATTACCGTTATTAAGTTGTATTATTAATAGAGCATCAAATATAGATTACATTTTTCAACAGTGTAAACTAATAATTAGCCAGACAAATAGTAGCAAAAACTCATCAGTCTCCCAGTATCACAGTAGTCAGTAGCTGTGGGAGGAACATACATAATACAAAAAAAAATCTGAGTTTTTAAAAATTAAACTGAATGATTAGAATCAAGGTAAAATATAAGATACCTGAAATATCAGGTAAAATACATCAGTCATTTTGTGAATGTGCTAGTTACAGTATGACTTCCTTCCTCTGAAAGTAAGAGAGCACTCAGCAGCCATCCAGTAAACTTCTGTTTCCGTTAATTCAGAAATGTAGACGTTACAGTCTACTAATCATTTAAAAGTATTCTTACACAAAATTTATGAATTCAGAATTTTATTTTGTTCCAATTTTAATTAGCTATAACTTGACTAGTATAAGCCAGACCTTATTAGTTTATAATAACAAGAAAATTGATGGATTGGGTAAAGGCAGTCTCAGGTAGCTGATGCACTGGACGTGGCTTCAGATTCCAGTCCCATTCCTGTATGTACTGAAATCATCAACTTTGCTATTCAGTTTTGTCCAGGAAAGAATAAACATAAATCAAATGCCCTCCTTTCTACAGGAAGCCAATATACATGTTGCCCAAATCATATTTATTTCTACTAGTAGGTCTTAATCTGATGGGAGCTAAGAATGATAATTAGGACTCTTAAATTTTGAATAGAAATTTTTTTTTTGAAAATTGTATCTTCAGAAAATGGAGACTTAATTCCTATGTATTCCTGCTTGCCCAGTTGACTTTATTGATAGAGATGGTATTACTAGAACTTAGGAACAGGCATATGGAAAACTACACGTCTGCTGTTTTGTAAGTCTATGAAGGCAAGCTCAAATTTAATGGCTGGAAGATTCCTTAAGAGTCCATTATGCCTGGAGAGCAAATGGCAAGGCTTGTAGACTGGACCGTGATATTTGCCCCACACGTGTCTTTCCCTCCCTCCTTCGCTCGCTCGCTTCCTTCCTTCATTCCTTCGTTCCTTCCTTCCTCTTCCCTCCCTCCCTTTCCTCCTTTAAGTAATGCTCAAGAATTTCAAATTGCTTTTTCTGTGTGGAGTTTTTAAATTGAAGTATAGTTAGTTTACAGTGTTGTGTTAATTTCTGGTGTATAGCACAATGATTCAGTTTATATACATACATATATATATTCCTTTTTCATATTCTTTTTCATTATAGGCTATTACAGGATATTGAATATAGTTCCCTGTGCCATACCCTAGGACCTTTTTGTTTTATCTATTTTATGTATAGTAGTTAGCATCTACAAATCCAGAACTCCCAGTTTATCCCTCCACCCCCACCCTTTCCCTGCTGGTAGCCATAAGTTTGTTTTCTATGTCTGTGAGTCTATTTCTGTTTTGTAAATGAGTTCATTTGTGTCTTTATTTTTTTTTTTTAGATTCCACATACAAGTGATATCATATGGTATTTTTCTTTCTCTTTGTGGCTTACTTCACTTAGTATGATAATTTCCAGGTCCATCCATGCTGTTGCAGGTGGCATTATTTCATTCTTTTTATGGCTGAGTAATATTCCATTGTATATATGTACCACTACTTGACCCAAAACTTTAGATTTCTGGCTTCTCATGAAGAATTAAAATGTGTCCTTTGCAGGCCTGTGTTTCTGCATGACTGCTGTCAGCCAAAGCTGAGTGCTAGCTGCTCTTTCTGCTCATTTATGTTCCTGCCTGTCTTCTCCCAGATTTTGGTTTTTGATGTCTGATTCCATCTAATACCTTGCCTCCAAGCATTAAATTATTCAAGAGAAACACATGCTGTCTTCATATTCCCCACCATCCTCTCTTTCTCAGGGTCTTGAAGTTCTACATTATCTATATAAAATAAATCTTTCTTTTGATAAGTTGAGTACATTTTCTCTGAATATAATTTACATGACTATAGATAATACTGTCTGAGTCATAATACCCCTCTTGGGTTAAAGACAGATGCTCGGTCACATAATTCTTTTTTAATGTTCCTATGCTTTTTGTTTTCCTTCCTTTAAATGCGAGTAATCATGATTTCACCCATCCTCTGATGGGCTCTGGTGTTTAGTGAAATAATAGTGAGTAGGAAGTTTATTGCAGCTAGCAGAATCATTTATTTTAATACCATACTTGAGAAATAGTTAAACTTGTTCTACAGGGAAGTTTCCAGCCCCTGCAAGTTGAGCAGGGGAGTGCATGGGGGTCACTACTCATGTTGTAAAGCAGGGAGCCTTTGCTGTAAGTGTTTATATTCCAGCTGCTGTGACTGACCCTGAGAGTCCCACAAATCAAAACAGGATCAGGAAGTAGCAAGAGGGCTTCATGCCCAAAGGAAAATTCAAGTGATTCAAAAGTTCCAGGCAAATGATTAAAATGACAAGCAATTATATCAGAATATGTTACTAAACATTGCTAGAGCGCCTTTCTCTTTTTTTGTGTGTTATGCATGTAACATATTTATAATTTCTAAATAAATTTATCAAAATTATGCATGCCTACATTTAAATAGTCACATTGTTCTAAATGTTTTATTTCAGAATAAGTACTCCTTCAGTCATTCCTACCCCCAATTTTTGATCCCTAGAAAAAAACATTTTTTACCCTTTTTGTGTGAGAGAGACCATTCTGTTTTGAAATAGCATATGTAGGTTGCTGCTTCTTGGTTTTTCCAGGTAGGGATGTCTTTCCCAGTGTAGAAAATGAATATTTAGCTCCCTTTTTACCACCTCCATCTCTGCCAAACACACATACACTTCCATCTCTCTTTTCTTAATATTATAGTTGTTCCATCATTTTGTTTAGGTCAACAGTGCTAAGTCTGTTGCAGACATTTTTAGTGTGTTTTTTATGTGTTAGACATTTTCTACAAACTTTACAAATATTAATTTATTTAATTCTCAAAACATTTCCTACCCTAGGAGGTAAATACCATTTTATGTACCTTCTACAGAAAGGAAACTGAGGCACAGAGGGGGTGAGTTCTGTTCGTAAAGACTTTTGTGCTTCAGGCCCAAGGAGTCTGGTTCCAGAGCCCATGCTGAACTGCTAGGTTTCATTGTTCCTCAATTGTCAGTGTTTATATTATGACCAAGAAACTGCTGGAGGGGATGGGTTCTTTCTGAGGGACAGAGGAAGCCATTAGAGGGTTTTGTACAAAGGAGTGGCATGATATGGCTTAAAATTTTTTTTAAGTCACTTTGGTACTGTGTTAAAAATAGATGGTCAGGAAATAAGTGTAAGATGTGCAGTGTTGAGGCAGAGTGAGGAATAAAGGGCCATCTTGCCTTGAACTGAGTAGATTTGAGAGTGAATTCACACTTTGAAGGGTACACTGAAGACAGATTTTAAAGGCTTTAAATTATCAGTCGAAAGATTTTTCTGTTTTATACTGTAGTCAACTTATTAAAAGTTATCACTGAAACATATAACCATATACAAAAGGGAGCTGAAGAGACAGCACTGATGAGTTTGCAGGAAGGGAGATCACCAGGGACTGGGGTGGTCAGGAAAAGACTGACAGCTTGTCACACAGGGACCTTCCAGACCCCAAACTGCATTTGGCTCTTTGAGCAGCCTCATTACCGTCACCCACTCTACCCCCTGGTCCTTGAGGACGAAGAAAGATGAGTTGTGGCCAAAGCCCAGAACACAGCCAGCCTCACTGGTTGGAGAGCTGCTCTGCCATTAATCATTTGGACTGGGCACGCACGGAGGATGGATGATCTCGGAGGCTGAGGGAAGCTGTTGAAGAGAGCTGAAGCAGAACAGCTGCGGGCCAGGAAAGTAGAAGACTTGTTTTTGTCTTTCCCTGACATTCAGTGAAGCCCGCTGAGATGCGCTGTGAAAGTCTGGGAAATGGTGGCATCTCCCAGACAAGTCTTAGGTACGGAGTATCGAAGAGGCTGTTCGTAGGCTAAGGCTCAGGCAAAACCGAATCTGAAGAGGCAGGATTGTGACTGAGACCACAAGTTAAGTTGTCCTGGATACCGGAGCTCAACTGCCTCCAGTAGCCATGTCCTTTTAGGTCCCCTGCATAGGGACATGCGTGTGAGGGAAGCAAAAAAATAAAAGTTTAATTTGAAAACTTAGTTAATATTTTATGAACTACATGGTGCTCCCCAAGGGATGAAAGTCAAATAATTTCCTGGTATTAACCCAGACCCAGGGAAGGAGACTTTACAGATTATATAAAACCCAATATTCTATAATATTTTCCCACTGTCCTTCCGATTTCGTCACTCCAATCCATTAAAGTACTTGCTTCTTTATAATTAATATCAGACCTCACACATACCAGACCTCTACCATGTTAACTTCTTAACTAGAGAGATTAGAGCGGACGCTTGGCCATTATCATATTTGGCGCTCACAGGGAAGGGGAGGAGAAAAGGAACCACAAGCTACTCGGCATCTATTCTGTGACAAATACACTGCAACCGTCAGTGGCAGGAGGTATTTTTCCCATTTTACACAGGAAGGAGCATGACAGTTGGTGAGACTTACCCGCGGTGTACAGTTAGCACATTAATAAACTGGAACTTCAGGAGTGGTTTGGTTGTCTTCAGATCTCACGCTCCTTTTTCCATTTCTCCTTTCTCTCACTCCTGTTTTCTTCCTTCCCTCCCTCTTTCGTTCCTTCCTGCCTTTCCTAACCATTTATTCAACCAGTATTTTTTGATGCTCTGCCTTGTAGTAGCCATGACTTTAACCATTGGTGATACAGTGATTAATCATTTATATTCTTAAGTTGCACAACGCGTGGAAGAGGATGCAGAAAGTAAGCAGACATCTGGAATAGACTGTGACATGGGCTACAGTAAGGGAAGATCTGAGTTCTGTGGGCGAGAGTCCATCAGGAGAAGTTTCCAAGAAGACACTTCAGCTAACACTGGGGTGAGGGGTAAAACATATTAAGAGAAATAGAGTGTAAGTCTGTTTCAGGTACAGGAAACAGTGTATGTGAAACTGTATACGAGAGCACTGACGGCCATGGTGGATGCTGTCGTTGAGAATGAAGAATTTGGTCCCCTCGCTGCTAGAAATTCTGCCAGTAGACAGACCTAAGCAGACAGTTGTCTGAGGGAAGTGCTTTTACTAAAGATAATTGCCTTGTTCAAGGTCACACCTTTTTTCCTAAAGGTGTTCAATGACTGATCAACAGGAAGTGTAAAGAGCCAGCTACCACTCTCCAAGTCAGTGCAATTATGAAGGACAGTCCCATCTTCAGAGCTCTCCATGGGGTTAGCTGCAGCCTTCACTGAGACTGCATTGCAGTTCAGTTTATCGGTCTGTCCAGTCCTGCTTCCTTTCCGGGCCTTCCACAGGCATGAATCCCAAGAGACCTAAACAAGCCTCCAGAACTCAAGAGTCTGCTTTCTAAGAAATTCAGTCTGCACCAGTGGCACAACTGAGGTTTTATAAATAGTTAAATATGACTTGTGCTGGAATTGAGATCTGAATAAAAGTGGAAAAAGATTGTAAGAAATGCAACCAGAGAAGTGATCATGTTTCTGATCTTGAAGGGTCATGGTGACTGTGAAACCTCTCAAAGAATAATGCCTGCCAACAGATGGCCTCTGGAATGGGAGCTCTTTGGAACGTGACAGAAGTCCTCTCCATCCTGCTATTTAATTTTGTATCACACATCCTTGTCATGCACAGCACTCATCAAAACTATAGTTTTACAGTTGGTTATTGTTAGTTCATCCAACTGTGACTTCGGTGGGAACAGGGCATGAGTCTGTCTTCGACACTGCTGTAGCCTTCGGGGCGTGGCACAGCTTTGGGCATACAGGGAAGAGGTCAATACAAATTTGTAAATTCGCTACATAAATGTTAGTCATCACCAAGCCAAGGGCAGCATATAACTTTGAAAAGAATTCCTTGCCAAGGGTGTGGGACTTCCACTCTTAGAGACCGAAAGCATGTGAGCCATCAAGATTATTGAAAACAAATGCCATTTTATGTCTGCTTTAAAGCAATCGAATTCCACTTGGTCAGTGAGCATGCCCTTGTAAAATTCACTGTATAGCTATATTTTTCACTTATATCCTGAGAGGCACTTAATAGTTATATTATTAAGAATTTATAAAAACTGGAAATTAGTCTATTGAATGTCTTGGGTTGATGGAACCTATATTTTGAGGACCTCTGTCTAGCTATAATATTTTATTAAAACAGCCTTCAGTCCTTAGTGACCAAGTCTTTCATTCCATAGAAATGATGAGATCTCTAAGAGGAATGGTGGGTTATAAATTCTCTGCTCCTGTTAGAAAGTGGAAGCCTTCTTCTGAAGGTGCTACTACAATGCTTAATTTCAGGTAAGATGAACCTGAGAATTGAGAAGAACGTTTGTTTTTAGGTTATAGTGTCCATCATTGGAAATCCGAGTCTCCTAAAATGGGACTGTTTTGCTACAAGCATCTCCTCTAAAGCAAGCACTTGGAGCATCTGGAGTGGGCAGATGATCATCTCAATATTGTGAGTTTATTACAAAGAGCTGAGCTGCCAAAAATGTAGAGAGGACACAAGAATTTTGGCTCCAAAGAATGTCTGTCTCTCTAATATTATTTATATATCCCCCCCCAGATCACACAGATTAATAATAATTGCCTATCTATCAACTGAATTGTTAACATTTCATTAAATGGATCTTTGAAAATGCAAAATCATGAAGCCAGTGAAGATTTTTTTTATGATTTTACATAAGAAAGCTTATGACTTTACAGTGTGAGAATTGAAAATAAGACAGACATCCAAAATGGTATAAAAACTGTCAATAATTGTGAAGAATATGGTATTTTTCCCTACTTGCCATCTAACTAGTAAGCCTATTACATTTTTATAGATCATGACAAAGGACAAAAGACTCTTCCTCATGGCACAGCAGGTGGATTGAGCTTCAGCCCTGGCTTCAGTTCCCTTCATCCCTGCCTCCCTAGTTCTCTAAGTGCGATTCAGAGGAAGACCCAGATGGGTGCAGTACATCCAGTGAATTTGTGTCACTGCTAAGAACCCAAGTGTAGGAAATGACAATCTTATAAAAGGGCTGCTGACAAACGTTTCCAACTTTGGCCCTAAAAGGAGATACGACTTTTATTATCCTGATTTGGAGATACATCGGCCCTCTGCTTTACAAGGAGATACTTTCTGTATCTTCCAATGCTGTTTGCTGTACAAATATTCTTGAAAAGATTGGAACAGAAGGTGTCAATGCCTTTTGATAAAATGTGCAGAAATCCAAGAGAGACACAAGGAAGAACTTTCTCCCAACTACAGTACTGTAAGCTTAAGTGTCTTTTCTTTTAAAAATGAATATGTATATTTTTATAGCTTACATATTAATGTGTAAGAGTTTCTACTTTACTGTATCACTACTGTATTATAAGAAAGACAAGGACACTGAAACTTAGCTATATAGAAAAACCAGGGAAACAGTGAGCTGAAGAGAAGGCTACAACTAGATTTCAAGAAGCCTTAGTTCTGTTATCTCCACTTCCCCTTCAGTAGTGAAATGATTATGCAGGTAATGCAGACACTACTCCGGTTCGGTGAGCACTTGCTAGGTCCTGGGTAAGCGTTTACAGACACTGTGTAATTTCATATTGCTAACTATAAGAAGTACAATAAAATATTTTATCTGTACTTAAAATAAATGATGGGTTAATTGAGCTCAAAGATTAAGTATACCACTCATATTTTATGAATCTTCCTCACTATCTCAGTCTTTTTGACTCACTGCAAGAGACAACATAGATGACATATTCCTTTGAGAATACAGAGATAACAAATTGCCATGAAGATACTGGAAGCTGAATGACAGTTTGTGTTAACGTAAGCTGTGAAGTACCCCACCCTCTCCCACTCAGGAAAGGGTACCATAAGTAGTTGAAAGTGACCTTCTAATGAAGATAATTTTGAATCCATCTAAGTCATTCACAGTATTTGTTACTTCACAAGAAGTATCAAGCTATCTCTGGAACACATTAAAACTGAATATGGTGTTTCAGTGAGTTGTAACTCTGTAATTAAGTTCCTCTCCCAGTGAATGATGAGATAAGAAATATAATAACATAGAACCATGATTAGGTAGGTACATATGTGGTTATAATTTTTTGGTATATACATTAATATCACAGGCCTCTGATGAAGTAAGGACCTTCTGACAAGGTAGTATATATGGCGAACCTTTGATTTAATAGTAGGGGAAGGAAGTTAGAAAGGGTAATAAAATTCTAGAAGAGAAAGCTTCCTATTGATGTAAATGCAAACACACCAGATAGCCCTTCTTCCCACATTTCCTCTTATGTTTTCCTTCCTTTCTTCATCCTTCTTACTGCCCTTCCATTTCTGGAATTATTATAATAAGACAGGATTAGTCTTAAAGCCATTAAGTTGAGGCAGAGTTGGGTATTTGAGACCGAGTGGAGGAAGGAGGCTGTCCACGTAGGAGTTCTACACAGTGTGAAGTCTTCGTGCCCAAGTGGGGACAGGAGGCCACGTAGGCCAGTCAGAGGCAGCGGCGGGGCCGGGGGCGGTTATGAGGGTGATTGACTAACACGCACATCAAGGAGAATGGACGTCAGGCTCCTTACTGTCAGAGGATGGAACTACAGATACGGAAAGGAGAAAAGTGAAACAAACGCTGTGGTGGTGAATTGGAATATGAGGTATCAATGTGAATTTATACTATTAATAGATAGAAAATAGAATAAGGAATGGAATGTTTACAGAGTTTGAAAGTACCTTCCCACAAAATGCACAAAAATCACAAATATAAGATTATAGTGCTTTTATAGTGGAAAAATGACAACTTTGATAAGGGAAAAGCCTGGCACATGCTACACTAGTCATGTGATCAGAGTGTACAGCATCAGTGAAGGGGAAAATTAAAACTGCCACCTGACACGGTCAAGTAAGAGGAAGGCAGCGTGGCTTCTGTGCTACTCAGTACTGACGGAGAGGGAACATCACAGCCTCACATCAAGAGAAACTCTACAAAACAACTGGCCTGTAATCATTTAAAATGACAAATTCGTTTAAGTTACTGAAAGACTGGGGAACGACTGCAAACTGAAGACGACTGAAGAGACCTAACAAAAAGCAGTGCATGATGCTGGACTGAGTTCTTGTGCGACTAAGGACATTTTGGGGACACTGACAAAACTTGCATGGGATCTACGGATTAGATGGTAGTAATGTATCCGCGTTGATTTCCAAGGTTGATGGATGTGGTGGGGTTAGGTAGGTGGATGTCCTGGTTTGTAGTTAACACGCACTAAAAGGATGATGGAGTGGGTAAGGCAGCAGGTTGACAATTCAGTCTTAACTTGTTCGGGGAAAAGATGTACCTTGTATTCTGCTTGCAACTTTTCTGTAGACTTGAGATTTCTAAGTACAGTTGAACTTGAAACCACATGGGCTTGAACTGCACAGGCCCACTTATGCTTTATACTTGGATTTTTTTCTTTTTTCGGTACATACGTACTACAGTACTACACGATCCAAGGTTGGTTGGCTCCACAGATGATGAACCGTGGATATGGAAGGGCCAGCTGTAGAGTGATATGTGGGTTTGCAACAGTGCAGGGGTCGCCACCCCTAACCCTTACATTATTCAAGGTCATCTGTATGTATATGTAAATTAAAAATAATAAATGAACAAACAAGTAAATAAGTAAACAAGCATATGTGAGAGAGATTGTTCTCACCAATTAAGGATTAACAGCATGAACTGTCTAAAGGAGATCCAGACACAGGTTAATTTTAGCCTTTAGGCAAAAAAGGGGGATGCTTAGGGCCTAGAAAATACCTAAGACCAGAAAAACAGGTAGACAAAATTATTGACTTGAAATTTAAGTCACGAAATAAAAATTAATAAATGTTTAAGTACACATGTTATTTTGTCAACCTCATTAACTGCTAGATTGAGGATTTATAAAATTTTTGCTACATTTTAAAGCAACTTACAGGTTCAATTTCTCACAGTGAATGATCTCCCAGGCTTGTGCAATAATTGCTAAAGAAGTCAGTCAACCATAAATGAAATGAGTTTCTCAGTGCCTAGTAATTTCAGACGTAGAATAACAAAAATCCTTTCAAATATTCAGAGCAGAAAATATACTTAATGTGGGATGGAGATATTTTAATAGTGTTCATATGGCATTCAGTGGGGTCTCCACAGGCCTAAAACTGGCCTTCCCAAAGCCACCTGGAGGGTGGTTTGATACATGTTAATTAGACAATGTGTCTGTTGGTCAAGAAGGAAAATTCTAATATCTTTCTTGGAAGAACCTGACAAAAATATAAGAAATATGGAATTTTTGGAATGAACGGTCTCTTTAAAAGGGTAGCTATTCCAAAACGATCCAGGTCACTGCCACGTAGAAATAACTCACTTTCTTGAACCTCCTGCTTCTGCGTCAGCATCACCAGTGTCAGTGCCCTCTGGCCAGAGACCACCAGGAACATGCCTGTAGCTGAACTAGTGGGTTTATTACTTCCTGCAACCAGACGGAGTGCACATTCTGGGAAACCATTAGGTGTCTACCTAAGATGATAGAAATAACCTATTGAAAGATTTGGGCTTTGGGTAATTTGGAAGAGAATCTGAAAACACAAGGGTTTGCTCTAAATTTGGTGTATCAGAAGGTGGGAGAAATTCTATGATTGAGTATTTCCATAAATCCTATTTGCATATAAGGAAGATTGGCATGAGGGTAAAAGACCTAATTATGAAGAAATAACAGTCCCTCATTTTGGCCAAGAGTGAGAGATGCTTGTTGTTGTGTGAGTTGTACGGTGACCGTGTTTTTCTGTCACTCTATCCTGACCTCAGAATGACCTTGTCTGATGCTGGTGTTCTTTGAGACAGTTTATGTTCAACAGAAGAGAAATGTGCTCCAGGTGTGAGCATCAGCCCGCCTGTAATAACACTGGGGCTACCTGTGAGCGTCAGGCAAGTCCCCCGATGTCAGTTTTCTTTCTCACAATTCTGGGCAGGACTTTCCTGTTTCAAAAATAAATAATATGCACAAGGAAGATAACCAATATTTTGTAATAACTTTAAATGGAGTAAAATCTATACAAATCTCAAATCTCTATGCTGTATGTCCAAAACTAATAAAACATTATAAGTCAGCTGTACTTCAATTTAAAAAAAGTAAATGCTTTACTGAATAAGCTTCCAGTCTCTTCCCTATTCACTATTCATCTTAATCATTATTTCTGCTTTTCAGGGTGTTTTGTTAGAACTGGAATGTTGTGAACAGAAGCATAGGCTCTGTAGGAGTCTGACTGTCTTGGTTGGCAGTAAGAATCTGCCTCCTCTTGGTTCTGTGCATTTGAGCACCCTACTTCACATTGCTAAGCCTCAGGTCCTTTATCTGTAAAACGGGATTAACAACTTTGTAAGACTGCTTAAATGATGTTAGGTATGTAAAGTGCTCACCATAGCGTCTGACGGAGTGAACGTTCAGTAAAAGCTCTTACAATCACTCTTGTTGCAGACTCACTAGTCATCATCCTGCTAAGCCCCGAATCCAACCTCAACTCAGTCATTCAACAAATACTTATTCATTTCTTACAATTTTAGGCACTGAGAATATAGTCTTGAACTTTCAGGGACCTTACTTTCTAACAAAGGAGACGAGCAACCAGCAAAACAACAGCTAAGAGATAAGATGCTTATGTAATAACAAAAATAACAGAGAATGTCTGCAGTGGTCACAAGGAGGTGAATGTTTAAGCAAAAGTAGGGATAACTGGAAGAAATCAGCTGTACCTATGTCTACGAAAACCGCTTACAGCTTACCAGAGGAAACAGAGTAAGGGACTTAAGATCCCAACGAGGTTCCCCTATTCAGCGATCCCCTAAAATGCTGCCCTTTGATCTTTTCTTGCATAAAAATGGAATTTGAACTAGTCATTAAGAGTCTTCTTTGGAATTGATATCATAGCAAGAACAGTATTGGTATTTACTCAGTTCTAGGATTTTATCATGTGTACAAGGTATCATTGGTATAGAAATAGCTTCTGAAAAAGAGTAGAATCATGGGTCCAACAACTGTACACGTTCATTTATAAGACAGTCCACTCAGAGAAACATCAGCGTGTGAGGGGGGGGAAGTTTCTTTGAACCAATGAATTACTACTGTCTGTTTAAAAATGACCCATCTTTGTTATATGAATGACCTGTTTAAGGTTGAGATTGGAAACTTGTATTAATGAAGTTTCCAGAATGAAAGCTCAATTTCTTAATGTTATTTTAAAATTTTCTAAGTTTTTGTTTGTTTGTTTGTTTTTACACTTTATGTAGTGGGAGAGCCTGGACTCTAAGCTAAATTATCTGACTTCTAACAAGAGATCTTTTACCACGTGCTTACATACCTCTACTTCAGGGGTATTTTTTTTTCAGCACAGACCTCATACTCACATTTACTCTTCACTTAATGCTCAGAGTGATCATTCTTTAAAATATGTAACTATTTTCAAAACATGTAGCTTCTCTGCTTAAACGTTTGATAGCTTCCGACTCCCCTTAGGATAAGGTACAAAAATTTTAACATGCTTTGGATAGTTCAGTCTGTTTCCAGATGATCAATTATCTGCTTGCTCACCAGGCTTCAGGACTTCTTTCAAATTTCAGACTTGCTGAGTTCTTTTTCTCCTCACAGGGACATCTGTACAAAGCTGGTCATTTTTCTGGCCTGTAAAGGCCTCTACTTTGTTCCCATCGCTACTCATTTTTTCCCTAGCAAGTCCCTATTGATCCCCCATGTAAGTGTTTAAATGCCGTTTCCTTAGAGAATGACTTTCCTGATAGCCATCCCTTGCCCTCAGTAGGTGAATCTCTCAAAAATCATGTGCTTCTTCAAGGATTGAAAGAGCCTATGTTTAGATACTTCATTAAATTGTTTAGTAACTGCCTCCTCCTCCAGTTAGCTCCTTCAGCTCCTGCAGGACATTCATCATATCTGCATCAGTCAACGGTGAATCTCAAGGGCCTAGCACAGTGCTTGGCACTCATTAGGCACCGAAATACAGATTTCTTAAATGACTAAATGAATGAACTAATGAACCAAGGGACAAACTTACAGACATAAGAAGATCCTAGGAACATTCCTTTTGGGCTCAATAGAAGCTACAGACGTAACACCGTCAATAGTTTTGTTATGATAATGTAAATGTGGATTTATATTTTAATGCTTTAAGGTTGATTTATTTTGAAATAACATCTGGAGCTTTTTGAACCCTTGAGATAGAGCAGTGTCTAACCACATTTGTCCTACAAATGAGGCTGTTCTCCAGTCTTCTCCCTGGAGCAGGATGACATAACAAAGGCATGGTCTCTGGCTGTAACAAGCTTGCAACTTCTACAGAGACCGCCTTATTAAAATGCTGTTTCTCCACTAATCAGCAAAAGATGATTCGGAACACTGAGATTCCAACATGAAATACAAATTCCTTCGTTTTCTTTTTTTGTTGTTAGCGTGCAGCAGAACTGGTAAGAACGAAGAACAGTTCCTTCCTTTAAAGATCTCACTTACCTTTTGTGAACCAATCAACAGGGACAGGGTCAGTGAAACAGTGAAGATGTTTACTTGCACCAGTGTGTGTGCATGTGATCCTAGTTATTAGAAAAAAAAAAATTAGAGAACATGGACAGGACTGTGACTTGGCCAGTTTTGCCTGGACTTAACTAACCTAGTTTTCTAGAAAATCTTGGCATCCATAGCTTTTGTGACAGAATCCACAATATTATTCTTCCCAGAGATTAGCTGGATGCCACTAAACATTGTTAATTTCCATTTGGTGAATAAAATAACACAATGCGAGAGGTCTCTGGGTACCACTGATGATAAAAGGATCTAAGGCATTCTTATTAAAAGGTGAAAATCAAATACCAGTGGGTGGTGTTGGCATACACATTGCTTTAAAGGGCAAAATCTGCTGCTTCTCTCAGATTTGGCCGAGGCAATTACCTTGATTACATCAGGTTTAATGAAAGGCCAGGCATTCGAATCTGTCCATTGTTTGAGTTCTTCGCATCTTCTAGGTTTCAACTCAAAAAATCGTCTGAGCCAATGGTTTATCACCTTGGCACACTGGACCTTCTTCCAGCTCTTATCTTGACCTCATAGCAAACGTTACTTTCCCAAAGTGGCCGTGCTTAATGGCTATTTATCTCAGCTAAGTTCCCCTTCAGCATTATTTTCTGTTTAGATACTTTCATTTATGGTATGTATCACAATTTGTTTTTAATCTTATGTATCATAAGGCTATGGACCATGTTCACCATTTTTTCCCTGCATCTCTATACGTCTACAATTCCTAAAAAAGAACCAAGCACGGAATAAGTGCTCGAAAAATGTTGAATGAAAAGACTATCTGATTAACTAATTTATTTCTTTCTGAACAATAAGTGTATATCCTCTGATTGACAAATTAAACGTATATTAATTTTATTCTTATTAAACAGGTAGAAAACTGAGACTTGAAGGAATTACATGACTTGCCTTACAGTCTTTCAGCTAGTAAGGGAGAAATGGAATTTGAACCCAGAAGTTTTAATTTCGTATCACCATTCTAATAGTATTTTGCTTACAGTTCCCAGTATTCTGGGAAAGAGCGAAAGAACAGGAAACAATGATTTCTTGCCCCTATCCTAAGTGTTGCCCACACTATGTTTCTTGTTGCTAACCGCAGTCCTGGGAGAGATGTACTGTTAATCTCCTTTTCTGCATCCATGTCTGTGAGTTTCAGCTGAGTAACACACTAGCCTGTGAGGTTTTTAAACTTCTGCATTAACAATCCTGTTTCTCACTTCATAAGCTCTAGTTTGAGACAGTATCTCTGTTTTTTTAAGTTATACAAGTGATTCTAATGTATAGTTAAGCTTAAAATATTTTGTGTGTGTGAACAAAAGAGGATGAGGTTAAATCATCCAAGGTTACATTCATGAGTGGTAAATCTGGCACTTGAACGTCAGCCTCCAAATCCCATCTGTTTTTTTTCTACTGTAACATTCTGTATTTCTTCTTTCCTATTAAAATTGATCTTAAAGCACCCACCAATTTAACACTGTTGCCAACTCTCATTGTCTTCTCCTAGGATTTTATATATCCAAGCAATCTTTGGCAATGATTCTTAACCACACAGAAGGTCTATATTCCATCCATGAACATGTAGATAAACCCAGGTTAATAACTTTTGACTCAGATGTTTAAATGCTCATAAATTCAATTTTCCATGAGACGATATAAAGCAACTTTAGCTGATTAAAATGTTCAGATGGGTATTAAAATGTTCAAATTCATATTCCTTCATCCTTTCAATATTTATTTACTGAATATTTATAAACTTCAAGGTAGTGTACCAAGTGCTAAAGATAATGAATAATGTGGAGATACGAATAATAATGAATAAGGTTAACTCCAACCCACCTCTTAAATGGAGTTAGTGTTATAGTGGAGGCAAATATACATTTAAGTAAAATTGTATGAGCGCTGCAAAGAGATGAGAAGTGCCAAAGATTACTTGTTAGGGGATTCTGGAGAATGTGGACAAAGACTATGAGCTGTTCATTGTATTTGCTGGGAGAGAGGATGGAAATGGAAGGAAGGGAAAAGAATTGTCAAAGTGATACCATGATTCAGGTTTGCACAGCTGTGTATAGATGGTGATTCATTTACTGAGCTGAGTAACAGTGGAAGAATGTCATATTTATGTGACAAAATGGAAAAAACTGTCAAGGAGAGGTATGTACTTAATGATTTCGGGATGTCTCTGAGGTGTTCAAGTTAGAATATAAATTAAATGAGGGTGTAAGGGCCATGATCTAATAGGATTAGTGTCTTGACAAGATGAGACACCAGAGAACTTGCTCTCCCTTTCTCATGTGAGGACACACGAGGTGGCTGTCTGCAAGCCAGGAAGAGAGCCTTCACCAGAACCTGATCATGCTGGCATCCTGATCTCAGACTTCCAGCCTCTAGTACTGTGAGGAAATAAAATTTCTTTGGTTTAAGCCACCATCTATGGTATTTTGTTACGGCAACTCAAGCAGACTAATTAATATAAAGACAAAAACTTCACTGATACTCTGTTTCAAGCCTCTGCTTGCACCAAGTATGCTATTACCCATTGGCCGAAGCAAGTTAAATAGCCACCTCAAGATTCCAGGTGGCAGAGATCCCCAGAATTGCAGAGAGGACATTCATTGGAGCCATTTATACAACAAACCCAACAGAGAGGGCAAAGTGGAGGGGGATGTTTGGGTAGAATGGGCAGAGTGTAATTCATTCAGCATGGATCACAGGAGAACTTAGCTGATAACAGAAATACATTCATAGGTTTAGTCTGTAGTGAGTTGTACTAATCAAATTTGTGATAGGTTTCTTTTTTTTCCAGAAATGCTAAATTACCTGATATATTAGTCAGCTGGGGCTGCCATAAAATGCCATAGATTGAGTAGCTTAAGCAACAGAAATTTATTTTCTCACAGTTCTGGAGGCTGGAACTGGGCCATCAGGGTGCCAGCATGATGAGAGCCCTCTCTCTTCCTAGCTTGCAGACAGCCGCCTTCTCGCTGTGTGTTCACGTGACCTTTCCGCAGGTATGCGCGTGGAGACAAAGAATGTCTCTCCTTCCTCTTCTTATACCAGTCCTGTTGGATTAGGGCCTCACACTTAGGACCTCATTTAAACCTAATGACCTCTTCAAAGCTCTGTGTCTAAATGCAGTCCTATTGGGGGTTAGGGCTTCATCATAAGAATTTGGAGGGAAAGTGGTACAGCGCAGAGTACAGAAAATAGGAGACATGTTGTTTTTAATTTGGGGCTTTTTCTTTGCTTTTTCGAGAGTTTTCCCAGATGATGATGAAAGGACAGAGGTACAGTGAAATTAGTGTTATCTGCTAGAGAACATTTAAAATACAGACTGAAAACAGAGGCAGTGGTAAAGCAATCAAGCTGAAAAGACCTAGGTTAGGCTATGAGGATGCATGATTTGGGAAGGAGATTTGGCCTCGGTGATGACAAGATTCAGGGTATATTCATGGACATGAACCATGGAGGAGGTTGGGCAAATATTGGAGAGGAGGAGGTAACGCAACCGAGAAGCAAGTATGTGGAAAGGTTGTACCTGTGTGTACAGACATGGACATGTATAGGGCATCACCCACTCTGATGGCAGAGACCTGAAAGTAGGAAGCCCATGAGGGAAAGAGCATTGTCTGTAATAAATAAAAGAGATGAGTCAGAGAGATGTGGATAATACCGACTAGGACATTTCGTACATCTTGATTCTTCTGAATAATCAACAGTGAGTTGAACATACTGTCTTAAAAATTATTTATATGAATAATGACCTTACAGTTTGCAGGGTACAGCTCCCCTAGCAGTCTCTGTACAATGCAGCAAAGACAAAATACAAAAGGCAGCTGAATTAGATGCTGTTGGTCCTAATTGTTTTCGGAGTAAATGTTCGGTTTTAGAAGTACTCAAAGAAATGAGATAGGTCAGTTCTTACCTCCAAATTTAAAGCTCTATTCAGATAATGAGCCAAAGGAAAAGACAAGACTCAGGATGCTTGTCTTGCTGTTACATTGTTTTTTCTAACCTTTCAGCTGACAGATGGCTCATGAATTTTTTTCTCCTCCCCCTACTCTTCTGCTTTGTGAAGTCAGTCTTCCATTCTCACATCCCTGAGATCTGGAGGGGCTCAGCTGTCCAAGTTACTTTCTGTGTGTTTATGTGGAACCCGTCATTGTAGTCTTTTTCAAGGAGGCTAACCGTCTTCCAGAAAGATGTCCTCAGTCTTCTCCCCAGCTGGAAAATGCTAAATACAGGAGCAGCCAAGAATAAGGGTAAAATCCTCTGCCCAGACCATATCCTACCCTTCCTTTACCTGTCTTCACATGCTTCAGTTGGAAATAATAGGACTTACTTTTAAGTGACATGGTTTCTTATGGAACTTAAGATATCCTACCTCTTTTTATTTCATTTTCTATGGTTGCACAGAGAAGAAAATTGTGCTGCAGTTGTGGGTGCAGCATAAGGTTTCTCTTCTATTTGGGAGCCCTTTTCAAAATCCTCTGAGCAAAAATTTGTTTACTTTCTCCCCACTAATATAATAACCATTACTAGGACCTGTACAATAGCAATTAACTCACTGTGTCATACCTGCTTCCTCTACTAGATCATGTGCTCTTTGTGGGCAGAGTACTAATCTTTATTTTGAAATGACCCACAAGTTGCACAGCCCTCGGCAATTCATAACAGGAGGCATTTATTGAATGTTGTTATGTCCCCAAAACTGTCTGAATACTATTATTCATTCGTTTGACTTTCTCAAAAAAAAAGATAGGTACTATAAATCTAGATTTTACAGATACCAAATTTGAGGCATATTGAGATAAAATTAACTAATCCAAATGGCACAACCCTTAAGACGTATAACCAGAACTCAAACCCAAAAAGTCTAATTCCATAATCTGTTCTCTTCACCACTGGACTATCACTTAACAAATATTTATTTGACATGAGGCATGTTCCATACCCTGTGTAAGTCACTGAAAGTCATCCAGTGTATTTGTATTAAAAGGGTTAGAAGCACAAAGTGACTTATGTAAGAGAAAGCACAGGTTGATATTGGAAAGGTGATCATTTAGGACTTTTTTTAGCTGCAA
The DNA here is from genome assembly GCF_048564905.1 of Vicugna pacos. Classification (NCBI taxonomy): domain Eukaryota; kingdom Metazoa; phylum Chordata; class Mammalia; order Artiodactyla; family Camelidae; genus Vicugna; species Vicugna pacos. The sequence goes on from NC_133008.1 coordinate 19,180,632, forward strand.
AGAATGAGAAGTCAAACTAACACTGGCTTAATCCCTAAGGATATTTATTGTTTACGTAAGAAGAAACTCAGAGGTAAGCAGTGCCAAGGTTACCTTTTGGCTCAGTGTCATCAGTGACCCAGTCTCCTTTGATATTTCTGTCTACCTCCCTCGATGTGACTGTCATAGTCCTCTCACGGTTTTAAGAAGGCAGCACAGCTTTAAATTAACAATCCCAAGTGTAACTGCATCCAGAGCAGGAAAGTAGGAAGGGTATCTTTCTCGCCATTTCCAGCTAATTTTGTCCTTAGGTCTCACCAGTTTGGCAGCTGGTAAAGGGGAATAACACTCCTGTGGTTAGATAAGATTGCTCAGGATAGCTAACCACAACAGAACATGGCTGTCTCAGTTAGAAGGGAAGGAGGGAGGTCGGATGGCTGTGGAGCAGATATAACCATATCTACCATTAAAAAAAAAACAAAACCCAAGCCCTAGGTAGATTTAGCAATTATCAGAGAATTGGGAACAACCTTCCCTGGAGGAAATGACATCTCTCTAAAGTAAGTGGAAACTGTTGAGCAAGAATGCATGTTGAGGGAGAGGAGTCTAGGGATTGGGATTGTATGTAAAACCCAGCGTCAAGAGAAAGCTTAGCATTCATGAGAGTATTGGGAGATCTGTAGGTGTGAAGAATGCGTGGACTAAAGACAGTTAAACATAAGGCATAGAGAAAAGCCTCAATTTGTAGTCAGGAGTCATATTGTAGAGGACCTGATAAGGCACTTTAGGATTGGGGATTTTATGTTAAGCATAATGGAAAGCCATTTAGAGTCTCAGAAATAATTTCTGAATAAATGTTGAATAAATGACTAAAGACAATATTACTAGAGGCAATATTATATTAGTATATGTATAAAATTCTTTGAGGAATGTCATAAGAGACTTCAGTATCTATATACAATTGTTGGTTTTCAGCACATATTCCTACCAGCCCTTTAAACCACATTTTATTCTGTGGCCTTTATGTAGTATGAGATGATAAACACTTGGGCAATTTATAAAGGAAAGAGACTAAGACTACTTTAAAGACAGATCTCTCTCCTTATTTTCTCTCATTTCCTGCTAAAATCCAGTAGTAAAACCTCGATCCATTGGGAAGCGAGAGGGGAAAGGAACTCTGATGTGGTCCATGCAAGTCAGCCGCCAGGGCCGGAGAGCAGGGTGGGAAGGATGGGGCGGGACTGGAGCTAGAGTGAGGACTTGAGCTGCGTCCCTTATTAAACTGGTGTTCTGGCTGCTTTTCTAATTCCATCCTTGTCCTAGCCCTGGGATTTGGGAATGAATCTGGATTTTTAGCTGCGTAAAGCCAGAAATATCCTCATTAATGAAAGATACTTAGCATACCTAAATTTGAACACTTTATAGTTATGTATCCTCAGTTAAGTTACTCCGTCCTTTCTACACCTTATTGTCCTCACGTACAAAATGCAGTTTCTCTGAAGGGTCATAAGGAACAATGTAGGTAAAATGCTTTGGGTAGTAGATAGAACATTGTCAGTGTAATGCTCAGAAAATAGTGGAGAGTATTTGTATTATGCTGATTTTGGATTGGAATTAGTTTAAGTGTTTACTCAGGCTTGCTATGTGTTTTTGTTCTTTGAAACTTGGTGTCTTTCAAGGGGTACAGGTCACGAGGGGTTTTAAGCCACTAGAGCAAGTAGTGGGGAGAGATACTTAGGAAGTAAGGGGCTATCATGTGTGTTTTCATCGTACTGCCTCGAGATATGACATATCCAGTTTCAGTAAATATGAAGATAATGTTCTAGTTACAAGAAATGATTCAAAGAATATGAACATATTCTCTGCCCACTGGTAGCTTACAGGCATTTTATAAACATTAGAAGTGTTATCCTATGAAGTAAGGCTATGTTCTTAGAATTTAAATTCTCTGTTGAATTTGTCTTCCTGAGGCCAAAATGAGGAGTTTTACAGCATAAAATGATTAAAAAATCAAAGTTTAAGATTCATAACATTTTCCAAATCAATAGGAGAATTTGGAATTATTTAATGCAGAATAACTCCAAATCCTCCCATTGGTAGGTGTAGCCTATCAAACAGTTTTTGAAGGCAAATTGAAGACTATGCTACAATATACATAAAAGTTCCATAATGATCTATCACAGTGCTTTGGCATCAGAAAGAAATCCATGATACTCAGCTAAGTTAGCTAAGAGTGCAGAGTTGCTGGAGAATACAGTTACCATGGCAACCAGATTTGAGATTTCCAAGGTGGATTTTATCCTAAGGCTCCTGTCTTGGGAATGAATACATGCAAGTAATTAGATAGCTAAATTGCCGAGACAGCATATGAGAAACACAAGCATATTTAAGGAAAAATCTGTCCCAAATATAAATCATCATCAGTTGCAAACAGAATCAGAGTAAAACCAGACTACTGCACTGAGCAGTGACTTGCATTTTATACCCTTCTGTGTGAAGGTTTGGGTCCTTTCCTTTCACCTAGAGCTATAATACTCCTTTTTGAGATTGTTACTGAATTGCATAGAAATGTGACCATACAGAGAGTTTCCTTATCTGTACAAGGAAAGCCTTGGAGTAGATGACGTTCCACTATCCTAATTAGTTGGATGCTGTTGCTTTAGAATTCCAGACCTTAGCAGTAGTTTGAAGAGGCTTCTTCCATTCTTCCTCAGGAGATTTAAATGTTCTCTCAGTTGACACGCGTCTTAGGCGTGGGATAACTTGGGGCAAGTGTGAAATACCTGTTCAAATTAGCTTAAGCCAGGGAAAAAAGGGACATTTATTAGAATTCAAGTGTTAGCATACAGGCTTCGAGGCCAGGAAGTGCTGTCAAATCTGAATAATGGCGAGGATTGGAACTGGAAAGCCATCTTCAACTTGGCCGCCTCTCTCTCTCTGATCATTATCATGTCTTTTCTCTACTTCCCTTTCTGCATTTGCTTTTTCTTTTCTCTCTGTTGCCAACTTTTCTTTTGTGGCTCTACTTGCATAGGGGGCCAACCTGCTTGTCCCATACTAAGATCTACATTACACCCCATTTCAGACTCTGGGGTATGATATCAGTAGATACTGTCTTGGGCACTGGTTTCCAAATGTTTATTTGTGAGGTGTTATTTGCGAGCCCATGGTTTGCAACTCATGTACTCCTCAGGCCCCATGCTGCAACCACTGCATGCGTGCGGCCATTCACTCCTGCTTGGAACACTGTTGCTACTCTTGCTTGTGGCCACTGCATGTTAATTCAAAATAGAATGGCCTGTGGTCAGTGAATCCTGTTGCTGCAAATCATACCAGGAACTCCCTAAAAGGATGTTGAAACGTAAAAGTGATCTCTTAAGATCCCACTCTGCCAGAATAGAAGTTATAGCCGTGCTCAAGAATGGGCAGGAAGCCCACCTCCACACTGCAGCACCCACCCCAGGTTGAGAAAATAATTGGCACCCATGATACTAAAGAGTTGTAACCCCATCAATGAGCTGTTGTTGATGCCTGCGGCAGCACTTAATGAAAACAGTGGTAAGAATGGAAATAATCAACTCCTGGAAGCATCTAGACTATTTAGAATATTTTTGACCTATTTCTTATTACAGTTTTTCTGTGAGGCTTCAGGAGTCAAATGAAACTGCCACTGATAAATTCAACTTTGAATAGCACTCAGGAGAATGAGTCACTGGAGGATACCTAGAAAACTGTGTATCTGACCCTCAAGGCTGCAGAAGGAGGCTCCCCCTTTTCTGCTGTCCTCCAGGTCTCATGAGTGTCTCTTGTTGACAGATATTAAACGAGAGCCGTGTTAGGAAGTACGTCTGAACCACAGGCCCATGCAACTTCCTCATGCCCTGCAGACCTGATCAAACTGCATTTTAAATACTGCACTTCAGTTAGATGATACGGTGCTCTGTGGACTTCCACCTTGTGGCTTATCGATTCTGATAGGCAGCTCAGGCTGCAGAGTTACTTGACGTTCCACGGTTGTTAAGTTCTCACCATCAAAGTCCTGGCAAATCAAAGCTTTCTTTGCAAAAAGGAGAATAGAAATTTGCAGAACTCATGACTTTGCTTCAAAAGCTACCAGTGTGTACTGTGTTTTTCTTATTAGAACTTGCCAGAGTTTCTATAGGGCATCTAGAATTGCCACCTACACTCCTGGCATCATTGCATTTACTGAGTCTTGCAGGTGAAGGTTCAGAGCAGCTTGCTCTGTGAGTAGACCAGCTTCAGGGCTTTTGTTCAAACAGCTATGTTAAGAATCACAAGCAAATCTGATCAACAATTAATGTTACTCCAGTGTATTTAAAATATTAACAAAATGCCTAATTTCCTAGAAAATGTTCTAATATACCAAAACTTATTTCAGAAGAAATAGAAAACCCAAAATAGACTTTTTTTAACAAAAAGTATAAAGACTTTTTAAAGTTGTGTAACATAGGCAGAATTACTTAAGTCCATAAATTTTTTAAGAATTTCACATGTTGTGATTCTTTCCACTGCCCTTCACCTTAGTTCCTCCAATGTTTAAGTCATAATCTTCAAGATAGCCCTTTCAAAAAGAATTTTTGCTCAGTCCACAGTTCTTTTAGTTGGGCTTCTTAGATCTTCAGTAGAACATGGACATATTTCTAAAACTCCTCATCTATAATCTTTGGGATCCAATTTCCTCAAGCAACTTACTTTAGGACTATATTAAGCCTCAGAGGGGATGGATCTGCCTGGTTCTGAATGTTAGACACCCTCTAAACATGCATTAAGTTCAAATTATATTTACTTCTAAGATATCACACCCTAAAACAGTAACTGATCATTGGAATATGCCAATACTTAAGATAAAAAAAAGTGTGACCATTAGGTTTTTCATAGTTTATTTAGCAGTTCTGTTTTATAGTTCTTTCCCACAGATCTAACATGTAGTTCTGTGAGTAAAAGAAAGCAGAGCTACTCTGTGAGGTGATTCCAATGATGTGGGTCTACAGAAAAAGCCCCATTGATAGACCTCAGCTAGACCCATTTTAATTAAAGCAATAGAATAATTTGTTTAAAATCAATTCAAGAACATTTTACACACACACACACACACACATATGTACATACATGCACACACATATACGTACAATGGAATATTACTCGGCCATAAAAAAGAATGGACTAATGCCATTTGCAGCAACACAAATGGACCTAGAGATTATCATATTAAGTGAAGTAAGTCAGAGAAAGACAAATATCATGTGATACCACTTAAGTGTAGACCCTGAAAGAAGGATACAAATCTTATTTACAAACCAAAAATAGACTCACAGACATAGAAAACAAACAACGATCACCAAAGGGGAAACATTTAGGGGGGATGAGTTAGGAGTTTGGCATTAACAGATACATATTACTATATATAACACAGGTAAATGACAAAGACCTACTATATAACACAGGGAACTATATTCAATTTCTTGTAATGACATATAATGGAAAAGAATCTGAAAAAAAATGTGTATGTATAACTGAATTGCTTTGCCGTACACCTGGAACTAACATTGTAAATCAACTGCAGTTCAATAAAAAAATTTTTAAAGATAAAATAAAAATTCAGGAGCATTGTAAAAATCCATCTATGTCCAGAGGCTTTATGGGTGAGTTTTACCAAATCTAGGAACAGAGCATGTTCATCTTTTAAAAAATTAAAAATTTATTTGTTAATATAAAAAGAAGGAATATTTTAGTTCATTCATGAAGTTATCATAGTCTTTATATACAAACTAGATAATCATCATAGGAAAGAAAAATTACATGGCAACGTCAACTAACATATTGAGAAATAGAAAAACAAAGCACTAATAAACACAATTCAGTAACGTATTAAAATACACCCTGGGTAAAGTGAGGATTATTCCATAAAAATTTCCTAGTAAATTCACTTTTTGTGGCATGATTCAAGATATCCCCTGAAATCTGTTCTTTCTTCTATTGACTTAAATTTGTGTCTAGGATGTAGTCACTTAGGTAGAAATTACATTTCCCAGCTGTTCTTGAAGTTAAGTGGCCAAGTGTTTGTGGATAGATTATGGGCTGATACGATAGGGCCAGTGCCTTTAGATAGTAGTTGTCCCTTCTTTATCTGAATGTAGCAAGGACCCAGCTAGACTGGGCAGATGAGGACAAAGTCATAGGGGATGCTGGAGGAAAGCTGATTTCAAGAAACCAATGTCTGCAGATGTTTAAGTAAAATAGAGCCTTTTGCTAGTCTGGACTGCTTAACTTAGACTTGCTTGTGATGGAGGAAAATTTTGGGGATTGATATGTATGTGAGTAGAACCATACGCACATATGTATCTTCATGGATTCATTAAAATATTTTTTAAATTATTTAACTCTTAACATGTTATAAGTTGTCACCTAAGATTTTTCACACACGTTTGATAGTTCCAAAATAGGTTTTCTGATTATTTGCTTATAGTGTATTGGCTTTTAATACATCCTTTAATGAAAATTTTGTATCTGCATATTTTACTTATTCACTTTATGGAGATACTTGTCATATAAAACAAGAGTAGAGAATTTTTAAGTCAGATTAACATGTCACATACTATACCTAGTTTTTCTCATGTGAATTTGAGAAAAAGAGACAGAGTTATGGGTGGGTGGGTGGATGGAAAATAGGTAGACAGTCAGACGGAGAGACAGAGAGAGCTCACATCAGGAGCCTTTGAAAGTCAGAATCCTGCCGTAATTCTGTGCAGCACTAATGCTTCAGTATTTCTCATGGATTTCTGATGTTTTGTTTGTTCTCTTGGGTCTCTTCGTAGCAATTATGCACTCCAGAACTGTCCCTCTGTTCAGTGCTTGTATGATTTATACCTAAGAACAATGCGTCCTGGCAAGATTCATCAGACAGGGGAAATGCTAATCCTTTACAAAGTGGGGAAAAAGGCAACTGTGAAAGCAGACATAGATATGGAGAACTGATTTTCAGGAATATCACCTTTATGAAAGGCCTTCTTTTGGAAGTTAAGGATCTGGGTATGTAGTTCTATAAAATCATGCATGCCTGTAGATCCCCTGGATGGTTTGTGTGTGGATCCTCAGGGGACAACTCCTTCTATTTGAAGAGTGATTTATGGACTAGGTCAGTGCTTCAGATAATGTGGTGTGTAGATCACGTTCCCTAGAAATACCAAGAAAGTTTATTAAAAGTAAAGATATTGGAGCTCTAGCTCCAAATATGATCCATTAATCTGGGAGGTGAGGCCACGGAATCAGGTTTAATGCTGTCCAGGTAATCCTGATGCAGGTAGCCTGCTCTAGTCCAAACACATAAAAAGCAATATAAAAGGAAACCACAATCTTTTTCCTGTGTCTCAACATACATCAAAGGAGATTCACATCTTAACTCCAGTGATATTTCTCAAATATGCCATTCCTTCTTCCAGACTCCGTCATACTCAGACTAACTCTGTTCCTTTCATTCACCACTGACATCGCCCACCACCCGGCAAGGCAAGCTCACCAGACAGTAAGCATGCTGGCCCCACCCGCTCCCGTTCTTGGTTATGTGGATTGACCTCTCAGTGTCCTTCCTTTTCCTCTCTCAGCTCTTTCCATTTTTATCTCTCAGGTCTATGACAGTGCATCACAAATACCCAAGGATCATGAGGGCAAGAATAGATTTGCCTCCACAGACAGACAATAGGCAGTCTTTTTGCTGCACAGGATGTTGGATTTGTTACCTTTCTTCCAGCTCCAGAAACCTCAGTGACTGAAAACGACTTCATGGGAGAAACAGTTCAGAGATTCTAAGCGTGGCATGAACCAAAAAATTAACATATGAAAATTCACAGGCTCACTGCACCTTTCTAAGTGCCCTGCACACACAATTCTATGAACTTATGAGAGAGGTGTTTTCTGTCGCTCAAGTTACGAGACTTGGATTTCCTTATATATATAATATATATATTCTCTGATATATATATATATATATATATATATATATATATATATCAGAGAAATGTGCAGAGAAAAATGAAGGAAATTCAGTTTGGAAGCTGGATTTATTTCCATGTGAACTGACAGAGCTGTCTCCCTAAGAGAAACGTAGACTTGCAGAGTCTTGCAGACTGGGCTCTCTCGACTTCATGTCTAGTGTAAGAGGTTTATTAAGGTTGAAACCATGAAGGGAAAGGTGAGGAAGCAGGATTGGGCAAAGGGAGAACTCTGATTCGTGCAGGTCTAACAAAGCTTCAACGAACCCCACCGGGTTGGATCTTTCGAGTGTATATGAACAGAGTTGTCCCACCTTGGGCTGAAATGACTGGGGCAGGGCATTTGTGCCCGCCATGTCTCTCAAACACCAGATATGAACTTCCCTGGGGAAGACAAGAGCTGGAAAGAAGAGAGTCTCTGAAGCTGGGGCAGCCCCTGAATAAGCCTCCATCTGAAAGCTGCCCTCTGACCCCACTCCCCGAACTCGTCAGCAAGCACTTCCATGGGGGGTGGATTGGGCCACGCGTCTCCAAGTTCGTCTTGAAAAAGAGCAGTCAAATGAAAGAGGGACAAAGAGAAGACCTGAAGCGGTTCTGAAAATGGAGATAGAGGAGCAATTTTGAAAAGGGCATGAGAAATGGAAAAAGCATTTATGCTGGAGTGCCTTTGTTTTAGGCGAGAGAGATGATGAAACAAAATGCTGGGATCTTCTGTGCTCAGTTCAGTTTAATCCCCCATTAACCTTTTTTTTTTTTTAAGACCCATAAGTAAATACTTATTCCTTTCCGTTCTTCGTGTGTCTGTGACAGTAAGTATAGGTAGGCTAAATTCCAGCTATCTATTGATAGCAAATAGATTGTCATTCCCTTGCTTCACACTCTTCAGTGACTTTTCATGATCCTCGCAATATAATCCCTCCTTCCTAAAATGACAGACAAGGTCTGTAGTTTTCACCTTTTGCCCTCTCTCTCCACGGTCCGTCTCACAGTCTGCACTCTGGCCATCGTGGAGGCTTGGCTGGCATCCTCTCTTCCTTCCGGCTTTGCACACGTGCCTCTTGTTCTGTTTGAATCACTTCTCCTCACTTAGTTTCCTCATGCTCCAGGTTTCAACTTAAATACCACCTCCTCGGGGAGCCTTTCCTGACCCCCAGCACCCCGACTGCACTCTCCACCACAGCTATACTTCCCCTCTCAGAACATTCGTAATACTCCCAAGTATTTGTTTATGTCAATTCCTACATTGTCTGAGGAGCTGAAAATATTACGAGGGCAGGGAGGCATCTGTTTGGCTCGTCACTTTATCCTAAGGATTTTATGTGAGAAAGGATTATTGGGGGGGGATTAATCACAAGCAAGTGCTCATGGTAGAGGATTCTAAAAAGAACAGCTGAAGTGTTGAACAGAACTAAAGTATTGATACTTCGGGGGGAACTGGAATAGATGAGCAATTATTATTATAATAGTTATGATCATCGTTAACACAATAGTGGTGCTTACTCCATGTCAGGTATTATTTTAATTCTCACAACAATCAGGGACAATCTGTGTACGTGGAATGGCTGTAACAGTTCTTTACATCTACCTTTCTTCAGATGCGGGAACTAAACAGCAGAGAGGTTAAGTAACTTTCCTAGTTTCACACACTTTGTAAGTATTACAGGCCAAAGATGGAACCCTGGCTCTTACGCAATATTCCATGACACCTCTTTGTATTTGAGTTTGCCGTCCATAGTAACAATAGAAGGGGACAGCATTTCCTCCTTATTAGAACTGTTTCAATTAAAAAGCTCGAGGGTATTTAATTCTATGTTTTTACTGCTGACAAGTGGACTCCCCTCTTCATTCACTCTTATATCAGATATCTGAGTGGGCAGTTATCAGTTACCCTGGTCAGCTCTTAGCTGACCTTCTCTTATTCACAAAGGGAGTCTGCAGAGAGCATGGGCCATTTAACAGTGTCTTTTGAAGTTAGACAGTGCAAAGATTAAATGCATGGGCTATGGCAGAGATCGACTTGGGTTCAGCTGTCCTTGTTTTGGGGCAAAATATTTTGAACACATTTTCTCAATTGTAAGTAAAGATGAGAATAATAAGGCCATCTTACAAGGTAACTTGAAGAATTAACGAGCCTAGTACTTGTCACAGCGTAAGTAAATGGCAGAGAGGAAAAGTCCATTTTATTTCTCTACTGTCGTCCAACATGTTTCCACGTTACCTGTTGTTCCAACTTAGAGCTGCTTGTTGTAAAGTGACGGTAGCTAATTTGATCTATGGTAGTCAGTTGGATAACGGAATTTGAACAGAATTTATCTAATTGGTCATTACGATGGCTCTAGCCAGTTATGCTCTTAAGTTTATGTTCAAGATTATAGTGACTAAGCAGTGCAATTGCTGATACTTTTATGCCCAAAATGAAATTGACTATGATGAGAATTTTATCAGGGAAAAAGAAAAATTTTGTACATCAGATTGGTGTTCTGTGCATGTCTCCATATTCTATTAGTTTGTACATTGTTTGCATGAGTTTAGACTTTTACATCTAAAACTGAAGGAATTAACATAATGCAACATCTGCTGTTAGATTATTTATCTTGCCAGTGTTTTAACCTCAGAACACAATATTGTGGTGATTACCACCTGTTTTTGTGTTTCAGTTAGTAGAATACTGTTGTAATCTTTAGTCTTGGTGTTTTGTGAAGATAGTAAATAGTATATTGCTGTGTTAAACACACCGAACGATTCCAGACAATTAATTAGCATCTTCTGGATGGGACAGAACTCAGTAAATATGAGAAGGATCATAGACGTTGTGAGTATATGTGCTAACTAATATCACTTCTTGTGAGGTTAGTGTTGAAAAATATTAAGAAATAATAAGAGAAATTAAGATTTGAGAAGGAGCTCACAAAAATCTATTATGGCTCTCATACTAACCCAGCCTAAGGTTCTATTTCCACATGATTTCAAAACAACAAAGACCATGAGCAGTAAGAAATAGAAAACAGGAACAGAACCATCCAGAAGAAAATAGGTCAACAGCTTTCAGTTTCTGTGTCTTTCGCTATCTTGTTTTGTTTTGTCTTCACTACGGAAAAAATAGTTGAGTGGCTGAATTGTTCATTCTGTTGCCAGTCTTGTGGTTAAGATGTTCCATAGCTTTTTGAACCTTAGAAATCAGCTTGCTGGAGCCTTTGTCTACTGTCTAAACAGTGTGTTGTCTACTATGTAAACAGAGGTCAGTAGCTGCCCATGAAACGTTCTTACTTATTCCATCCGTAGTGTACAGCTACGGCTGGCAAGTGGCTGGTTAGCTAGAAGCTACATTTCCCTTCATCTAGAGGGGGCCAAGTGACCAGTTCTTACCATTGCAATATGAGCTGTAGCGATGTGTTCTAATTCTGAACTAAGTTGGTTAACAAAATTGGGTTGGCCTTCTCCATACTCTTGCTCATCCTCCATCGGATTGCTGGATGCAAAAGATTTCAAGCCCCTAGTGATGGTGGAGCCATAAGATTGATTTACAAGGCTGCTCACTGACCAGGAATATCTGCGCAGGACTTATGTGAGCAAGCAGTCCACTTACAGGTGTGTGCCACTGAAATGTGGTGCTGTGTTTATTACAGTAACTAGAATTTTCACGTGATCATTGTCACTAGTATTGAGATTACGATGGTGCCCTGGCTATTCACAATTAGATTTTTTGCTGCCAAATTTGATTGAATACTACAGATAAGTCTTACAAAGTGCAGTTCTAGAGATAACATTCTTTTTAATCATCTGCCTATTCCTGTAAAAAAAAATTATATATTATATGTATATATAATATATGTATTATGTATTACATATATATTCAGTGCCTTTCATGATAAAGTGCCAACAATGCAGAAGTAAATAGTTTAGACAGGGCATCTATTTCCAATCTAATAGGGAAAACAGATATTACCCAATTATTTACTATTACAATGAGTGCTATAAGGGAAACAAAACAAAACAGGAGCTATAAAAGAGTGAGCTCAATGTTCTACTCTAATCTGGAGGTGGGGTGACCAAGTAAATGATATTTAAGCTCTTTAAGAAATGAGCCAGATAAAGAGCGGTAATAAAGACAGGAGAAGAGAGAGAACGGAATGTGAGAAGGCCTTGAAATGTGAAAAAAGCTTGGTGCTTCGGAAGTTTGTGGCCGTGCCAGGGTACTCTGTGTGTTCAAGTAGTAAGGTTCTCCCATGTAATAAGCACTACATTGTCATTCAGCCAGTAAACAGCTAGTAAGTACAGATCTGCTGTCATGTACACAGCCGACTCCTTGGTAGAAGAGGGGACGGCTGTAAGCATGTATAAGGAAGGGTCCTGACATCGAAGGTGGTATAATCTGCCAGGGCGTCAACATTAACACTCACACAACAAAGAATATCACGTGTCACATAATCAGATTTGGTTTCCCGTTTATTGCTAGCATTCATGCACACACAGAGCTAAGTGAGTACTTTCTTGGATTTGTATGCAGGCTCGAATGCACACACAGAGCTAAGTGAGTACTTTCTTGGATTTGTATGCAGGCTCTGGGGCAGAAAAAATGTTAGCCTGTAACTAAGCTGGAATGCTGTGACCTTTGATTTAGCATTGGTTGATTGCCTCGTAAAAGAGGCCACATGTGCCGAGAGGCAGAGCAGAGGGTCGGGGGATCAGGAATGAAAACAAGATGATGGTCCTCCTTCGACTCCTAGATCCAGTTGTACTATACTAACTATCTAACCTCTGAATAATCTATCTTAACTCTCCTCTCCTTCTCCTCCTTTGTCCGTGTTCCTCTTCCTTTTCTTCATCCTCCTCTTTCATCAGGTTTGAGTGTGTCAATGGAAAGCATACTCCCAAAATAGTGCCAGGCTACACAGAGCCCTATAAATCAGAAAAAAAAAGGAACTTAGTAGTTGCAATTAGGCATAGAAAGTAAAGTTGGTTGCCCTGTCAAGTCAAGTTTCAGTATAAAAATTATGCCTTTCAAGGGGATATTCCTCATATATGAAGTCATTTCACTGAATATATCCCAGAAAAAGTTTTAGAATTAATACAGTGTACTTTATAAAAGTTGCTGAATGCATCAAAGAAATGCTTTGACTTATTAATAGATACATGACACCGTATGCATCCTTTAATTAAAAACTCTGTAAAATATAAGTGCTGAGGCATTTGTTTCATAAAATATAAATGAGTTCCAGTAGAAAGCTTCTTTCATTCTTTTCCCATTTTTTTAATGACCTACATATTGTACACCAAAAGTATATACTTCCTGGAACCTAAGCCAAAAGGACAGTAGTTTGAGCAATTGATGTAGCATTTTACACCTAACTTTTATTGTATATATAAAAGTTTATATTAAAGTTTTATTATATATATATATATTTGTATAGAGAGAAAGAGTCAGTTTACAATGTTGTGTCACTTTCTGGCGTACAGCATAATGCTTCAGTCGTACATGAACATACATATATTTGTTTTCATATTCTTTTTTACCATAAGTTACTACAAGATATTGAATATAGTTCCCTGTGCTGTACAGAAGAAACCTGTTGTATATCTGTTTTAAATACAGTAGTTAGTATCTGCAAATCTGAAACTCCCAGTTTATCCCTTCCCTCCGCTTTCCCCACCAATAACCATAAATTTGTTTTCTATGTCTGTGAGTCTCGTTCTGTTTTGTATATAAGTTTGTTTTTCTTCCCCTTGGGTTCCACATATAAGTGATATCATATGGTGTTTTTCTTTATCTTTCTGGCTTATTTCACTCAGAATGACAATCTCCAGATCCATTTTACAGCTAACTTTTAATTATGACTCAAGCAGCAGTCGTGAAAGTTTGAAGGCTAATGTGTGGAGCCTTAGGCCATATCATGACAGGTTCTTACAGGAAAGGCCAAACTTTGCAGAAGGAAAGACTCATAATGAATAATGTTTCACGCAAATTCAAATGTAAGAAAGCAAAATTGAAACACTAATACCTTGAATGTGGGTGATGCCACGCATTTTTCATGGTATAATCACAGGCACTAGTCTGAGCAGCAAGGGCTAAATGAGCCTCCTTTTGTTCTTGGATATGACCTGCTGATTTTCAGGGTTTTCAATACACTTTACGCTAAAGCTCTTTTGCGTATAATTCCCATCAAAAGCACTCATTCAGAAATTATAGATATATTGTGTATCAAAGATATTACCATGTGAGATTAAAGGCAGCTCTACTCAAAACATTTACCCCATTAGTGGATTTCTCTGGAACCACCAGCCACAGGATGAAAGATACACTGTGAAAGGGTCTGTCTTCAGGGACCCTGCCTCACTTCCCCACTTCAGTCTTGACAACAACTGTTTTCTGGACTTACTTCCAAATGTTGGCTTCAGATCTACTTTTTCTTGCCTGCCTTCCTGGACTGTATCTGGTGGAATAAACTTGTCTAAGTCAAGATACCCTCTTGATATGGGCTTTTTTTGCATCTTAGTCCAGGCTGGATACCCTTCCCCATTCTTGGATCACGGAACCTTAACCTGGGCCCATATTTTTCAAAGAGAAAAGTTTGAGCAATTGTAGATGACTTCCAGAGACAGAAAACAAATCAAAATTGACCTAGGTTAGAGTACTGGTGCCTTGTGTATCTTAAGAACGCAAAGGCAAATAGAGTGATTTTTTTTTTTTCCAGGAAGGCCAGAATCAGGATCTCAGACAATATCGCCAGAACTCGTTTTCTGTCTGTTGTGATTTTCATTCATTTTGGACCCGTTTATTCCCACATGGAAAATACTAGCACTGTCAGGCTTACATGTGATCTTCTCAGTCAGTAGTCCATCCCAGCATAGAAGAGAGTTTCACTTTCCTAATAGTTCCAGAAAATCCAAGGATTCAGTTTCATTGAACTAGCTGTCTTTGGTCATGTTTCCATCCTACTGTGGCCAGAAGAGAGAACATGCTGTTTGGCCAAAGCTGGAAAATATACTCATAACTGGAGCTAGAAGACTGATAATAAGAAATGGGTGAATCTAAAAATTAAGATTGGTGTACTGTTATCAAAAGAAGGAAATATGGATGTTGAGCACACAAACAAATCAGAACAAATCAAATGTCCTTTAATACCTACTGCCGTGATATAAGGCACACCTAACTTCTGTGATCAAAGTGTCATTTCTTTTTAGTATTTGCTATACTTGATCCCAACTAGAGACTGGAATGATTGCAAAGATTACAAATCACAATGCTTTGTAGAGCTCAGTGTCAAGATACAATCTTTTTCTTACTGCAGTCTCTGTGGAACTGTTAATCCACATCTAAATGTATCTCTAAAGGGGTAATGGTGATTGTACAGTCCCAAGAGAAGGCATGTCTAGTTTAAACAGCCTAAATAATCACAGTGCCATTTTCCCAAATTCAGAGAGCCTACTCCTCAGCAGCGAGCTGAAGCCAAACTCCTCCTGGGAGGCTAAGTGCAGAAAAGGAATTGATTTTGTTGCATTGCCCATTAACATTAATTACCATTCTTTGATGTGCCTCAGATGCTTCTTGACAAAAAGATGATCTACTTGTGGCAAAAAGCCATTCATTTCCATCTGTAATGAAGCTTGTTGTTGTCCTGGTTATATACAGACTGGTTAGGACAGTCGCATTACTTGAAAAGTTTTACCTGATTCTAAGAGACAGACATTGATATGAAATGATTGTTTTTTTTTCAGAAGACAATTTGATAAATTTCAGGCGTATCTTGAGAGCACTGGTTGGCTTCTGATGGAATGAAATGGGGATGCAATCAAATTATGGCTTGGACCACTATTATAGGATGTTAAGGGAACAGGCAGGTACATAGTATATGAGTTTCAAAGGGTGAGGAACCTTTGTCTTATCCATAGATGTATTTATGATAATAGTGCCTGAAAAATAACAGGCACTCAAAAAATATTGGGGAACAAATAGATGACAAGATAAAATAATAAAATTCTGAGCTAGTTCAAATTCAAAATCATATTTAATCTGATGGAAATTAATTGAAACTGAATCCTCTCTGAAATTCAATACAACATGGAAAAAATAAATAAAACAGCTAATATACCTGGAAGAGCAATAAGTTGAACTTGGGTATGTTTGATTCTAGAGCCTACTTTTTTCTTTCCTTTGCTTTGTTAGCATGGCAGATTTTATGCCTGAAGGGCACGGACTCCAGGAATAAATTGCCGAGGTTAGATTCCAGGATTCCTCCACTTACTACCGTGTGTCTTCTGAGGAGTTGCTTACTCCCTCTGTTTAGTTTCAACAACTGGAAACTGGGGATATTGTATGACAATTAAAAAACAGATTTTTAATGATTAGTAGGATTACTAACCTGTAGAAGATTCTACACATTAACTTGTTAAATAAGTTCCCCCAAATGCCTCCATTTTTTAGTCAAAATAAACAAAAAATTTGACAGTTCCACCAAGATTCTAATAAGGAAAGTGTGGTTTCCCAAATAAATTCAGAGTTTCTTTATCAGAAGATGGAGAAATGGAAGCTGGGCAGATACGTGCTACACTCTGGGTTTAGTTACTTAACATAGACCATTAACAGTTTCAGGTCAAATTATATTGACTATATTAAAGTATGGCATTTCCTATAATAGAAAAATGTATATAGGTTAAATAGATTCAAAATAACTTTTGATTTTCATGGCTTCAATTTTTTCTGTAAGCCACACTAGATTTTCTAGAATAAGTACAGGAGAAAAAACAAATATTGCCAAAAAAAAAATCAACACACCTAATTTAAACAAGGTTTACCCTGATGTCTTCAGTCATGTGATGACTATAAGGATGTAATAGAGGCCCTTCTGTGGTACTGCAGTCCATGTAGTGTCACTGCTTTGGCTACACATCATAAATTACAACCTAACAATGAAACTCCCTCAAGAATCCTAAAAACAAAAGTGATACGGACTGTGTGAGCAAAAAGGCCAGCAGACAAATAACCATCACATTTGTCTCACCCAGTTCTTAACTGAGAGGCTTTTGAAAAGCAGGAATGACTGAAAACACTGTCTTTGTATGCGAAGATTTCTGCTCCGTATCCGCTCGGGGGGCCTGAAATTGTACATCCTGTTTGGGTAAAGCAGTTCACTTCTATTCTCTTGTGTTTAATCCTCAATGACAGTATGGAAGAATGTAAAGGTCATTTTGAGTTTTAATGCTTTGAAAAAGGCTACATAGCTGAAAACATGAAAACACAGAACATATGAAATATTTTTTATAGAAAATATAAAAAATTTTAACTTTTATAGAAAAATTTGGAAACAAAAGAATAAGATCGCTGTCACTTTTCTGCATTTCTAAGTACCTACACATGTAGTTTCTTACATACTATTTATTTAATCTTTCTAGACTACTTTTTTTGTGTATATATATTTCTCAATAAGTATAATCAGTTTACAATGTTGTGTCAATTTCTGGTGTACAACATAATACTTCAGTCATACATGCACATAAATATATTCGTTTTCATATTCTTTTTCACCATGAGTTACTACAAGATATTGAATATAGTTGCCCGTGCTATACAGTATGAATTTGTTGTTTTATCTATTGTAGATATATTAGTTAGTGTCTGCAAATCTCAAACTCCTAATTTAACCCTTCCCACCCCCTTCCCCCTCTGGTAACCATAAGTTTGTTTTCTATGTCTGTGAGCCTGTTTCTGTTTTGTAAACAAGTTTGTTTTTTGGTTTTAGGTTTTTTTTTAGATTCCACAAATAAATGACATCATATGGTATTTTTCTTTCTCTTTCTGGCTTGGTTCACTTAGAATGACAATCCCCAGGTCCATCCATGTTGCTGCAAATGGCATTATTTTATTATTTTTTATGGCTAAGTAGTATTCCATTGTATAAATATACCACTTCATATACTATTTTAAATCAATAGACTAGTCACTATAAATGGCATGTCTCTAAATTCATTTTAAAAATCTTTAGCAAAGCAGTTATATTACAGTCACAATTGAAAGCAATAATTCTTTTATTTTCTTCCATTTTTCTTTGGAGGGGAATGTGGGAAAAGGCAAAAGGAAGTAAAATCATGAATCTTATTGTAGAAACACGGTATGCTTGAGCTAGAAACTCATAAACTTATAATTCTTTCATTTCTTCATACAAAAATATATATTGAATGCTGTCATAGTCAGCTTGAGGTGCTACAGCAAAATACCACAGACTGAGTGTCTTAAACAACAGACATTTTTTGCTCACAGTTTTGGAGGCTGGAAAGTCCAAGATCAAGGTGCTGACAGATTTGGTTCTTGGTGAGGTCTCTCTTCCTGGCTTGCAGATGGCTGCCATCTTTCTATGTGCTCACATGACTTCTCTGCAGAAGAGAGAGAATAAGCTGTCTGGTCTTCTACAAGAGCACTCATCCTATCATCAGAACCTCACCTCATAATCTCATCTAAACCTAGTTATCTCCCAACAGACCCACCTCCACATACTATCACATTGTGAGCTAGGGATTCAACATATAAATTGGAATGGGGAGGGACATAGACATTCAGTCCGTAACAGGTACCTACAATAAACAAAGAACTGTTCTGTATACGGAATATACAGCAGTAAACAAATCAGATAAAAAATTCTGTCCTCTACATACTGTATGATTTCAAGTACATGATATTTTGGAAAAGACAGAATTGTAACAGTGATGAAACAATCAGTGGTTGCCAGGGGTCTGGAGATGCAGGGTTGAAATCACGAAACACAGGAGACTTTTTAGAGTGCTGAAACTATTCCAGGTGATACCGTGATCTTGGATACGTGACATTGTGCGTTTGCCAAAACCTATAGAAATTTACAGTAGAAAGAGTAAATCTGAATACATACAAGTTAAGAAAAAATCACTTAAGACATTGGGATTTCTAGAACAGAATGTAGACTGTGACCAAATAATCCAACTATATTACATATTTGTGAAACAATCTCCCTGAAGAAGTTGGAGGGGAGAACACCTACTGACGTAAGTAAATTTAGAAACGACTGAAGTCTGGAAGAGTAAGTGCATGAGAAACTTTACGTCAGTACCGTGCTCTAGTTGATGCAATCGTCTCCCACGGGAGTGAGCTAACAACTGTGGTGTGCTGTACACGTATACCAGAACAGAGCAACTAAATAAGTGAATGGCAGAGATTGAGGGGCAGGTTCAGCACTGTAAGAATGGAAGCTTGCCCATAAGCAACGGAAAGAGGCTAGAATTACCTGGGGAGTAACACATCAGAGGATGCCTCAGTAAGAAAAAGCAAGCCGCACACTCAGATCGTGTTTCCAATACCGTTGTTCAATACAAGGAACGATAGTTCCCTCAAGAATTTGTTGATTCTAAGACTGAGGCAGGAGAAATACAGATGAGCCTGGAACAGCTTGTGTTGCCAGAAGGCAAAAAATGCTAAATATAAATATAAATATAAATATAAATGTAAATTAAATATAAATTAAATATAAATATGTATGTTAAAGGGAAGCAGAAGCTGACTAAAGGAGCTTCCAATGACGAAAGCTGAACAAAATAAACAAATAAGTAAATACATGAGTATTGGATTATAATCCTAAGTACAAAGTAAACAGTAATGGATCTATATAGGTATAAGTAAATAATAGAATGAATAATTAAACAGGGGTTATAGACAAATCTCCTGGGTAGAAGAATCCCAAATAATTTTTGTAGATACTCCACCCTGAAGGGTGAAACGTAACTCCTTACTCCCTAAATGTGGGCCCTGCATAGTGACTTCTTTCCAAAATGTACAGTGTGGAAAGGAAGAAAAAACGTTATCTTGGCCTTAGAGAAGCCTGACCAACACCGCTTCAGCCAGCCGATCAGGGTCAGCATCAACAGTGATGTTAACGGTATCTACACATCATATGATTTGATGATAACATTTTACCTGTGGTCCTCTTGCCCCAGATCCATAACCCTAGTCCAATCATGAGAAAAACACCAGACTAATGTAGGGGTTTCCTACCAGAGACTTCACCAGTATTCCTCAAAAATATCAACATTATCAGAAGCAAGGGAAGTCTGAGAAATTGTCGTAGCCAAGAGGAGCCAAAGAAGACATGAGAACTAAATGTAATGTGATATCCTGGGTGAGATCCTGGAACTGAAAAAGCCATTAGATAAAAGCTAAGAGAATCAGAATAAAGTATGGATTTCAGTTAATAATATGCATCAATATTGGTTCATTAATTGTAACAAATGTACCATATTAATATTTAATGTTAATAAGAGGAAAACAGTGTGGGGTATATGGGAATTCTCTGTAGTTACTCTCTAAAATTTTTCTGTAAACTTAACTGTTCTGAAAAATAGTTTAATTTTTAAAAAGTTCTGCCCTTGTGAAGGTTATATATTTGTGGAAAGAGATAGAAACATAAATAAAAATAAAATACAGTACGTGAAACAGTTGATAAATACTTTTGGGAAAAGTAGTGTGACAGGGAATAGAAAGTGTTGGCCAGCGTGGCGGTGAAGGATTGGCCTCATTGCTGACCCACAGAGCTCTGTGGGGTTAGAGCCAGGGTTTGAGAAATGACCTGGATGAAACAGGCTTCTAGTGGTGAATGTTTGAAACAAGATAAAAGGAGTGATAAGTCCTGGGAAATCTCGAGGCAAATAACATAAGTGCTACTCTAGAAAAGGAAGGAGGAGTCTTACCAGGAAAGTGCAGAATCATCCGGGCACTCCTTCATCCCAGCCACTGACAGCTGCGGGGAGGGGTAGTCTGAAGCCTGTGGAGCACCAGGACTCTCTTCATATGTTAGTGGCAAAGATCAGTGCAGTTTCCTCCTTTTATCCATGAGAAATCTGAGACTGAAGAGCTCAAAATAATCTTCTCTTGCTCCCATACCCCAATAGTCACAAATTATGGACCAGCACTCAAATTTCTAGATTCCTAAACCAAAACACTTTCTTCTATACCAGTTCCCTTACTGATGGTGGAGGACTGCACCAGAGGTGGTTGCCAGCTGAGAATACTCAGATACAGGGAATATCTAAAATAAATATATTTGCTTTTGGCCCCTAAATGATCAGTAAGACCATACTTTGATTTATGTGATTTTACTTGGGTTTCTATGTTTTGAATATTAATTATCAAGAACATTTTTGTTCTGAAGTGGTACCTCTGATTTCAACTTGTGAGTCTCAACTTGTAGAGATGGCCAATTTAACTTTTCCCCCCCGGACAGCTCAGATTCCATGTAGAGTGGCTCACTGGTATTTAAAATTAGCTTCTCCACATATGTGAGGTTCTGGCATTTTTATGTAATAGCCACTTGAATATAAGTGAACTCAAAAGCAGATAGAAGTTGGCTGTTTCGAATGTCAAATGAAAATCATTAGAGATTTAAGAACATTTTGAGAACCTATTTTGTGGTTAAAATTACGAGTTGCGTTCACACACGGCACCACTTTGATCCTTAGCACAATACTTTACCGGCAGGAAACGTTGCATTAATATCTGTTGTAGGAATGAATTGATTTTCTGTAACAGGTCCTTGTTCTGAAGCTTATTAATGTGCTTATATAAACCAATTCATTTTGTTAGTTCCAGAGTTCTTTCAGCAAGTTAGTTCCCAAGGGAAAAGTAGAGATGCGTGTGTATATTTAACATTTCTGTAAGCATAGTTTATTTTAAACTAGGGAAAGAGAAAAAAACATCAGAACTTCAGTATGCAAGAAGTCAAAATAAATAGAAGGAAACTTAATGGGGACGTTTGATAAATTGAATTGTTTGTTTAGATAAGAATAAAGCAGAAAAAAAATATACATCAGCTTTCCTCAGTTTGAAAGTGACAGGTAGTGAAATTCACTTAATATTTTGTAATAGGCTCAACCTATTATCTTAGATTTATTGTGAACATCATTTTCAATTGGTTGGAATAACAGGTGTAATAGGTATAAAGAAAAATTTATGGAACAGTTTAAAACACCAGTGAGAAACGTCAGGAAGGCTGTGCTTTTGAGTTGTGCATGTGTGTGCTTTGTTATCCATGCCATATTCACTGTCTTGTGTCTGACTTTCCTCAAAAAATAGACTACCAAAAATCAACTTTCCTGTCAGATTTGCACTCTAGTTTTCTGTGACTCAAGTTTTATTGGATGTTGATAGCAACTTGATAATTAATATTTTTAAAAATCTATTTTTCATTTTATTCATATATACCTCACACACTTATCCCTATAATTCATAAAGAAAAAGTAATCTTTTATTCATTACACTAACTCATGAGGCATGATTAATATCATAGTTGATAATTTCAGCATTCAGAAAACTCCAGGTATCTTGAAGAAAAATATTAAACATCTCTTTCCCCCACCCTCACATACACAAAAATAAATATTAAATAAAAACATGTAATATTAGATGGAGGAAGTTTGGCTTTACAAAAATCCATATTAATAAATTGCGAGCTTTTAGATGATGACAAGCTCAGTAAATGTCGACAGTGTGAAATGACTGAAAACTCCTAATTAAACCTTAGGATGAGTAAATAGAGCAACGGAGAGGCTTCGCCCATTGTGCTTCATGCTCTGGGACACAGTGTCTAATTCTCTATAAGGATCTTTAAAAAGGATGTTGATCAACCAAATTGCTGAGAAAACTGGAAATGTTCTAGTAGACAATAAAGTCTTTCTTTAAGAAAGGGATATTTAGAGGCCAAAAACTTTTTTCAGATCGTTGCTATATGTAAGAGAAATTAGATTTCTATTAATTACTAAAACAAATCATGGGCTATAATAAGAAATTTGGCTCTCACTTAAGGACTTTATGTCAGTTAGTTAGTCTTAGAAAGGGATAGTTTGCTGTACAAATTAATGAGATCCATCACTTAAAGAAGACTCACTGTTAAAAAAAATTTTTTTGGAGAATATCTTGCACTAAACAACCTTTTATCAACTCGAGCCCTTCATGGCTTTTTGTTGACCTCTTCCCAACAATTACCTCTGTCACCCAAGCTCTGAGGAATATATTCCTGACTGTCCTCATTTATTTGCAATAGAAAAACATCCAGTCCATTAGGTTCTAATACTTTATCTCATTTTGGTAGATCAGGTAAGTGGCTGAATTTGATACTAATTATAAAAGCACAATGTATGGACCCCAGGACTATATTATCAAACCACTGCTAGTATTAAATATGCTTAATACAGAAGGCAGATTTTAAATTCTAATTAGAAGTAGAGGCCGTGGTGCATCTGCTTTTGGACAACTGCCTAAGCTATATTTAAAAGAAAAAATCATTTTACACATACCTCTTAATAAAAATGTGTTGCTGGTCAAACTTTTTTTTTTTTCTTTGAAACACTACCTCCAATTGCTATACCCTGCCGCTATGAAAATTGAATGTTGCTGTACATACAATTTGTCCCAAAGTTTCTAATTGTCACCATTTCATCATGGCTGATTACAAGCTGCTTGTTGTGCCTAACAGCAAAGGACAAGGATGACACTCATCAGAGCATTGCTTTTAGGGTAGAAACAAGGAAAGGAATCGTTGTAATGTAAGGCACAGCACACATGCGGTAGCAGAGGGTCATTTCACATTTCTAACATGCTGTTTTCTTCTGAATTTCTTAATGCAAGTGAACAGTCCTTTGAAAATTGTTGCTAGGTTGGAAAGAAAAGAACCCCTAAAATAAACCCTCTATGTTATTCAGGAAACCTATATTCAGCTATGAAAATTTAGAAGACTCTTATCTACATAGTTCTTTACATAACAAAACAACTGCAGCATCAGAGAGAGAGAGAGTGTGTGTGTGTGGAGAGAGAGAGTAATGAACCTTCCATATACTGAATAAGCGGACCACAAAAAATAATAATAAAATAATAAAACAACATAATTAAGTTAAAACCAAGACAACAGCAAGCAGTGAAAGTGAGGATTGAAAACATATTTGGAGAGACTGTGTTGGGAGAAGCTGTTCTAAAAATGGGAATCTGGAAATTACTTCCTTTGGGAAAAGCACTTAGCGCCTTTTGCAATGTATAAGAATTCTTCAACTTTTTAATCATAAGAATTCTCTCTCTTAGCTGACAAAGAAAAGTGAGGACTACTATTTCCAGTTTCTAACCAAGGTAGAGTGAATTTAATGAGTGTCATTCCTATGTTAGTGTGATTTTTTTTTTTCCCTCTGAGATAAACTGAAATTCTAGGTGTTAACACATTAAGTCTGCCTTGCGGGAAACTAGGAGCTGGCCTGAGCTATGCAATAAACAAACACCTGCCATATTCAGTTGATTCTTAAGAGGAACAAGAAACGACTACAAATAAAGGCGGCCATACTAGTAAGTGGCATCATGAACATAGGGCAGTTCACATGAAAAATGGGATTAATAGCATAAAGGAAAAAGCTTTCCACTTACTGGTTCAGAAAGAAGTCTGAAATGTCTATCTTTGCATGATACCCACAAATGTATATTCATTTAGTCATTAACATTTGTTACCATATAAGAATGAAATGATTTGGTACACAGGGAAACAGAGCCCAAATATTTTGTGCCTCCTGCAATGAGGAGATGGAGTCAATTTCCCGTGTCCATACCCACCCACAATGTAAGTGAATTCCCAGTTCTCTGCATCCTTGCCAGGATTTCATGTAGTCAATATTATTTCATTTTAGTTATTATAATGAGTATATAGTGGAATCCAGTCACAGTTTTAATTTGCGTTACCCTAATGATGTTGAACACCATTCGTGTGTTCATATGCCTGTGTATACTTTCTTTGGTGACATGTCTGTTCAAGACTTTGAGGCATTTCTTGTTTTTTTTTTCTGTTACATTAGAAAACTATAGTAAATTTGCAGTGGAGAAGACTGTTACAGAAGTGTGACAACCAGCTTCAAAGATTGCCCCAATACCCCCAACCATCTGACTGTCACAACTTTGAGGGGTTACCTCTCACAGAGCCCAATGTACATTGGTTTGTGTGATTAGGAAGCTATAGGTTGCTGACTCCTCATCTAGTTGATTGATCTGCACCTGGAGTTTATTCTGCTTTTGCTGGATTGTCCTATAAATTGAGTCCAGTTAATCCATGATGTTGTTTCATTCCTCTATATCCTTGCTGATTTTGTGTATACTACTTCTGTATCGGAGGAGAGTACTGAAATTTTCTTCTATATTTTTGTGTTTGTATATTTCTTTTTGTCAAACTTTGCTTCATATTTATTTTAAAATTCTGTTGCTAGCTGCAAACACATGTAAGGATTTTTTTTTTTTTGGTCCTTTTGGTGAATTAATCCTCTTTCCTCTTATCATTGGGTAATATCCCTCTTTATCCCTAGTGATTTTCTTTGCTCTGAAAATTGCACTTTGATATCAATAAAGCCCCTCCAGCTTTATTTTGTTTAGTATTTGTACGGTGTATCTTTTTTCATTCTTTTACCATTAACTCACTTATATAATTGTATTTGAATGAGTTTCTTGTAAATAGCGTATAGTTTGGTATTTTAAAATCCATCTCTGTTTTTTAATTCATATGAATTAACACTTTGCATTTAATGAAATTATTGATACATTAGGGTGTTTGTTTTTATGAACTGAATTGTGTTCTCCCCAGAATTCATATTTTGAAGCTTTAACCCCCAGATATGGCTGTATTTGGAGACAGGACCTAGAAGAAGGTAATAAAGGTAAAGTAAGGTTACAAAGGTAAGACCTTAATCCTTTATAAGAAGACGAAAAGATACCAGATCTCTCTCTCCCCCTCCCTCTCTCCACCCCACTTTTTTTCTCTCTCTCTCTCTCTAAGTGAGCACAAAGAAAGGCCATGTGAGGCCAGCAAGAAGGGTGATGTCTACAAGCCAGGAAGAGAGCTTTCAATAGAAACTGAATTTGCTGGCACTTTAATCATGAACTTCTACCTTCCACAAACTTGGAGAAAATAAATGTCTGTTGTTTAAGCCACTCAGTTTGTGATATTTTGTTATGGCAGCCTAGGGAGACCAATACAAGAGTCTACCGTTTTATTTTTTGTTTTTCCATGTGTTTGCTTGTTTAAAAAAAAAAAATCCCTGTTTCTTCTTTTTCATCTTCCTTTTGGGTTATTTAGACAACCTTTAGTATTCTGTTTTGATGTGACTTTTGTGTTTTTGACTGAACCTCTTTCTGTGTCCTTCTAAGTGGTTTGCCTAGGGATTACAATATACATACTTCAAAGTCTGTCTATGGTATCAGCATTTTACAACTTTTAAGTTGAATGTGAAAATCACCATATAGTTCTTTTTTTTTTTAACATCTCTTTATTTCATGGTTTTCTTATATGTGAACATCTCTGTACATTAAAAACCCCAATAATTATTCTGACACTGTCAGTCATACTGCAATTCAATTCTGATACTACACACCAGAAGTTAACATCAGATTCCACTGGCTTAAAGACATGATCCTCAGTAAGATTGCCTCCACTTCAGACACCACTACACTTCAGGATTCCCCAGGCCACCCACACTCCTCACTAACTAGTTACAAACTTAAGAGTTGTCATGACCTTCTCAGGTTAAATAATTCACTAAAATGATTCATAGAATTCAGGAAAGTGCTATACTTAAAATTACAGTTTATAATAAATCAGTGTCTTGGCTATTGTAATTAGTGTTGCTATAAACATAGGGGTGCAGCTATATTTTTGAGTTAGTGTGCTCATTTCCTTCGGATTGAAGTGGAATTGCTGGATCATTTGGTATTTCTGTTTTTAATTTTTTGAGGCTCCTCCATACTGTTTTCAATATTGGCTAATTTAAAATCCTACCAACAGTGCATAAGGATTCCCTTTTCTCAACATCCATGTCAGCATTTGGTATCTCCTTTTGATGATGGCTATTCTAATAAGCATGAGGTGATATCTCTTTGTAGTTTTAATTTGCATTTCTCTGTTGATGAGTGATATTGAGCACCTTTTCATATACCTGTTGGCCTTTTGCATATCTTCTTTGGAGAAATGTCTATTCAGATTGTTTGCCCATTTTTAAATTGGGTTATTTGGGGGGTTTTACTATTGAGTTGTATGAATTATTTATATATTTTAGATATTAACTCCTTATCAAATACACAGTTTGCAAATATTTTTTCCTATTAACATAGATTTTCTTTTCACTTTGCTGATGATTTGCTGTGCAGAAGTCTTTTAGTTTGATGTAGTCCCACTTATTTTTCATTTTGTTGCTTGTGCTTTAGGTGTCATATCCAAAAAATCATGACCAAGACCCATGTTAAGGAGCTTTATGACTATGTTTTCTTCTAGAAGTTTGTTGGTTTCAGGTCTTACATTTGTTTGTAATTCATTTTGAGTTAATTTTTGTGAGTGGTATACAATACAAGTCTTGTTTTATTCTTTTACATATGAATGTCCAATTATCCCAGCACCCGTTATTGAAAAGACTGTCCTCACTGAGTGTTCTTGGGTCCTTTGTCAAATATTAGCTGATGGTACATTCTTGGGTTTATTTCTGGCTCTTGATTTAGTCCCATTGGTCTTTTTGTCTGTTTTTATGCCAGGACCATACTGTTCTGATAACAATAACTTTATTGGATAGCTTGAAATCAGGAAGTGTGGTTCCTGCTGCTTTGTTCTTCTTTCTCAGGTTTTCTTTGTCTATTCAGGGTCTTTTGTGGTTTGATACAAATTTTAGGAGTTTTGTCTACCTCTGTAAAAAATGCCATTGGAATCTTAATAGAAATTGCACTGAGTCTGTAGATGGCTGTTGGTAGTACTGACATTTTAATTGCTTTAAAATATGCATCACATAATTTCAACATTTGTGACGTATTATCATTGGTGTCTGTTGAAAGGGGGAAAAAAGTCTTTTTCCTTTTGATTTGAGATTTTTCTAGTTCTTTGTATGTCAAGGTAGTTTGGATTAAATGCTAGACGTATGGAATTATTATATGAGACTGCAACTTGACTAATTTCTAAATGTGGTACATTTGTTCTAGCAGGAAAGAGACCAGTTTAGTTGCAGGCACTGTTTCTAACCTGTAGTTTCCAAAGCCAGTGCAGTAGTATTGTGATCTGTGTTGGGGATGTGTCATCCAGTCACCAGTCTGGGACTCAGCGTTTGGTTTGTTAATTCAGTTCTTAGTATCTTTAGTATGGTAAATAGTGTCATATTTATGTATGTGCAGCTTGGGGTGGGCAAAGATCATAGAAACCTTTCTTGGGCTACTTTCCCAAGTCTTTGCCTCTCCTTGACTTCCCCAGTAATTTCTGTTTTCTTGGGGCTTTTTTTTTTGGTCCTGTGACCAACGGCTGAGACTGTATTTACCTTGTTCTTCCGGGTACCTCATCAGTCGATCCAGTGGCAAGGCCAGCCAGCAGAAGAGAGAATGAAAGCACCCGAGGATAGACCCTGTACTCTCGGAGTCATAGCTCCACTGATCCCAGGGGAACACTCCCCGACACCAGAGTTTAGTTTGTGTGGTTACTGTTGTATACGGCTGTCACCGGTACTGTGTAATTGCTTGAGAGCCGGGCTGTAGGAGAAAAGAGAACAGGAAAAACCAAAAGGGTGTGTTTCAACAATCTTTCTGAGGGCTGAGTTCCTTTTCTATTGCTGAACCAGAAGTAGAGGATCTTAACTAGAGTTTTCTCTCTGTGTGTCTTAGCGCCCACCTCTGGTACACTGAATTCAGGCTGGAGGGGGGTCAAAAGGGAAAAAAAAAAGACAACTCATGGATATGTCAGTTGTATTTCAAATTTTGATCTTCCTTCCCAATCTTTCTGCTACTGTGTACTTTGGGAGTGCTCCAGTAGCTGTCCCATGCATTCTGTCCAGATTTTGTAGCTGTGTTTAGTGGAAGAAAGAGAATGGAATAAGCTTATTTTATCTCACTCAGAGCCTGAGCCTAGTCTTCTTGATAACAAATATTTATAGAGTGGATTTCATGTGACAGGTCCTCTGCTAAGTGATTTATATAGATGATCTCTTTATCTCTAACAACAGGCCGCCGAGGCACCGAGGTTGGTTCAATTCTACAGATGATGAAACTGAGTATATAGGAGACTGAGTAACTTACTCACTGTCACTCTGCTACCAAGAGCTCTCTGTGCTCAGACTTCAGGCCTATTGAGTTGTGGAGCATAAAGCTCTTTCCTGGAATAACCTCATCTAGGGCAATGACCCAAAATGAGGATGGGATTTTAGATAGAAAGAAATTTGTGTGAAAGCTCTGGGTAGGACTTGAAGAAAATTGCATAAGTAACACTGAAGACTAATTTGCCTCTTTCATTATTTTACTTGGCTCTAGTTCTGCTGTCAAAGTCTTGCCAAGGTTAGAACTATGGTTTTTCCTTGTGGTGAGAAAATGTGCTCAAAGACTTCTTAAAGCTCTAGAAATCTGAGGGCAAAAAAACCTTCAACAAAGATCTTTTAAAATAGAACATTGAAATGGAGAAAAGCAATGAAAAACTTCCTTGGTAACTCTGTCTTTCTTGGTCCAGCGGAAGTTTTTACAATAGCTACATATTTAAGGTTGAGGAAATTGTGCAACCCAGAATCTTGTTTCAGTGCACATACAATGTTTAAAAACTGTTAAAAAGCTTTTTACTGAGTTGATAAAAGTTTATCATCTGGAATTTTTTTTTAAAAATCTGGGATTTCCTCAAGGAAATATTTTGCTGAGAAAATGTCCAAGGGAGTGCCCTGGAAATGAAGGGTTAACATAAGTTGAGAGACATTTAAAAGATGAGTACATTTGAAGATAACCTGATCTTGACTTGAGACCCAGTTGTATCTGCCATCATTTGACATCATGAAATAGGCAGATTCATATATAGTTCTATGATGTTATTTGTTCAGCGCACTTCCTTTTTTTTTGTTCCTTTGTAAGCAAACAAACCTGCAAATGCCAATAGCAAACAAACTGAAGCAAAGGGAAAAATTGCCCAGACCCAGCAGTTGTGTAGTAGGAACCTGTTTTTAAAAAAGGCAGTGTACCATCTAATTCTAACCTCTTGCGCCGGACTATAGAATTAGTTGTGACTATTTTTTGGAGTCCCCCTGTTTCCTCTGTTTAATTTGTTAGTTCTACAATGTCATTGAAAGTAAGGTGAAGCCCTGGGACAGAGACCATGGGCACACATCAAGTGTGAATTTTTCTCAGGCTGTTTGGAAATACGTACATCCCTTAAGTTAAAGCTTCTAAAAACAAGGTCATCTGACATCAAGGCCAGTAAGGGAGGAGGTATGATGGAAAGAAAGATCACCACGGCTCATGAGTCAACATCCATGATTTAAAAGTCAGCAATGACTTACATAGTCAAAGCACATTCAACTTTGTTATAACTGTTCACACGGTTTTGATTGGGTGGTAATTGTATTAATTTGGTAGGGCTGCCATAACAAAGTACCACAGAATAGATGGCTTACACTACAGAATTTATTTCCTCATAATTCTGGAGAAAGTCTGAGATCAAGGTGCCAGCAGGGCTGGGTTCTCTGCTGCTACCTTTCTCCTTGTATTGTGTGTGGCTGTCTTCTCCCTGTGTCTTCACATGGTCATCCCTCTAGAACTGTGTCCTGATGGCCTCTTCTTATGTGGATATGAGTCATAGTGGATTGTGGCCCATTTTAACTGAATTCCACATTTTAAAGACCTTATCTCCATCGTTATTCTAAGTGAAGTAAGCCAGAAAGAGAAAGAAAAATACCATATGATATCACTCATATGTGAAATCTAAAAAAAAAAAGAAATAAAAAGCATACCATGAACTCATCTACAACACAGAAACAGACTCATAGACATAGTTAACAATCTTATGGTTACCGGGGGAAAGGGGAGGAGGAAGGATAATATGGGAGTTTGAGATTTGCGAATGTTAACTGCTATATATAAAAATAGATTAAAAAATAGATTTCTTCTGTATAACGCAGGGGACCATATTCAATATCTCATAATAACCTTTAATGAAAAAGAATATGAAAATGAATATGTATATATATATGCATGACTGGGACATTGTGCTGTACACCAGAAACTGACACACTGTAACTGATTATACTTCAATTAAAATTTTAAAAAACCTGTCTATCTCCAAATACAATCACATTCTGTGGTACTGGGGGTGAGGACTTCAAGTTCTTAATTTGGGGTAGGTAGAAGTCAGCCCATAGCATAGATATTTAGATTTCATAAATTTTTATATCCATATTCACATGGATACATATGTAATTATATACACACATGTATATGTCTGTACATATGTACATATGACATGCATGTGTATATAATGTGTGTGTGTAACTAGGGAATAAAAAGCACTGTACTAAGCTGTTTTAAAATTGGAAGATTTAGGTGTATATGTCTTATCTTTACACAAGGTGGCAGTTGGTTAGGTAATTTTTAAACATCTGCTCTTAGCTCTAGCCAATTTTTCTCACGAGTAATGACATTTAGAAAGGCAGGCAGAGAAGCCTGTGGCTTTGTTGTGCCTAGGGACATCTACTCCTGTGTCAACACAGTCCCCACACCCAGATCACATCAGTTATTTGGGTTACCCACCTGGCTTTTAGGCATTTGTGTTTATAACAAATTCTGACCGCTTACAGACCATGTGAATCATACCAGCTAGCCTGATTTCAGGCTTCCTCTTCCTGGAGGGAAAGAATAGGGTTTTTGATTTATCTTCTAACAGTTCGAAATTTCTGAGAGCAAGACTTAGTTAATGTCTGTAGCTCAACATCAAGTGAAAAAGATTCAATATCCTTGATGTTTGCTTGTTTGGCTGGTTGTCCCTGAAAGTGTATCTTCACACATAGACTGGGTCTGTGTGTTTGATACAGCTGTATCAGGTTAGTTGTCAGTTAAAACTGTCTATATAAAAACAATTGAAAATTAAAAATTTTAGCCAAACGTCTGTGGTTTTGTAACTTACATTATGTCATATAATTGGCTATTTCACTTACTTATTTATTTTACTAAATTGAACAAAGTTGTATACATAATTAGTATTTTTTAAAGAAGGGAATGAAAAATACCAGTAAAAGCAGATTGATTGTGTATTATGTAATTTTGAAAAAGCTATTTAGATGATTGAATTTTTCACTCTTCATGGGGTTGGTACTCTGGGATAAACATGACCACAGATGCTCATGCAGTTTACATTCAGTGAAAGCTAGAAATTTGAGAATACTGTGACCAATTATGAGCAGAACCAGGTTATTCAAAAGAAGAGGCTTTCAAAGTTTTAACTCATATCAACAGTCAAGTAAATAACAAAAAATGAACCACATTATAATCTCACAGAGTATTTATAGTGTGCCAATTTCGTGGAATTCTAGGTTTGATATGCCTTGAATAATAGAGACAAATTTCATTCTCAAGTGATTCACACACCAGGATACATAATCCTAAGGTTCCTCACAGGGTAAACCACTTGTGCACTTTAAACAGTCAAATGATGCGTACACAGCTAAGGTGCTCTCAGAGTTAGTGTACAATGAAAATATTGAATGAAAAATGAATATATTAAATCAGATGATTTCCTTTTTATCTGCCATCTTTCCTTTTCCATTTTAATCTATTATTATTATCACTTGCTGATTATCTCCTTTCAGCAAATACTAGGTGGCCAGTCAGCCCCCTCTCCCCGCTTTCATGTTGCTAAGTGTCTGATGTTTGCATTTTGAAAGTTACCTGGGAGAAAATCCAGTGGAGATTCTATTTATCTCACCTGAGTCATGGCTTGCATTTTACCTGCCTCCACTCCTACCTTTGTTTATTAATTTTTCTCACCCTAGTCATGTAGATACAGTGAGGCAGGCGGCAAAGCCAAGCCTTTGGCAAGGTTTTCCACTTGCCACTTCCTACCGTTAGCTTGTCCCTCTGATCCAGCAGCCTCCAAAAGGCCCGTGAAGACGCCCGTTTAATTCTGCGGCGACCTATGCTGCTTGTCTTTTTGGAGGATTCCCCTGATTCGAAACTTCCCATGACTTTGGGACATAGGATGACTACCACGGCCTGAGATACCTTCACCTTGTCCGTGTACGTCTTGAGCAGGCTGAAAGTCAAGTCTGTTTCCTCTCTGGATTGTGTCACCGAGCGGGAAGCTGCCAGCCCCGCTACGCTGCCGTGACTGACTGAAGCCCAGGGCATATGTGTGCTGTTAGAGATGATAGAGGGAGATGGAGTGAAGAATAAGAACCAGACCTTACTTGAAAAGAAAGCATTTCTTAGTGATGTTGACATGGGCCCAGAGGCTCTGGCAGAGAGCAGAAATGTGACCTTCATGATTTGGTAGGCAGGCAGGCATCTGTCTTGGCACACTCTAGAAAGATGCCCCGAAGAAGCACAGACCCTAAACCACCCTCACGAGACTGACTGGAAACACAAGCCTTCCCCACTGGCTTTCTGCTGGGCGGTCTCTCTCTTTTATTTCTGCTGATTAATTAACATCCAACGTAATTACCAACTTGCCATTCCTAAATTTACTTACCGCCTTAGACTGTTTGCTTTTCCTGCCAGTCCTCCAGAGTTTAAAGCTCCCACTGGCTCCAGCCCCGAATGACAGTTGTTTTTCTGCCTCATCCCTGCGTTTTTTTGTTGGTTTGAAGTGAAAGGTGATCTTGCAGAGAAAAGACGAGCTTCTTTATAGTCTTAGCAGCACCTCCAGTCAGCTCTTCGGTTCTGATTCAAGGTGACTGCTTTTTGTGTTGCATTTCTTATGTTAACGTTCTGTTTCAGGAGCTGCCAGAACATGCATTTCATTTTTAAAATGAATGCAGAAATGCCCACAGCTTCTACAGGACCATGGAGGCTGACTAATTAGATCCATTAAACTGTCCTCAAAAGCAAAGGGAATTTGTCTCTTACTCTGGTTTTTGGGTTTTTTATTTTTTACCTAAGACCACCTCTCCACATTGCTTTATTGAATTGTGTGCTATGTTTAATGGTCCCCTTTGCTAAAACACTGGGTCACAGAGTCCTTTTTGTCTGTGCCACTTGGGTAGTGTCAGTGTTTCCCCTCCTATGGCTGCATCTGGTATGCTGTTACTCAGGGAGTTATAAAGTAGTCAAAAAATATGATTGGCATGGTGTCTAATTTTGGAGCTATAAATGTGCTAGAGGAAATAGCATAGAAAACCTTGAGAATTCTTTTTATTTTAAACAAGAGGAAAAATTTCTGTTACTATATTGGCTTTTAAAAATTCCCATAAAGTACAATTCACCTTTAAAAAAATTTTTTTTTACATTTCTGAGTTTTAATACATCCTAGACTTATATAACCACTAACACAATCAGGATACAGAATAATTCCATCACCCCAAAGAATTCCCTTGTCTCTTGACAGTCAAGGCTTCCTCCCCGCTTCAGTCTAGCAACCAATGACCTTCTTTCCATTAGGGCTGTTTTGCTTTTCCCAGAATATCTATGAATGAAATCATTTAGAGTGTAACTTTTGAGACTGACTTTTTTTCGCTTAGTATAATGCCTTTGGAATTCATTCATATGATTATGCATATCAGTTGTTACATCTTCTATCGCTGAGTGGTGGTATTCCATTGTATGTTTGTACCAGAGTCTGTTTATTCATTCTGTCACTGAAGGTCATTTGAGTTGTTTCTAGTTTTTGGAATTAGAGCTAGGTTGCTGTAAATATTCATGTATAGGTTTTGTGGAATTAATGAGTCATATGGTAAGTGCAAATTTAACTTTATAAAAAAACAATCAGACTTGTGGTTTCTGGTCTGGCATCTAAGCAGCTTAGAAGTCACCATTCTGTCCTAACGAGTGAAAAACTGAACAGAGTGAAAAATCAACAGTTCTCCTTGGATTCATCATAGACATGAGGTCACAAGGCAAACAGCTGCCGTAAAAATTAGAGAAACAGACAGGTAGCTGTCACAGCTCACTGGAGTTGAAACTTCCATGGGGACCAGTGCCGGGGTAGGAAAAAAAAAACAAAACTGAACTACAGTTGACAAATTGCTGGAGGCTTAGTGTGAGCATGGCTAAGAGTTAAAAACTCCGGGGGATCCAGTCATAGGAAGATCCCCACGGTTTTGTGAGCTTTGCCTCCAGGAGCTTTCCCAGGTTCTCACAGTGAATAGTGGAGAACAGCCTCTCATACATGCATGTTTCTGGCAGGGGTGATCATTCGGAAATAAGCCAGAGCCCTCTGTGCTTCTTAACGAGGCCTGCCTCAGGGGGAGCTAGTTAGCCAGGGGCTACCCCTGCTTGACCTCTACCTCCACCTCTTTCTCAGAGGCCAAACCTACGCTGGGGACACTTGGGGCAAGAGAATTACCAAACTCCAGCCCACTCCAGCCATCTGGTCCCACCGAAAGTAGGGAGAACTGATAAAACTGAGAACTCAGCACTGGTGAGGTTCACAGTCCAGGGGCACAGGCTCACCCAAACTGAGACTCACCGTGGAACTGTGGAGCACTTCCTCTCCCCGGACGCCTTACCACTGCGTTGCTGAAGGCCTATTTACTGCAGCTCCTGTTACCTAGTGTGTTGTGTCCACCTTTCGACAAAAAATCGTAAGGCATACTGAAAGGCAAAAAATGCACTTAGAGCAAGTATCGGAACCAGATTCAGATATGGCCGGGATGTTGGAATGATCCGAATGGGAATTAAAACAGCTATGATTTATATACTGAGGGCTCTAATGAATAAATGGACAGTATACAGAAACAAATGGGCAATGTAAATAGGATGATAGAAATTCTAAGGGGAAAAAAACAAAAAAGAAGGCTAGAGATCAAAAAGTCTATAACAGAAGTGAAGACTGCTTTTAATGGCCTTACTAATAGACTGAGCATGGCTAAGGAAAGAATCTCCAAGCTTGAGGGTGTGACAATAGAAACTTCCAAAACTGTAATAAAGCAAAGAGAAAAAGACTTAAAAAGAAAACAAAATGAACAGAATATCCAAGGACTATATGACAGCTACAAAAGATGCAACGTATCCATAATAGAAATACCAGAAGGAGAAAAAAGAAAGCAGAAGCAATTTGAAGCAATCATGACTCAGAATTTCCTAAAATTAATGTCCAAGATCAAACCATAGGTCCAGGAAGCTCAGAGAACACCAAGCAGGAAAAAATACCAACCCCACTCCCCACCCCCCCAAAAAAACTACACATAGGTATATCATTTTCAGACTTTAGAAAACCAAAGATAATTTTTAAAATCTTGAAAAAAAGATAGGAAAAAAAAAGTCTTTCCTATAGAGGAGCAAAGATGAGTATTACCTCTGACTTCTCAGAAACTGTGTGAGCAAGAAGAGAGTGGGGTAAAATATTTAACGTGTTGAAAGTAATGATCAAACTGTTTTCCGGAGTAGCAGTACCATTTTCCCACGAGTGATACATTTTCAGTTGCTCCACTTACTAGGCAGCATTCGGTAATATCAGTGTTTTTTCCATTATAGCCATTCTAATAGGCGTGCAATAGTATGGCATTGTGGTATTAATTTGCATTCCGTTAATAACATAATATTCAGCATCTTCTCATAGGCTTATTTGCAACTCACATATCTTCTTGTTAGAGTGGCTGTTCAAATCTGTCCACCCATGTTTTGGCTGGATTGTTTTCTTAGTCTTGATTTTTAAAAGTTTCTTACATATTCTGGAAATCAAGTCCTTTGTCAGACATGTGAGTTGAAATACGTTTCTGAAGTTTTTGCCTAACTGAAGGACACATACTTAATTTTTTCCTGTGTTTTCTTCTAAGATTTTTAAAGCCTTACATTTTACAATTTATTCTACAATCTATGCTGAGTTAATTTTGTATAAGGCATAGGTTGTGGTACTTTTTTTTTGTAAACAAATGTTCAAGCATCATTTGTTAGAAGTACTCTTTTCTCCACTGAATTACCTTTAGCTCTTTGTTAAAAAATCAATTAATTGTATTTATGTAGGTTTTCTTCCCCTAAATTCTCTATTCTGTTTATTGATCTGTGTGTCTGTCCTTTTTCCAGTTACATACAGTCTTGATTGTTACAGCTTGATATTAATTATTTTGGCTTGTTCTTTTGCCTTTTCATATAAATACTGAAATTAGTTTGTGTCAACAAAATCCTGCAGGAATTTTGATTGGGATTGACATCTTAATTATATTGAATCTTACAGTCAGTGAACACTATATACTTATGTATTGGATCTTATTTGATATCTTTCATCAGCATTTTATAGTTTCCATCATACATACACTGTGCATATGTTGTTAGATGTATACCTAAGTAATTCATTTCCAGGGAACTTGTGAACAGAACTGTTTAAAAAATCTATATCTAATTGTTCATTGACATTATATTGAAATATTACTGATTTTATTATGTTCACATTGTATGCTGTGACTTTGCTAAGCTCGCTTATAATCACTAGGAGCTCTTCCACATACTGTTTACGGTTTTCTACATAGAAAATCTTGTCTTCTATGAATAGGAACAGTTTCATGTCTTTCTTTCCATTTCAGTGCTTTTTTATTTCTTTTCCTTGCTTCGTTATGATTAGTAGAATCTCTGTACAGTGTTGAATAGGAGTGGTGAGAATGAACATCCTTCACTAGTAAGTACGGTGTTAGTTTTAGGTTTTATGTAGCTGCCATTTGTTGGGGAAAGGAAGTTTCACGCTTTGCTGAATTTTTTTTTAATCATGAATGGTTGTTGACTTTTGTCAAATGCTTTATTTCATGTACTTATATAATTACATAGTTTTTCTTTTTTAGCCCGTTGATCTGGTGGATTATATTGACTGATTTTCTAATATTGACTTTCAATATTATATTTCTGAGATTAACCTCACTTGGTCATGATGGTTTATGTTTTTTTTATTTTGTTGCTAGATTAAACTTCTAATGTTTTGTTGAGGATTTTAGTATCTATGTTTATGATAGATACTATTTTGCGGTTGGTTTTATTTTCTTGGACTATTTTTGTCTGATTTTGATATGAGGACAATCCTGACATCGTAAAATGAGCTGGTGTTTTGTTCTGTTTTCTGGAAGATTTATGTTAAATTTGTGTAATTTTTTTTCTTTAAACATTTTGTAGAATTCACCAGTGAAACCATCTAGACTTGACATTTTTCTTTCATAGAGAGTTTTAACCATGAATTCAATCTCTTTATTAGATGCAGAACTATGTATATAATCTCCATCTTCTTGAGACAGTCTTCTCAGTTTATGTTTTCAACAAAGTGGTCCATTTCCCTCATGTTGTCAATTTATGTTGATAGTGTTTTCTGTGGACTGAATGGTTGTGTCTCCCCCCAAATTCTTATGTTGAAACCCTAATCTCAGTGTGATGGTGTTTGGAGGTGGGGCCTTTAGAGATAATTAGGTCATGAGAGCAGAACTCCTAGGAATGGAATTAATTCCCTTATAGGAAGAGACCTGAGAGCTGGCTAGCTCGCTCTCTCCATCGTGTAAAAAAAAACACAGCAAGAAAGCAGTCATCTGTAAATCTGAAAGATGATATGGAATCTGGCCATCACTAATCTAACCATACTGGCATCTGATATGGGACTTCCAGCCATCAGAACTGTAAGAAATAAATGTATGTTGTTGATAAACCACCCAATTTGATTTTTTTATGGCAGCCTGATTGACTAAAACAGTGTTGTTCCTAATATTCCCTTATTAAATTTTAGTGTCTGTAGATTTACAGATATTCCCCTTTTCATTCCTATTATTAGAACTTTATATTTATTCATTTTCTTGGCCACTGGCTAGAGTTTATCAGTTTTATTGGTGTTTACAAAGAACCAGCTTTTGACTTTGGACTTTACTTTGTCTATTATTTTTCTGTTTTCAGTTTCTTTGATAATTCTCTCTTTATTTCCTTTTTATATATGTTTTGGGTTTATGTTGCTCCTCTTTTTCTGGATCCTTGAGGTATAAGCTTAAATTAGTGATTTGAGACCTTTATTCTTTTTCCAATGTATTCATTTAATGCTATGAATTTCTGTAATTCCTGATTTTGATGCATTCTACAAGTTTTAATATGATGTATTTCATTTTCATTCAGTTCAAAATATATTTGAATTTATCCCGAGACTTTCTCTTTAGCCAAATGATTATTTAGAAGTATGTTGTTTAATTTTCAAGTATGAAGGGCTTTCCAGATATATTTCTAATTAAATTCCATTATAGTGACAAGGTAAAGTTTGTATAGTTTATTTTTTGGTTAATTTGTTAATTTTTTTTTTCTGTGACGACCTAGAACATGTTCTAGTTTGATGAATGTTTAGTATACATATGAAAAGAATGTGTAGTCTCATTCTTTTGGGTTGAGGATTCTATATATGTCAGTCAGTTAGGTCAAGGTAATTGAAGATTAGAGGTTCTGATTCTGATCACCAGCTAAAAGGTTCTGGACCCAGTTCCAACATATATAGGGGTGGGGTTTTCCCCATACCAGTTATTCAGACACTAGTAGGTTATCGTACAGTTCAACTCAATTCTGACATTATCTATCTAAAAATAGCATCAGAGCTCGGAGAAACAAGGATATAACTTTGCATGGTGTAACTTTTTCCACTTTTTTGTTTTAGTTTAATATATCCATATAATTTTATTTAAAGTAAGTTTCACATAAACACCATATATTTGGGTATTTTTTAGACCAATCTGATTATCTCTATCTTTAAACTGGTCATTTTATATCATTTATATTTAATGTAATATTAGTGTTTGGGTTTAGACTACCCTTTTTTTTCCTATTTGTTTAATGTGTTTTTTGTTTCTCTTCTCTTTCTCTTGCCTTCCTTAAATTATGTGAACAATTTGTAAAATTCCATTTTAATTTATCTATTAAATTTTTCACTGTATATTTTTTACATTTATTTTATTGATTGCTGTAGAGTTTTTAATGATTTGTCATTTGTCACATAGAATCAATATTTTACCTCTTCAGGTGAAACGTAGACCCCTTAATACCTTTTAATCCCTTTACTCTACCTTCCTTATGTTGTAATTGTCATATGTATTATAGCTGGATAAACTGAGAGCCCTACCAACCAGTCTTAAATATATGTTTTCAATTGTTAGGCATACTTTAAAGAATTTAAGAGCAGAAAAATGGTTTACTTTATTTACACATATATTTACCTTTTCTTTTACTTTTCTCTTATTTCCTAGTTTGTAAATTTTCTTCTGACATCATTTCTCTTTTGCCTGAAAAACTGTCTTAAGCATTTCCTTGAGAGGAGTGTGCTAGAGACAGATTATTTTAGTTTTCCTTCATCTGAGAATGCTTTTATTGTGTCATTATTCCTGAAGAATATTTTTTCTGGATAAAGAATTTTTGGTTAGCAATTGTTTGCTTTCAGCGCTTAAAAAAAAAGTGTCCAACTGTTTCCCATGGTTTGTAATAAGAAATCGACAGTCATTAGAATTACTATTCCCTGACACATCACATGTAATTTTTCTGGCTTTCTTTTTTTTCCTTTATCTTTGATTTTAAGCATTTTCATTAGGATGTGTATAGACTTAGTTTTCTGTGAGCTTATTCTGTTTGCAGTTTATGGAGGCTCTTAAATATGCAGATTTTTGTCATTCACCAAATTTGGGGCATTTTCAGGTATTCTTTTTTTGAGGGGGTCACAAACTTCCCCCTATCCTTATGAGACTGCAGTGACAAGGACATTCGACTTTTGGTATTATTCCACGGGTCCCTGAGGCTTTGATCATTATTTTTTTCAATCGTTTTACTCCCTGTTGTTCAGACTGGATCATTTCTATTAGTTTATATTCAAGTTCACTGATACTTTCCTCTTTAATTTTTCAACCTGCTACTGAATCCATCCAGTAAGTTTTTTTGTTGTTCGTTTGATTGTTGTGCTTTTCACTTTTAGCATTTCCACGTTTTAGGTAACACATTTCTCTAATGAAATTTCAAGCTTTCCATTGGTTTCAAGAGTTTCTACCCCTAATTTGCAAAGATTGGAAGTAGTAATTGCTTTAAAATCTGCCTGATCATTCCAAGATATGTCTCTGTGTTTGGCATCTGTTTCCATTTTCCTTGAATGTTGTTGAAATGTTCATGCCTCTTTGTATCTTGATTAATTTTGTTGTGTCCCAGATACCTGAAATATTATTTTCTGAGTCTCTGGGTCATGTTAAAATTCTCTGGAGAATATTGACATTGTTGTTTGTTTTTAACAAGTAATTAATCTCATTTGGGTTAGGCTTCAATTCCCATTCTGTCTCACGTGGACCTTGTTTCTAATGTCAGTTCAGCTTTTAAAGGCTTCATTTTGCTATTTGAATCAACCCTGCTTATGTGTCACATGCGGGGACTTGTGTGGAACCTGGATGCTGGCCTACATCACAGGTCCGCTCTCAGAGCACTGGTCTGGGGATCATTTCCATAGATGCCCAGGGATGATTTCCATGTGTTGCTCTTGTTCTTCTTCCTTATCTTCTCCTCAGACTCTCTCTTCTCTGTAATTTCCCTGCTTCACTGTTGCTCAGAGCTTACCCTTGCTCTCTGGCCAGAAAGGCAGGATTGTAAATGCCCACATTGTTATAGATCTCCTGCAGATGTATTCTTCTCCAGGGCATATAAGTGAACCTGGTTGCTGCTCCCAATTCTGCATCCCAGGATGGAAGCTTGGAGACTGTGTTTGGCATCCAGGGCAGGCAGAACTAGGAGAGAAAAATGAAAGAAAGGATATCCACCACTCTTTCTGTTCCAGAGGTTTCCTCTCCTAGTCCTCTGACCAAAGAAAAAGGGTTTTTTCCCATGGCCACACTCCATGCGTTTGCCAATTCATAAAGACTGTGAATCCAAGAAGAATGATAGGAAGGTAAAAAGAAAAAGAGGAAACTGGCCACTGTGCCCGTTTTTCTTCACGTTGTGATTTTCCTTTCCGATCCACCAGCTATTAGTTACTTTTCAGAGTCCTTGGGTAATTGCTTTATGTACTTCGTCCAGAATTTTAAATTGTAATAGATGGAAGAGATAGAATGTTTACTCTGTCTTAACCATACCAGAATCCTGCTGTACTGGCATTTGAAATATATATATATATTTTTAAATCTTCTTTTCCTAGAACCTTTGAGAATTAACTATGAACTCAGGAGGTGGTAAGCAGGGACCGAGAGTGCTCACCTCAGTTACCACATCTATGTGAAGATGGGTGGAATTCATTGATCTCAGCTGATCTCAGTGATCTTTCAGTTTTATGTTGTATTTTTTGTTAATGCTAAATGAGGTGAAGGATCACAAGGATGAGTTGCAAACACAAAATTGAAGTGCCACTACCTGGATTTTAAAGATACCCTTTTATTTCACCACCTGCATAGCCTTAGCTGACCAGATTATTTTCCAATATAGTGGGAAAAACACAAACTGAACATTTTTGTGTTCAGTTCTAAAAGAGAAGGGCCAGTTCCAACAATTTTCCAAGCAGGAATACCTACTTTCCTACCAAAGGAAATACTTAACCCTGTTTTTTTCCCCAACTTCTTGGGTCTTCCAGATGAGGTCGTTTAGGGAGTTGACAGTTTCCAACATAGAGAATACCCCCCTAATAGTTTCGCATTTGAAGGAGCTGGAGGAGGCTAGTGTCAGTCTAGCATTTTATTAAGGATGCAGCATATGTGAAGTGCCATGTGGAAGATGTGTGCATATATGAGGCTCAATTCAGTAGAACAATTTCCTTAAAGGGGTTAAAAAAAAAAGTTTAAAAAAAGCAAAAAAAAAAAA
This sequence comes from Vicugna pacos, assembly GCF_048564905.1. NCBI lineage: Eukaryota > Metazoa > Chordata > Mammalia > Artiodactyla > Camelidae > Vicugna > Vicugna pacos. The sequence goes on from NC_133008.1 coordinate 19,223,331, forward strand.
ACCCAAAAACCTAGCAATTGTTAAACCAAGTCTCTAAAACTAGCCACAAGTTTTTTTTTCTCCAAATGCTTCCAGATGCTTTAATTGGAAAAGATGACTGAAAAAATGTTTTACAGTCAGCTTTTCTCCCTTAAAATGTGATGTATATTTTATGAACTTAAGTTAAAAAAAAAGTCTTTAGCTATTAATCTATTAAGTGATGTGCAATTTTTGCTTACTTACCTCAAGTGACTTAAAAGAGTTCATTGGAAAGATGATCCAAAAAACTCTGATCTAGAGCTGGAAGCAACCTGGACATCTTTGTTATGTGTTCATCATGTTCTGTGTTCTCTCTGAGATTCACAGAATGACATGGCTTGATATTCATATACTTAACTTACCAGTGTTACCATTTTTGCTAATAGTAACATTCATGAAGCACTTACTGTATACTGGGAACTGAACTAGATGCTTCGTGTACATTTAATCCTCAGAATAACTGCATGTATTATGTACTGTCGTTATTTCCACTTTGAACCACTTTTAAGAAAAGTACATGAAGCTTGGAGAAGTTAAGTAAGTTGCCCAAAGATTCATAGATAGAAAGGAGCAAAGCCAGGGTGTACATGCAGTCCTGTAGGACGCTAGAGTGCATGCTCTCAACCACTACAGAATACTTTGAATTAATACAAAGAGGTTAAAGGCTAATGATAAATACAATTATTGACCTACCAGTATAATGTCTTTGAACTTAAACCAGGCTCTTAATGCTGAAGGCCTAGAAGTCCTTACTGGTCATTGAGAGAATGTCAAGCAGGTTAATCATTTATATAATTTGAGTTAGAAACACCTTTTAGTAGACTTTGTATCATAAAGACCAGACAGTTGACAATTGTACCTGTGAATAGGTTTCATCATGATACCAACACCATATCAAATGCCCCAAATTGTGTGACATTGCACAAGGAAGTTATCCCAAATCACTGTGGCTACTTCTGTGAATCAAATCAGTAGTACCTGTGTCATTGAGATGATGCATATTTAGTCCAGAGTTTATCAAAGTGTGAATTATAAATTAGCATTGTGATTGGTAAATCTGATACATTAGATGGTGAGAATATTAAAAAATGTAGGGAGGGAGAGAGAGAAAGTAATGAGAGAATAGAAAATACCAGTATATATTGTCAGAGTTAACTGTTTTATAATATACTTGTTTTTATTATAAATTTTCATATTTGGGGGGAGGGTGCTCAAGTGGTAGAGCGCATGCTTATCATGCATGAGGTCCTGGGTTCAATCCCCAGTACCTCCTCTAAAAATTAAATAAACCTAATTACCCTGCCCCCCTCAAAAAATAAAAAACAAAAACAAAGCAAATTTTAGGATTCAGTTAGTTCATTCTAAGATTCACAGAACCACTTGTTACAATAGTGAAGTTTTGTCTGTAGTTAGGAGTCTAGCAGCTAAGGGATTTCTTGATGCATTAGGGTCTTCTAGGACCACCACCACTCTGTTTTAATTGATCAGTGTCCACGGCAAAATAATTGCCTGATATTTCATATACATATCTCCATTTACATGTATATGTATATTGAGGTACTGAATTGTGATTTAAAATGTATATTTTTATTAACGATCATGGAAAAAAATTTAACAATTTAACCCCCCCCATATTAGTCAATATAATCTTGTCAGTAATTCTCAATCAAGAACAGTTTTCCCCTTTGGAGAATGTTTGGCATTGTCTGGAAATGTTTTTGGTATGTCACGAATGGAGATGGGAGAGTGGAGGAGACAGGTGTTGCTAGCAGCTAGTGGGCAAAGGGCCAAGGATGCTGCTACATTTCCACATTGCAACGAGCAGCCTTTCAAAGAATTATCTGGCCCCAAATGGCAATAAGGTCAAGGTTGGGAAACTATAGTCTGTGTGTTACCAAACAGAGATGAGGCTTCCATTTTCTTGTATAGAACGTTCTATAATTATCATTCTAAGCCCATTATCATAAATAGGATTTTAATTTTCTATATGTTCTAAATTATCTTGCTTGAGCAAGCTGTTTATTCTGAGATTTGGAGAAGTCTGCTCTTTATTTGCATGCATGCAGTTTTTAAGTTTATTTTCTGTTGTATATGGATTGTGAAATGCCCTTTTCCTTGTTCGAGTTTTGATTTGCAGGCTAATTCCCACAGAATTACAGTTATCACAGTCTGAATGGTTTTGAAGGGATTTTCATCACCTGGATGAGGAAGGAGAGTTTGTTTTCCTGATGGGAACGATGTATAACCAGGCCAGGGCCACTCCTCCGTCTATTACTGGGTCAACAGGCTACGGATGAATGAATGTTAGCAAATTGGCAGTGGATTACTCCTTTATACTCTGCAAGTTATAACGTTAGCTTTAGGATAACTGTTGCAAAGCTGTTTTATTGAATTACAGTTTCCATTTAAGCACATTTTGTAATAGATTTATTTTTCTGAAAGTAATTGTTGTGAGCACCAAATTTGAAAAATTAATGTCTGATCTCTGTTTTGTTTTTGATATTACTGTTTCCATTGCTAATATATTTCTTTTAACTTAAAAAGTAAAATAATAAATGTATTTGGCCAAAATATGAAATATTTTAGACCCTAAGCCAGTCCTAAATTTCTAGGTATTTAATACTCTACAGGTTGAAAAGTTATGCTTATTTTATAAAAATAAGTTTATACTATAAAAACATGTTCTGAACCTTACTTTTTGGCTTAGTAAATCTTGAAGATTTTTCCATATCAGCATGTATATTTCTACCTTACTTTCACATGGTGATCATATCGTAATTTAACCATAAGTGAAATATAACAGGAATATAGTACATCATATCATTATTGATGGATATTTGTCCCTGTCTCTTCCTATCTCTGTCTCTCTCTTCTGTTACAAACAAAGCTTCATTAAACATCATTTTACATGTATATTTCTAGAATGGTTTCTAACAGTGAAATTAACATGTGAAATGGAATGTGTACTTTCAATTTTGATAGAAGTTGTCAACTTGATAAAATCTGAGTTTTGACACCTAGTTGATTAAGATGCCAACAATACTGGAAAAGAAACAAGTGTGTGAGGTTGAGATAAAGAAAAGGCTGACAACGGATTGCTTTCTTTTTAGGTCTAGGAGACAAATTCGAGTTCAGGTGGGATAAATAATAACAGTCAAAAACATAAAAATTCTCCTTAGAAGGTTCTTGTTTTAATCTTTAAAATGTTATGACCCTATATATTCTAAGTTTTCTACTGTGTTTTCATTTCTTTAGATCTTGTTCTAAGCTGTATCTTCTTTTTGAATAGGTACTTAAGATTTTTGTTCACTGTTTCATCAAATAGTATTGAATAGAACAGTGATTTACTATAATCATATGCTGCAAGTTAAGATTCACTTATTTGAAGATAATTTCTATTTAAATTGAATCATTAAACCATAACCTGGGCACCACTGCTCTCTAGTTCTCAGCTTGGCCAAACCATACAAATAATATGCATGAGGAAATAGTCTCAGTTGTGCCAGAATATCAAGTGATAGCAAACAAAATAATTAGTGGTTAAGTATTTTCTTTTCAAATTTCAGTGGTGCACAAAACCTAACAGTTTACTTCCAATTTCATTAAATATTGCCCATTACAATATTTGTTTTTAATTAAAATAGTCTTGCAGTTTGGGATGTAGGAGGCATGTTTATTGGAAACTAAACTATGATAACAAGGAAATAAAGATTGCTTTTTTTCCTTCTTTGACTCAAATATTTGACAATGTTATGATAGCTATGTTTACTCCAAGTTTTTTAAAAGACTATAAATCTATTGAAAAATTTATCAATCCAAATCAAACATACCAAGAAAGTTAGGGGTAAAAGTCAGAGTTGAATTCCTTCTAACCGTTAACCGGAACTACAGATATGTTGAAACTCAAGGAAACGCAAATTTCATTCTAAAGCCAAGAGGACTGAAGAGTGACTCTTAGGATGATGTTTATCAGAGTGTATTGTATTCATTTTTTTAACTTGATGTCACAGGAACAGTCTGTTGGTTTTTCAGTATTTGCAAATAAGGCTTGGATTGTCTTTTATTGTCGTAGAATTGTCCTAGTTCTTTTTTAGACATTTTTTTCTTTTTTCTATTGCATTCTAGTTTAACCACTGTGCTTTCAGAAGTTGACTGATATTCCTTAGCAGCTCTTTAAAATAATCTGTTTATATTTGTAGCAGCAGTCCAGAATTGTTCATTATCTTCCAATACTTCTTCTTGTGTTGTATTTTGTGTTGAAATTCCTCAGAAGGCAACGACCTTGTTGCTCTACATTTTCTACTTTGCGCCTAGTCTCGAGTCCTTTGCCAGTTGGCACTTCACTAATTGTATTTCCACTGAGCATTATGAACTGTTCACATTTCTGGACGACAAGAAGGACAAATTAAGATGCATGACTTCTAAAATTAATGTTGTGAGCTGGCACCTTGATGATTCTGAAAATGGAGATTCAGTTAAAACCATAAGGAATATAATATAATTTCTTTAGGAGAGTGTGCTTTTTTTTTAAAGACTATTTTTTAGATAAGTTTTAGATTCAAAGCAAAATTGAGTGAAAGGTGCAGAGAGATCTCCCATATACCCTCTGCCCCAGCTCATGCATTGCCTCCCCCCATTACCAACATCTCCCACATTTGTTACAATTGATGAACCTCTGCTGGCACATCATTGCCATCCAAAGTCCACAGTTTACATGACTGTTCACTCTTGGTGTTATGCGGTCTGTGGATTTGGACAAATGTGTACTGACATGCATCCATCATTATAGTATCAAACTGAGTAGCTTAACTGCCCTAAAATTCTTGTGTGCTAAGCCTATTGATCTCTCTCTCCTCCTAACCCCAGCAACCAATGATCTTTTTTACTGTCTGTATGGTTTTGTCTTTTCCAGTTTGTCACATAGTTGGAATCATACCATATGTAGCCTTTCTAGATTGACTTCTTTCATTTGGTAATATGCATGTAAGTTTCCTGCAGGCATTTTCATGGCTTCATTGCTCACTTTTTATAGTGCTAAACAATATTCCATTGTCTGGGTGTATCACAATGTATTTATCCATTCACTACTACGGAGCATCTTGGTCACTTCCAGGTTTTAGCATTTATGAAAAAGCTACTGTAAATATCCGTGTGCAAGTTTTTGTGTGGACATGATGTGGAGCATGTTATTTGTCGTAGGTATATCTTCTTGGGTGAGGTTATCTATTATGATCATTGATCACTTTTTAAAAAAAATTTTGTTGAGGTATGGTTGATGTATAATGTATTAGTTTCAGGTGTATAGAAAAGTAATTCAGTTACACATAAATGTATGTATATATTGTTCTTCTGATGCTTTACCATTATAGGTTATTAAAAGATACTGAATATAGTTCCCTGTGCTATATAGTAGGTCCTTTGTATGTTACTCCAAAACTCCTAATTTATCCCTCCCTCCTCACTCCTTTCCTCTTAGGTGACTAGTTTATTTTCCATGTCTATGCACCTATTTCCTGATTGTAAATAAGTTCATTTGTATATTTTTAGATTCCTGTAAGTGGTATCATGTGATATTTGTCTTTCTCTGACTTACTTCACTCAGTATGATAATCTCTAGGTCCATCCATGTCGCTGCAAATGGCATTATTTCATTTTTATGGCTGAGTAATATTCCATTATATATAGGTGTGTATATATACACACACATAAATATAACACATCTTCTTTATCCATTCATCTGTTGATGCACATTTAGGTTGCTTCCATGTCTTAGCTATTGAAAATAGTGCTGCTCTGAACACTGGGGTGCATGTATCTTTTCGAATTACAGTTTTCTTCAGATATATGCCCAGGAGTGGGATTGCTGAATCAGATGGTAACTATTTTTGTTTCGTTTTTTTTTTTTAAGGAAACTTCATACAGTTCTGCACAGTGGCTGCAGCAGTTTACATGCTCACCAACAAACCTTTTTCTCCACACTCTCTCCAGCACTTACTATTAGTAGACTTTGATGATGCTGTTCCGAATGGTGTGAATTGATACCTCATTGTAGTTTTGATTTGCATTTCTCTGATAATTAGTAATATAGAGAATCTTTTCATGTGCCTGTTGGCCATCTGCATGTCTTCTTTGGAGAAATGTCTGTTTAGATCTTTGCCCATTTTTTGGTTGGGTTGATTGTTTTTTGCTATTAAGCTGTATGAGCTGTTAGTATGTTTTTAAAATTAATCCCTTGTCGGTCTCATCATTTACAAATACTGTCTTTTCATTTTGTTTATGATTTCCTTTGCTGTGCAAAAACTTTTCGGTTTCATTAGATCCCATTTGCTTACTTTTGCTTTTATTTCCATTACTCTGAGAGATGGATTGAAATAAATATTGCTGAGATTTATGTCAGAGAGGGTGTCTGCCTATTGTTTCTCTCTAGGAGTTTTATGGTATCTTGTCTTACATTTAGGTCTTTGATCCATTTTGAGCTTATTTTTGTATATAATGTTAGAGAATGTTCTAATTTCATTCTTTTACATGTAGCTGTCCAGTATTCTCCGTACCACTTATTGAAGAGACTATCTTTTCTCCATTGTATATTCTTACTCTTTTCTCATAGATTAATTGACCATAAGTGAGTGGGTTTATTTTGGGGCTTTATTCTGTTACATTGATCTAAGTGTCTGTTTTGGGGCCAGTACCATTACTGTTTTGATGACTGTAGCTTTGTAGTATATTTGACCACTTTTTTATTGGGTTGTTTATTTTCTTATTGTTGGGTTTTAAAAGTTCATTATGTACTTTGGGTAGTGGCCCCTTATTAGATGTGTCTTTTGCAAGTCTTTTCTCCAAGTTTGTGGCTTTTTTGTCAGTTTCTTGATACCACACTGTTTTGATACTATAGTGTTTTGTTATGTTTGAAATCAGGAATTGTGGGTTCCCCAGTTTTGTCTCCTTTTTCAAGATTGATACAATATGATTTTTTAGAAGAATGTGGTTTTTTAAGGTGGAAATTTCAAAATAAATTATTTTAATATGCCATTAAAATATTGACTTTTAAGATTATGTCTTGGACTGTGCAATTTTCAGTGAAGAAGGAGGCTTCTACATCAGGTGAAAAAGAGAGTGGTATAAGATATACCATAAGTAATAATTAAATGAAGATGTTTGCTTGCAGAAACTGTTTACTTTTCTATTTTTCTGCTAATATTTACTGAAGTATTCATAGTAAGATAATATTCACTGTGATAAAATAAAGCTCTACTTAATATAACCTAGAGAATTATTCAGACTTTAGCAAACATGGAGTCTTCATTTCTAACAGAAGTGTATTGATAACTGAACGTGATAGGTGATTTTCTATAAGGATTTACAAATGGACTATTACCTGAAATTCATCAGAAGCAAGTGAGAAAATAGGATAAAAAGAAACAGGTATAGTATAACCTAGTTATTGCTTAGGGAATGCTTTTGTCTTGAAAAGAGTTTCTTCTAAGAGTCATGCAAATTATTTATAAAATAAATCTATGTAATCATTGTGTTTAGAAGAAATGGAGTATTTCCTTATTTTCTGCTTTTAGAGGGGGTTTGTTTAATAACTCTGTATGGCAAAGGAAGGAGTCCTGTTGTCAGGCTCAAAACTCAGCTCCCTACACAGGTTGTAGCTGCACACTTTGGGTAGAAAAGGGTCCAAGGATAAAGCAAATGTCAGAAAAATCAAAAGATGCTAAATCAAAGACAGTAGCCAATAGAAGTGAAAATTGGTTTTATGTCCAGGAATTTAGAACCCAGGATAGTCAAAGGTTACACGAGGGTTTCGGAGAGTAAACCCATAGAGCAGGCAGAACACTTAGAAATACTCGTGTCTGTATTTTAGATTCTCCTCTAACAGAGGACATTTTGCTTATGAGTAGATACAAAGCCAGTTAATTCAGACAGTAACCCTGGAGGTAAGGCACCCCTTTTAAATTTCTCAGTCAATCAATCTAGCAATCTGCCGTTCTGTATTAGAATACAATAAGACCCATGTGAGCCATAGATTACCACTTACCTCTCACTTAAATCTCTTTAACCCCCAGTTTACTCATCTACAAAATAGAATGCTAATAATAGACTAAACTTACAGAGTTTTAGGAAAATTAAATGATGGTATACTTCCATAGTAGGCTTTAGTTTTTCATCTGACATATAAAGAAGCACTTCATAAACTTCAGCTCATTTGAAGTCCTGCCATATGCTTAGCTATGTTCCAAGTGTAACTGCTGTGAGTGCAGGAGGGGAGGAAATGCAAAATGCATTTATTAATTTGTGACCCAGTTAATCTATTTTTGAAACAAGTTTCTACCCTATTCTAGCCTTTGAAGATGGAAAACTAACAAAAATAAAGTTCATATTCTCTGTGAAATTCTAGCGGTTCCTAGAGTCCAGTAGGATAAGGGACAATATTAAGTATGAATGGGGTTAGCCCCTGCTCTCAATGGGGGCAACCGAACACTAGACCTATGGCATAGTCAGTGTTCAATAAAAGCTTATCAACATATAATGAAGAATGCCTGATTAATACACACACATACACATACACACAACCAACAGCTGGAAATATCCAGATAAGCAGCAGAGGGATAAAAATAACAACGTGCATAGAGTTGAACTGAGTTAGGAGACAGTACCAATGGGCCATTTAATATACATGATTTGAACTAGGTATGAAATGGTATGAAAGTTATAAGAAATTATCGTGACCCTGCAATGCCTCCTAAACCCTGCTAATTCTGGGGAATATAAAAATAAGTTAGACTGCAGTCTCTAAGGTGTCTAAAGACATAGATATAAAAACAAAAGTTGGAAATACAGTGAGTGGATCACTGTGATAACACACACATCCATCCCTGTTTATCTCTCACACTTATTACAATGCCTGGCACATTGTAGATGTATCACAATTTTTTATGCATGAATACATGAGTGAGTTTTTTTTTAATTAACCTAACTAGCTAATTAAGAAAATAACTTAAAAAAAAAAAAGATGAAAAATGCCTACCCTGTCTGCCAGGATTAGGAAAGAGTTTGACACAGGAGGTGATGTTTCACCTGCGCTTGGTGGGTCAGCAGTGACTCACTGGTACCCTATTGGGTCAGAAGGTTGAGTAGTCCTTGGTCAGCTTTGTACTGTTTTTCACCTTCTCTCTAGGTGGTGGGTTGAGTATCAATGACCTATCAAAGCTGCTAAGAAGACACAATTTCCGCCCCTAAATATCTTACTAAAGATAGGTTTCATTCTTTGAACTGTGTCCTTCTGAAATTGAGGCATTTAAGCCTTCTGAAATGATCACCTTCTCTACTGCTAAGATTAAAGATGAGTTTATTGATTGTCTTGGTGTAGCACAGCTGGTTGGTTTTGTTTTCTGCTGCTACAGTTTTTCTCCCTGGTTAACCATAATTGAAATTGTAAATTGTCGTTTTGCCATCAGGAATGGGAGTTTAATCTCAGAGTGTGTTAGGAATCAACTCCTTTAGGCCTCAGGATACACTTAACAATGGGTGGTGGAATCAGTTATTCAGCCTCCTTAGAGTCATGCTTGATAACTTGTCATCCACCTGAGCCTGTGCGGTTAGGAAGATTTGTGCTTAGGGATGCTCCTGTTCCCAGTCCCAGCCCTTCTCCTCAAGCAGGTGACCTTGAAGGCTGCTCCTTTCTCAAGGAACATCTTCCTGGGCTAGACACTGAATCCATCATTCAGTTGTCACTGATTTACTTTCTTGGAGTGTCATAATCATTGATATCCTCAAGCTTTAATTCCCTCATCTTACTGATAAACATATACTATGATTACACAAGAAAACTCAAGTGCAAAATATGCTTTCATTAGATATGATTACAGAGTTTCGCCCACTTAACATATATGCCAGTTTCTCAAATCCTCTCTACACCATCTCTTACATTCTGCTGTCCTTAATGACTCAAGTAAAACTTTGATATATGCTTACTCTGCACTTGTAGGAAAATTATGTGTTTAGCAGTTTGAAAATTGCCCTTTCCTAGCTAGTATCTTTAGACGTTCTGGTTGAGTACACAAAGTTTTTCAAAGGAAATAACCAGTTGATATAAAAGATGAAGTCTCCACGTTTGTAATCTCACATTCACTTGGAAAAGTTATGATAGAAGAGTTAAGCATGATATTTAAAAAGTGTTGCTGAACATGAATTTAGTATATCGAGGGGTTTATTTATTCAGATCTTTGGTCGCGTTTGCATAATTGAAATAAAAATTGTCCAGCTTCTAGATCACTTAGGGACAGACAGCAGTCTGATTACAGATTCGTATGCACACCTATCACCACCTGGCACCTATGCAATGTAGATATTTTGTAAATATTAGTGTTTTTTTTTAATTGTGAGATAGTGGTAAAAGTAGCTATAGCATTCTTATTCTGTGATCTTTCAGAAGAAACTTTATTTTAGTTGAGAGAACAGTTTCTTCTGTTAAAATCTGCCATATAACAAATTAGAAACAAATGATCTGATGACTCCCCGATTCGAAGGCCATGTATGTCCCAGGCCTGTGGGACTGGCTGAGTCGAAGGTGTTGAACACACACAAATCACCCCCTTTGTTTGTCTCCCTGTAACCATATAGGCTACTCTGTTAAGTCACTTTTGAATTATGAGAGCAGTGAGCTCATTAATCATCACTGCACTTTCTGTGGAGAGGATCTGCTGATAGGCACATTCCTGGCTCAGCCAACTCAGTCACTGTCATCAACGCAGGGTCCCTGATTGCAGCCACTGCATCCTGAGGCAGGGGAACCAGCTGAAGCAACACAGGCAAGCCAGGGCAGCGGAGTCAAGGTCCGGAACATTGTGAAGTCAGGTGGGCAGTTGAGAGGGGAGTCTTCCACTTCCCTCTGGCCAATCCCGCAGTTGGTGGAGGAGTGGAGAGTTTTACTTGCGTTCCTTTGCTTTTGTTCATTTCTAATGTTTTCTTTGTTACTCAAGAGTCTTTCCACTTTAGGTTATATGTCTACCTCAAAGCAGTTGAAATCAAAAAGGAAATTTATGTGCCCATTGAACAAACAGCCCACAGGCCAACTCATCAAACGCATCTGGATTAGTGAGTGCAGGCAGTGTCAGCGGAGTTCTCTCTTTCTTAGTCTCTTAGCTGTCTTCTCAGGTGCATTCTTTTCATATGTCACTGATGTGCCTACAAATAGCCAGGAACCTCCATTATCCTCACAGCTCTTTATCTGAAATAGACACCGTTTTTACTGATAACTGTGCTGAAAGTTTCAGGAAGAACTCTGGTCCAGTAAGAGAAGTGCACCCATCCTAGAACTATAATCCTGTGGCCAGTGGGCTGGAGCTCTTGTAAGCCCAGAACGTGTGCCTTACCCAAATCACATTTCCATAGAAGAAAATTCTAGAAGACACTCTATGCAGACTGCAGTACATAACACCAAAAAGATTTCAACCGCAATTTAGGGGGAGGATATAGCTCAAGTGGTAGAGCACGTGCTTAGCAAGCATGAAGCCCTAGGTTCAATGCCTAGTACTCCTCTAAAATAAATAAAAATAGAAAACCTAATTACCTTCCCCAACTAAAAAAAAAAAAAAAAAAGATTTCAACAGCAATTTAAATTTGAGAGGATATGACAAACTCTGGCTAAGGCAACTTCCCAAGGCATTTTGAAACAGACAGCATTTTCTAGTTTAAAGTATGTAAATATGTGTGTGTTGTATACATACATGTATTCACACACATGCATGTACACACATGCACAGACACACATTGACCCATAGCATCACCTGGTGAATAGTAAGTATTTCATAAAATTTCATATTAATTTCTACAGAGGAATTGTGGGATCATGGTAAAAGAAACTATAGTATTATTATTCTACAACTTGGAAAGAACCAGTTTTTTTACTTGTTAATTGTGTGACTCTGGGCAAGTAATGTAACATCAGTAAGCCACCATTTCCTCATCTGTAAACTAGAAGTAATCATATCTGCCCTTTGTTACAGAATTCTTTTCCAACACAATTATATATAAATATGAGGTGATATTAAGTCTCTTTTTTTTTCCACAACATCTTGATCCGTCTTGATGCCCTGGTCCTATGGGGCGGAGATGAATTTCTTACCCTTATTTTTTTTCATCTCCTCACTCAAATGGTCTCAGATGAGACCAAATGAAGATAAAAATAATTTGTGAACATTTAAACACATTGAAGTTATACGATGAGATGAAGTCAAAGAAGACAGAAGATGCTTTATTTGTCTTGTCTTCAGTTACTCTGAAAACTATGTAAGACTTTTACCTCGTTCTATGGAGATAAAAGATGTACTTCTGCCTTTCCAGAATGAAGCCAAGGCAAGGGTCCGAGGGAGATTTCTGGGAGTGAAGAAAGGAAAATGAGATCAGGGAGAGAAGGTTCTCGGGATGTCCATCCACATGAGTAAGCTCTGTATGGACTGAAGTGATGTAAACAGCTTATAAACTGTGGGCCATGTAAGTAAGGCTGCCTCTCACACATTCAGTGCCTTTGTGGCATTAGAAAAAGCCATTCATCTGCCTGCTCAGTGCATATGAATTAGAACAGGCACCTCCTCTTGGTTTATACAGGCCTGTGAATTACAGGTTAGCTAGGAGTGTGGGGCCTGCATTTCATCTCTCATTCAATCTCTTTGTCATGTGATTGCAAAATCTGTTAAAATTTGTGTGAGTGCGTCTGATTGGCTAATAGCACACCTTCTTGTCTTCTTTGTGTAAAGAACGTACATCTGTTTGCCCTCTTGATGTCACAGGAATAACAAAAGAGTTTTGTGTGGTAAAGAATTTAATCTTACCCAAGAGAGATCTGGATTTTACCCTAATTTCTAGGAGGTCATTTCTACACCCTTGGAGATTTTGATTTGCCCGGAGGCCAGTGTCATTCCAGGTAGTTTAATAATGTGATTTAGGCTTCGGGCTTTGGGTCACGTGGCATCAGCTCACCTCTGGAGGGGCTGGAGAATGAGATCAGCCATGTGGGAGGTCAATCATACCAACACTTTGGAGCCCCAATAAAAGTTCCAGGCTCAAGGCTCTGGCAAGGCTTCTGGCCCTGGTTGGCCTCTTCACGTGCATGTTGTTACATGTCACTACTTGGAAAGTAGTATTATCCATGACTCCATGGGGAGAGAACAACTGGAAACTCTGCATTTGGAACTTTCTTGGACTCTGCACTTCCTTCTTGGCCTCTTCTCTTTCTAATTTTAACCTGTGTCATTTAGCTGTAATCAACTGTAACTGTGAGCCCAACAGTTTTCAGTGAGTTCTGGGAGTCCTGGCTAATTTTTGAACCTCAAAGGGTCATCTTTGAGGCTCCCAAACTTGCCAGTGGCGTCAAAAATGAGGAGTCTTTTGAATTGTGCTCCCTCTAACTTAACAGCTTTTAACCTTGAAAATGGCACCAGTGTGCATTTTTATGGCTTATTTGCTCCAGCCCTTCTCTTACTTTCCTCCTATGTTGCCCCATTCTCTAAACTTGACGCACATAGGAACATATATATATATTTTCTAAGAGTTAGCTTAATGCTCGCTTTTGTAATAAATAACCTTCTAAATGTATAATGGCTTTAACACATGAGGAATTTACTTCTCATTTTTTTTTTAAATTTCAAAATGGTATCAGTGACGTGAAATTTGTCCATCTTCAACATCTTCCAGTATCCCTATGCTCATTTATCAAGTCAGCAGAAATGTAGAGGGGACAGCATATGGGAAATTTTTAATGGTCCAGGCCTGAAAGGAGCACTCATCACTTCTGATCACATAACTGAATGGAACTGAAGCCTGTGCTGACACCCAGCTGGAAGGTAGTCTAGGGCACGAGGTGCATCTGTGTGTCCCGGAAAAAGAGGAAAGGGATGGGTGAACAGCTAGCCACTGTCTGCCTCCCACATCCACACTTATACTTTCTCTTCTCCAGTCCCCTCAGGTCCCTCAGGCTGTCAGTAGTTAATGTGATAAGTGGTGTAATGGTAATGTGTTAATTGGTGAGTAAGTCTTAATCCTATATTACACATTTGTAACACTATAACGTCTCAACCCATCAAAGTGAACATTTTTAGAAATTTGAGCCACCCAGATTTTGTGATCACTCTGTCTCCAAGCTGGGGAAAACGCTGTCATCCTGCTCATAAGAATGAAGCCTAAAATGTAACAAGTATTGTCAACATAAAGGAAAGCACACAACATGGGAGTTGTGAGGTTAAGTTTTTTTTTTTTTTTTAGGGTATTACTGAGGACTGTAGCTCAGGAGACAGCCACTCAAAAGCTCTGAGTAAACTGTTTCCAAGAGGTAGAGGAAAAGCCAGTATATATATGAATTTGGGGGGCTAGAAAATACATGTAGTCAAACATATATCTTGATAAAATACTACCATTAATCACAAAGAACAGGTATCTCAGGTTAGTGATTTTAGTGCTTTGCTCTGTATGGGAAGATGCAAAAATCTGGGGTTATTGAAATTCTTCCTGAGATGTGCATCTAACTCTCTAGGGGCCCATTTATCCAAAGCACAGAGTGCCTCATCCTATTTTTTCTACCTAAAATCCTTTCAGGATGAATTGTCAGTGGGCTACTGTAGTGGGTTTTGACTTAACCCTTGTATGACTGGTTGAAGAACAACACTCCTTGTTTGTTGTTTGTTCACACTATATAATAACTAACTTTTAGTGAGTGCCCATAGTGGGAAAGGCATCGTTTTAAGAATTTTGTATGCATTATTTCATTTACTCTTCACAACAACCCTAAATAAAAGATATTAGCTGGGAATTATTGGTGCCGGAACACCAGTCAGTGTAGTTTGACTCAAAAACCTAGCCAGTGTAACTCTGAAACTTACAATTTAATGAAGTGGCCTGTGGGAATTCAGCTACCCCGGCTTTTCTCCACGTTAGAGAAATTCTGTATTTTTGTTGTACGTGCATACTGTAGGGGAGCAAATTTTGCCATCCCAGACTGTGTCTCTTTAGCATGAGGATTTATTTAGGCTGATTATAAGAAATTTAAGACTCAGTAAGTCTTTCTTTTTACCTCTCCTCAGCTACCTAGAGAATTTAGATAAAAGTTCTGTCCCAGGAATTGAGCTATTACTAGAGATTTCCACAAAAATGTGGGCAAATGTCGGGGGGGGAACTCAGCAAGGCCTAGAGATAAGAATCCACTCTGTGGCCTACTGTCCCTGTGTGGCCCAGCAGATCTTTATTTACCAAAGATTTGCTTTTCCATCTCCATGTGAGTTGCCTTCCTCCTCTTTGAGGTCCCAAACCACCACCCCTCTTTTGTCCTTAGCTGTAGATGGTATTTAAAGTGAGAACTTTGGCCATTTTAGTGAGTAACTCAGTTTGCCTGAGACTCTTCCATGTGTTCATATTATTAAATTTTTTTGTTTGATTTCCTCCTGTTAATCTGCCTCGTGCTGATTTAATTCCTAGACCAGCCAGAGAGCCTAGAAGGGTAGAGGAGAATTTCTTCCTCCCCGACAATACCATGCGTTAGGCACAGTGTTCAGCTGCCTCCTCAGCTTCCATTCCCCTGTGGTTGTCTCTTCTCTCCTGCATATCCCACATCCTTTCAGTTCCCCTACCTCAAGTGCCACCTGCTCTCCTGAAAATGAAACGTAGCATTTAACATTTATATTATAGTAAATATTAATGGTAAATGCTCAGCAGTGTCCTGGAAAACAAATATAAAATGACAGCTCCACACTGTGTCTGAGTTTCACTCTTCTGTTTCCCTCTGCAAATCTGGGGACAATTCAGAATTCTGGGGAGAAAAGCTGTTGATGGAAAATGCTGCTTCCACTTTCTGACCTTTAGAAGACTCCCGAAGTACCTCTCTCCTGAGCAACAAAAAATGTAAAATAAAGCAACCGCACAGTTCCCGAGGGAGAAAGAGGACTATTATCATGCCTAGCCTGTCATCATTATCATCACCAAATAGTGTTTGCTGAGCTTCCAGGAGCATGAGGCAGTGGGGTGGTTAAATTGGCATCTTTTCCTCTTCCCGAGAGCTGGCAGTTTAAATAGAAACTGAGCAGCAAAGACAAACATATACAAGGTCAGGCTGAGACCAACATTCACACATTAGCATACTCATTAAAATAGAATGGAGCTCATTATAATTCAATGAGAACGGAGAAGCAGCAAGATGTAATTTGAAAATGTGCTAAACTAGGAGTCAGGGGGCTTTGCAGCCTGCCAGGGGTATGGCTTTGGGCACATGAGCTCACCACCCCTGAGGTTGAAATGTTTCTTGGGAAGGCTTGGGAAGGCGAACCAAAACAGACTCTGCAGTCGTAAAACCACAGGATTTCTGTAAATGTGACAAAGTGACTTCAGCACTCTGGACCAACTTGTCCTCCTTGTGAAATGAAAGGCTCTCGGTTTCTAAAATGGAAGAAACTGAGGCCGAGGAAAGGCAAGTTCTTGCTGAAACATCATTTGATTGGAAGGAACAGAGGCCAAACAAAATTAAGGACGTAGGGAAGTATAAGGAATGGAATTACAAAAAGTTAGCCTCAGAGACGTGGGAAGAGCAGTCTGCTCACTCTCCTGTGTCTTCTCCCCTTATCAGGCAGTAGGAGCATTTGTCTCATATATGTAATATTGTATGTGTGTACACACACACACACACACACACACACACACACACATTCAGGAAGTATTTATTTGAGTGCCAGGCACAGTTGTGTATATTTAGGACCCTGTGGTGCACATGAGAAGAATGCAAACCCTGGCGGTTGAATATTCTCTCTCTGACGTAGGCTTTGATCACCCAGACATCCACTTCAAAGATGGCTGTTTTAAATAAACCCAGTGCCAGTCACAGGACTAGATACAGAGCCAGGCCTCTTACTCTCTCCCGAAGCCTCCCTCCCCACCCCCAGCTCCTTTGTTTCAGAGGCCTTGGTTGGTTTGGGTAACTAACTTGTTTTTCCCTCTGGGGCCCCCACACTCATCTCCAATAAAAGCAGAACCCAAGGCACATACTCTCTCTCTCCACCCATGACCTCTCTCTGTGACCCCAGGTGTGCCATGTAATTTGTAGGACTTGTAAGTAATAACTACCTTTTTTTTTCCCCCTCAAATTTTTCTAGATAGCTGGAGGGTGTCTTTCAGTCATAGTAAGAACCACAAGAGCTGATCCAGCCACAACATTGGTCATTGATAGGCCGAGACTGGCACAAAGCAATGAGCAGTAAGTTTCCCCTTTTCGTGGAGCATTTATTCCAGGAAACGAGGGGAAAGAGATGATGAACAATTAAATACACAGGAAAATATCAGATTAAAAGGGAGTGTCAAAGAGAGGATTAAAACAGGATCATGTTACAGTGAGTTATTAGATTCCTTCTTATAGTCAGGAGTCAGAGACTACCTCTTTGCACACTTAGTATTTTAAGGGGTAAGCGCTAAGTAGTGGAAAGGGAGAAGCTGAAGATGCAGGAGAAATAGAAGTCAACTGGGAATAAAATCCCTGAGATGATGATGGGGGTTCTCCTTTGCACAACGCAGCAGCCCCTACATGGGGCCCTTAGTTTTTGTCCCAGTGTATTAGGCCACCTGAGTAGCTAATCTGTATCCACTTCCAGACTACCTCCCTACGTACATACATACATACATACACACACACACACACACACACACACACGTACGTGCATATATACATATGTACATAAATAAAAGAAGATCTGATTTTTACAAACTGGCTGCAGTATAGCAGGGTCTTTGCACTTCAAAACAAACAGGCAAGACCATGTGGCTTCTTACTGGTTATCTGTGACACATCTGTATTTTATGTTAAGCATCCAGCTCCTAGTCAGTGAGGGGCAGAGGACAAACTAAAAGACAGCCACGTTTGTCCAGACACTATATTCTCCTTGGTGCAGTGATTTATATACAATATTTTAAACAAGATAAGAATCGATTTGGGAACTAGACCTGAATTCAGATTAAACACTGGCCAGAATAATTATGCAGTGCAGTTATGAACAATCTGTACTGTTTTCCCCTACCCCGACTACTTGAGCAAATAATATGAGTCCTTGGGTGATTCTTTCAACTCTTGAGAATGTTGAAATGTCCTCAAGTTATGAATTTTCAGTTATTTCGTTTGAGCCCTGATCTCAAAAGCTATTACGTGTGTCGCTCAAAAGCCTTTCCTCTGTGGTGGTCGCCACCAATGATACCTTCTGTATCTTCAGTTGACTGCAGGTGCCATCATGGTTCTTTAAAATATTTTTAAGATGACTATGGTATGTGATCGGAAACACTGTCTCAAAGACACAAAAGTCTCAGAATTCCATCTGTTCTGCTTTCTCATTATTATTTCTAATTATTATTTCTAATATTTCTAATTATTATTATTTCTAATATCATGTCAGAGGCATAATATTAACTATTTCTTCTTCCATTAGTGTGAATATTGCTATAACAATTTAATTCCTACATCAGCTTGACCCTACTCTGAGGGAGCTGCGTGCCTTGAACTCACCAGGAAGTGTCAAACACATAGAACTGTGAAAGAGAATGCATAATAATATATTTTAGACTACTGCTCCCTTTATATAGTAAACTCTTCCTGTTTCTATCAGGAATGGCCTGAGAATGGGGGAAGTGATTATATATAAGGCTACGCTTTCCGGGTAGCACACAGGCAGGACTTTAAAAAGGGGATACTCGTGGGGAGAACATGGCAGGCACAGGAAGTTCACTGTGTACTTTTTTATATGGCCTAATGTAGCTAAGTGATTAGAAAATTCATAATCCCAGAAATCGTCTTATCTCGTGCTAGATTTTGCTATTACAATTTGAATTCTCAACAGGAAATTTTGTCAGACTGTGAAGACACCTGAGCTTATCCCTATGTTTACTAATATAAAGTGATACCTGGTTGGGAGTTGGTAATTAATCAAGGGGTTCTGGGGCAGGGGGGTCAGTTTGGAGGGAAAAGAATGCATTGGGAGGGGATGAAGCTGAACGAACAGCTGACGTGGGGACACTGAAGGACTCCGCTCACTTCACAGTTGGGAACTGAGCCAACTCTGCACCAAACTCGGGGATTCTGAGCAGTAACCTTCCTGTTTGTGTGAGAAAATTATAAGCAGCAAGATTCTTCCTCCAAAGAAATTAGAGTCTAGGGACCATCTGATGAGAGTGGAGAATCTAAGTCCCGAGGGTTGGCAGGAGCAGACCAGTTAGCATCTCATTTTCCACCAGGGCTAATTAAGCCAGAGCTTGCTGCTCCTCATCTCGAAGCCACCTGCCTGTTGAGCCTGAGGCTCATTGGTTGTGCTTTACACTCGGCTTCTCTTCGGCAAGGAGTCACTTGCCCCCTTGAAACTGATGGGCTGGGACAGGTTCCAATGGGGCTAAGAGCTTGTATGTGAGAGAATCCTTTCCTGAGGGTGCTGGTTCCATCAAGATGCAGAAATCCAGCTGCAAACAGGGCAAGAAAGGATACTAAAGGCAAATTCAATGTGTCATTTCAGGAGACCACACTATCCTCTGATGACAGTAATCACTAAGGTTTATGAATGCTTAAGTAATATGAACAAAACACTGTACTAGGAGTTTTACATTCATAATTTTACTTAACCCTCACAGCCATCTCATGACATGGGAATTTCCACCGTTTCACAGAGTAGGAATGTGTTCACAGAGCTAGAAAGTTGTAACCTGAATTCAAACCCAAATCAGTTTGAGCCCAAAGCCAATGTGATGTCTGGTACAGTATATGATCTTGGAATAATTACATATTAAAAGTCCTTTTTCTCAGTTCTTTTTAATCTCAGATACAATGGCTTTTTTTCTCCTAATCAGTTTCCAGCTAATGGTAAATAGATATTTAAGAACTAGTAAATCCACTCTATCAAGCCTATATAATATATAATATATATTATATATATCACATTGCATATATATATATAATAGATATGTTATATATCAAGTTATACATATTATGCTTAACATAGTATATATTTGATATGCATTATCAGGGCGGGAAGGGGAAATTTCCCCCTCTACTCCTCTTTAGTTCTTGTGGCTGGCCTAATAATAAAATTGACACGAGACAGATTAACAAGGTGAAAAAGAGACAAATTTTAAGTCATATGCATGGAGGTCACATAGAAGTGAGACCCAAGAAGTATCTAAACCAGGAAGCTTTTATACTTTTTAGACAAAGAAACAGTAAATTTGTGAGGAATTGACAGGACAAAGAAACATTGTGTGCTTAATTACTGGAGAATCTAAATAGATTGTGGCCTTGGGGTAGTAAGTTAAAGAAGTAAAAAGGCTTGTTTACACAATCTTCTCAGCTCCAAATTCCCTCTCTCTGATGATAAGGGTGTCATCCTATCTCCAGATGCAAGGAAAGCACCTTTCGTAAGAGAGATGTATTTCCTGCTTTTAAGGGAGACAGAGGCGGGTCAGAGCTTTCTTCTTGCATCAGTTGCTTTTGGAGCAACTTTAATTTATAAGAATCAATACGCCAATGTGGCACATTTTGGGACTGCCCGTCTGACACCCAACTATACAATATAGTTTTTTATATATTTGTGTATAGTTTATATATGTATATAATATATATACAATTTTTTTTCCTGTCACTACATTTTTAGGATTAAGAAGTAAGAACATCACAGCCACAACAACAAATGTAATTTTCAGTATAAGTAGGGAAAGTCAGCTCATATAAGTTCGCACCTATTACTTTAGGATAATCCAGTTCCAACTCATGCTCTTGATGATGACACTGAGTCCTTTCCAGGTATTTAATCATCAAAGATAATATTAGATTATTTGGGAGAAATTCATTATGATAAGACTATATGGATTATGAAGGTTTTCAATTATAATTATTGAAAGGACATTTATAGTTATCTCTTCAGTACTCTTATAATCTAATTTTCATAATCCACTTCTAAACCACTCTAGAAAATTAACATTTCACTGTATATAAGTTGAACTATGGGTCTAAAAGTTCTTCCTCTTCCCTCAAGATGTGTGTGGATACACACATATGTGCATGGATGAGTAAGTGGGTGTCTGTGTGGGTAATAATTACAGCTCTGACTGTAGAGACCATTAGACCTCAGCACAAATCCCAGCTCTACTACTTACTCACCACGTGAACTTGGGAAAATTACTTAAAGCCTCTGAGCCTCACTTTCCGAAAGCTGTTAGAGTAGCTGGAAGCATCAAATAAAGTAACTGCATGCAAAGCCCTAAGCCCAGTGCCTGGCTAATGATAAGAGACCCTGAGTAGTTACTGTTTTCCTTACCATTGTCTTCTGGAATCCCAGCTTGCTCCGCTTGGCCATCTTATTCTTGTTACATTAAGCTGGAAAGGATTATGAAGGTTTCTGGACTTTAAAACAAAAAGTCACTGATGATGGTTTCATTTCTCATTCTCCATCATTTGAATCATCACCAGCTCTCTGCTTGTAGTGCCAACAACTTTTCCTATTGAGTATAAAGAGAAAAAATAATTAGGTCTGAGTATTTTCACTGTCTCTTTTTTTCTAACTGGGGCTCACTGACCCTGGATGGACTGTCCCTCCCCAGGTATAGCCAGTCCTGCAAGAATACACTTGTCAAATGCACAACAACCAATCCAGAGCCCACATCCTCAAGCACTTTGTCCATGGAGCTCTCATGCTCACTATCCACTTGCCCGATCACCCCAGAGCCAGGTACCAGGCCACTAGGGACAGCTCCCATGCCCCAGGGACCACTGAAGTTTAATTCAAGCTGACCAGTCCTAAGTGTGCTTACCCTGCCTCTCTCATTCATTCCCATGGAAACCACTGGGAAGGCTCTTGCTTTCATTTTCCCTTCTCCCTCTGCTTCCTGACTGATGGCATTCCTTCCCGAGTGGTGCCACTATGGTGTGACCTCATTTTCTAGGGACCTGTGAGTATAACATACTCTCTTTTCAATGGCAGGCATCTCCTGATCTGTTGGCCTTACTTTACCTAAATAATACTAAAACCTATCTTTTAAAAAACAGTAATTCCAGATTTAGTGACAAATAAAGCTATCACTTTCATATGACTGTAGGAACTTTGAGAATAGGGACCAGATCTACACTGGCCAACTGATGCTCAGTAAATATTTGTTTTATACTTTAAATATTATAAATATTAACATAAATATTAATATTAATGTAAATGTTAATATAAATATTAATAAATGTTTACTATAAATATTAATAATATAAATATTAATGCATGGATTTATTGCATATTTAAAAGGCCCTGACATACATCTTTATTGGGAGAAAATGTCTGCATTTTTTAAAGTGGAATAAATACATACCGTCATGTTGTTTGTCCGCTAGCTTGTTCCCTCACAGGAATTTCTTGGCATTTAAATGTATATAAACTTGCTCATTAGGTATACCAATGGGGAGAACATGACCCAGAGTTAAAGGACAGTCCTGGGACTCTGACACACTGCCAGAATATATTGAAGAAAAGGTTCAAGGTTAGGTGGCCTTAACTTTTTAATGGAGACAGAAGATACCTCATATTCTCAGCCACCTAATGCTGTTGGCAAGCTTCCTGAGGCTTCTTTCTTATTAAGGTGATGTGATTTTTTTCCCTTCATGTGATTAGGAAGCCTCTTTTGGCAAGAGACAAGTATTTCAGATGAATCCTTGGCTCAAGATTTACTGAGAATTTAGGAAGAGGGTGGGTCTTGCCTTTTTTGGAGTAGCAAGCAATATGGAAATAGAATTTATACAGCTTTTTGGGAATTACTACACCAGGGGATCCTTTGAAATATTAAAGACTAAATCTAAAACATCTTTATGCTTTATTTAGCATCTGCTCTGATAGGCTGAAAATAATATCAAATGAACTTATTTTGCACAGGCTAATTCTCTTTTTGCTTTGAAGTGCTTTCTTTACAGCCTGTGCTCAATAAATACATGTTTAACACATGAATCTATGTTTAGATGCATCTTTTCTAGTAAGGTCACATAGGAAGTACCTAATTCATTAACCTTTTCTTGCTGAGAAATTGAAATGTTTCTGAAGAAGCCAAACTTATGTTAAATCAATTATTTTTAAAAATCTCACGTGTACACTAGGACGCTTCCATAAAATGCTAAGCTCCATTTAAAATAAGATTCTAGTGTAGGGAAGAATTACAAAAAACTGGAAATAGACCCAAAAGATGACTGAGTATCCTCTGTATTGTTCCAGGTTATCTCTGCTTTTCATTATTTTTGAGCTGTTTTACTGATAAATATGCAAAGATATTTGTCCACAACAATGTAAATTGTGTCTGGTGGGGATTCAGTTGATTACTGATTATTGCCCTGTTCAGATTGTCCACGTGTGCCTGCTCTGCACCGGTTAAGCACATTCCTTTCAGCTTTCACGATGGGCCAATACAGTCACCTTCTTCTTAGCTTTTTGTCTTTTTGAGCCTCTAAAGTAACATCTTACTCTCCCCTTAATTAATGAGTTAAGTACAAGCTTTGTCAACGTATTTATTTTATATCTTTATGATAAGACCTTCTTTGAAAACATACCTTTTAGCACTAGTACTAAAATAAACAAAATGAAACAAAATTCCTGGGGAGAAGTTTAGATAAATAACAAAGGCATATCCCATGGCACGCATGCCTGGGTATTGGCTAATTTGATGGAGGTGTGACCTCTCCTAAGGCTCAACTCAGCAGTGTCCTCTAGTCCTAGATAGTGAAGCCTTTTCATTCTTCCAAGGGAAGCCAGTTATTCCCTCCAAAGTTTCTTCTTAAATGACTTTCTGTGGCTGAGCCCCCAGAGCTTCCTTCTGAGACCGCACCAGTTTCTTTGGTGCCCGTTGAGTTACTCCCTCCCAACCATTTGAACAATTTCTGTCATTACCTTGCATGTAGAGGATCCAATCTGAAAAAAAATAAACAGAGAGAGAATATACTGCCTTGTTGTTTTGTGCACAACACCCTGACACTTGAGCAGGCAAGGCAATGATTACGAAATCAATTCCCCCTGCACATTAGCTCTAGAGATGGAACACAGTGGCTTTTGTCTCTGTTCTTTATGGAGTCTTTTAAAACGCTGTTGTATTCCACTCAATTGTGCTATGAGCGCCTATGATAATCATTAATGCTTTATGAAGTGGTGCATTATCTGTTCAATGAAATTCAAAATGTGTTCTAAACAACTTCAAATCAGAAGTGACTGACTGCCTGGAACTCTGACAGATATCCCTGTCCTTGGCTGGTTAAATGGGCAATGAACTAGACAGCCACCTCTGGGCAGAATAAACTACATTTCCCTAAAATAAGATGTGCTTTTGCCTTAAAAGGACTTAAATAAGTGAAGAAAATTCAAAAGTGAGCAGGCTAAGAGGAAGTTGTGACAGTGACTGCTGAAATGATGTCCCAAAGAATGCAGCATATTTATTGTATTCTGGTGAGGAGACAGCGGGCTTGGGCATGGGGTAATCTTAGATTTAGTTTATAAAGACCCCACTGACTAGCTGCGGTAGACAAGTTTCTGACTACCTTAAGCATTGTATTATTCATCTGTAAAATTAAAATAACAATATTCATGAAATTACATGAGGGTGAATTTATAGAAGGCATGAAAAATGCTTACTTAACATAATGTTGACATCTACTAAGTGTACAATAAGCAGTAGCTATTTTTTTATTAATTAAAAATTCAGATCTTGAAGACTCTGATTAGGTGTTTCCATTGATTCCCAATGCCCAGGGCAATGCCTTGTATATAGTAGACGGTTAAAATTATTTCTTGGCTGAATGAGTGATTTATTGCATTCCTAAATATAAGAATGAATTCCATTCATGAGTATAAAAGGGCTAAGCAATGATGGTGAATGATACTGAAAGAAGAAAGAAAAACGAGACAAAGTTCAAGTGTGAAAGTTAAACCACTAGGTTCCTTTTGGGGCTGGGGACTGTTTTTCCCCACTTACCCTCTCAGGGTAATTGCATGTGTCAGAAAGAGTCTTTTCAGAGAGAAGACAGAAATGTAAATAAGAAGTAGATGAAAGAGAAAGGAAGGAATAAAATATAAAGCTTTTTTAAAATTTTCTGGGTAAACTACTAAAACAAAATGACTAAATAAATTGTTATAGACTGTAATTGGAGCAACTTATAAATTTATTGGGTAAATCAGTTCTACACATTACAGCTGACAGAGTTAGTAACTACTCAGAGTCCTTCTTCTGTCTATTGGGTTTGTTCAGTGATAGTCTCATGTTCTAATCCTGATCAGAATCCACAGGTAGGACTTTCAATGGAATGTTAATAATTTAAAGGCAAAATAAGTGAATGGCTTAAATGTACAGTAATCAGAACCTTGTGTCATGAGTAAAAGTTGATAGAGTAACAGATACTTACTTAGCTTGGAAAAAACAAAACCCAGATAATATAACTAAATACTTGAGGTTCTTAATGAGTAAAAATTGATTGCTCTTATTCATTGAGACTCTTGAGAGGTAATTGAGAACTATGGATTCAGTTTATGAACAGATGAATTTCTAAGAATGAAGACTATCCAGTATTGCAATAAACCTCCTCAGGGCTTAATGGATTTCTTCTCATTAGAGATTCAGGCAGAAGCTGGACCATCATGTCTTAGAGATATTATAGGGTTGGAATGGATAAATTTGGAGGCCTTTCCAACTCCAAGCTTTTGTTCTATGATTGCTCACTTCCAGCCAGTGTTGTCAAACTTTCAGGTTGCTAGCTGGTTCTGTGTGCATCAGAAAACTCTGGGGCATATTTAGAGCCCAGAATTTCCTCTTTCATCAAGCAACAGAACATGTTGGCCAAACTTATATTCCTCTCCCTTGCTTCATTCTTTATGTCTAAAATGAAATTGGGAGAAAGTATTTGTCTGTTACACTATCTGGATTCCTCACTGAGAAATTCTCATCTCATGGGGATCTTTTCTGAATAGGAAAAATTGACTTTTCCTTTCTCAGAATCACCCACAGAGATTCACTCAGCATGTTCCCCTGCTGGCTTTCTCCTTTCCCCGTGTATGACATTACTCAGTTTTTATCTTTAGACACATTCCAGGCCACATCATAGGAGTTTCTGAGTTCTGGTAACAATGGGGGGTTACAAGACGGTAACTACTGGTGAATAATAAGGGATAAATTGGGGGCAGTGATAGATGCAAGAAAGAGCCCTGACTCTAGTTATTTGAGGAAACAGCATCACACACTTCAATTTTCTAAACTTCAGCTTCTTTCTTTGTACCATGGAGTTAATCGCCTTTGCCCTGATTTTTTTCTTAATGCTTTTTGATGTTTAAGCACGCTGGTATATTTGAAAATTTCCTATTAAGTATAAGTTATTGCTAAAATGTGAAAGGTGTAGAATATGATGATTGTTTGGAATATCAAATCATTGAATGAATGCCTTCTTTAGGACATACAGTACATATCATTTATAGCAGTAGTTGGCTTAAGTCTTTTAAAAAGGCAGTTTTTTTCACTCCATTAGAGACGACATAAAGCAATATTACTTTATTCTTTCCAGAGACCACTAAGATCCTAAGTTTGCTGCTGCTAGCTTTTTGTTTAGCAGATAAATGGTCAGATGACTTCCTCGAAGCACAATTAGATCACAGGCTTGTTGTGTTAGTAGTTTCCAGTGGACAGAGAAGCTGTCTCTTCTACCTGGCCCCTTGTAGACACAGTACCATAATTAGTAAAGTAGGTAAGTTTCCACTGTCCCCTTCCCACTCCTACTTCTTTTTTTTTAGTTGAAGAATAGTCAGTTACAATGTGTCAGTTTCCGGTATACAGCACAATGTCCCAGCCATGCGTGTATATATATGAAAAGAAATATGAAATATGAAAAGAATATGAAAATGAATATATATATTTTCATCTTCTTTTTCATTAAAGGTTATTACAGAATATTGAACATAGTTCCCTGTACTATATAGAAGACACTTTTTAAAATCTATTTTTATATATAGTGGTTAACATTTGCAAATCTCAAACTCCCAGATTTATCCCTTCCCACCCCCCCAGTTACTATAAGATTGTTTACTATGTCTGCAAGTCTGTTTCTGTTTTGTAGATGAGTTCATTAGTGTCCACTTTTTTTATTTTTTTAGATTCCATATATAAGTGATATCATATGGTCTTTTTCTTCTCTTTCTGACTGTCTTCACTTACAGTGACGATCTCTAGGTACATCCATGTTGTTACAAATGGCATTATTTTATTTTTTATGGTTGAATAGTAATCCATTGTATAAATATACCACAACTTCTTTATCCAGTCCTCTGCTGATGGGCATTTAGGTTGCTTCCATGTCTTGGCTATTTAAATAGTGCTGCTATGAACACTGGGGTCATGTATCTTTTCAAATTAGAGTTCCTTCTGGATATATTGCCTGCCCACTCCTACCTCTTAATATTTATTGTTTTCAGGGAAGACCCTGGCAGGCACCAGGCTTTAGAAAGCATTGATAAAAGGCCACATTAGCAGTGAAAATAATGGCAGGAAGAAAACTGTACTCCATTCTGTGAGTAGAGAGGGTGCTGACCTCTTCTTCCCTCCATATTGCCTTTTTAAAGAATATTACAGCCAGGCAGGGAGAGAACTCTCAGTGCTAATAATAATGGCATTATTGTTCCCTCGAGATGTTCTGGTCCTCTGGAGTTTATCTCTTTCTGTTATGGGGCAGATAGCCAAACAGAGCGGCTTACTTGGTTCTTCATTGTATGTTCATTGCCCACATCCAGGCCCTAGTAGGAATGCAATTTTTATGGAAGGAAGGAAGGAGGAAGGAGGAAGGGAGGGAGGCAGAGGGGAAGGGAGGAGAGGAGAGGGAAAGAAGGAGGGAGGGAGGGAGGAAGGAGAGAAAGAGAAAGAAAAAAAGGAAAGAGAGAAAGAGAGAGAGAAAATAGAAGGAAAAAAAGAAAGAAGAAAAAAGAAAGAGAGGGGAGAAAGGAAAGAAGAAAGGAAGAAATGGCAGTGATTTACGTCAAAACAGATACTGCGAGAAGCAGCAAACTTGTTCCAGTTGGGCTCCAATAGCTACTCTTCACAGTAAGTTGAGTGTTCCTGTGTGGAACTTTCTGTCAGATTCCACCAGAGAAGAAAAGTGTGAGACCTATGCAAAATATATGTTCCCTCCCAGAAAAAGAAATACCCTAAAGAATCAGAGGAAAACTGTGTGTCTGGAAAAGGTTTTGTGTAAAAACAAGAGGAGATTATAAAAGCTATCTAATCTACGAAATTAAAGCAAGCAGATGTGAAGTGGGAAAAATCTAAAATTAGAAAATATGTTTGATGACAATACAGTTATTAAATTCAAAATAAAGATAGAGAAA
This sequence comes from Vicugna pacos, assembly GCF_048564905.1. Lineage (NCBI taxonomy): Eukaryota > Metazoa > Chordata > Mammalia > Artiodactyla > Camelidae > Vicugna > Vicugna pacos. Next base: position 19,251,722 of record NC_133008.1, read on the forward strand.
AATCAAACACATATAGAAGACAAAATTAAGATATTGACCGAGACCCACAAAATAAGAGTAAAGTGGTAACAGTAGTTGAGACATTAGTATTTGCATCAGTTCCAGTTTCCATGTCTGAGGATTACTTGGTCTGGAAGGAGGGCAGGCAGTGTTAAAAAAAGCATGCAGAGGAGAAGAAATGTTCAGTGAAATGATACAATGTACTTAAAATTTCCCTGAGAGGAAGACTTGAAGAGGCAGATCAAAAAATTTCACAAAGCTAAAAAAAAATTCAGAGTTAGGTATGTTATTTTGATTTTATTTTAAAATTCAAGAGTAAAGAAAATGTAACCTTTAGATATCAAGGTGGGGGGTGTTACCTATATAGGAAAGAAAAAGGGTATCTTAGAATTTTCCTATACAGCATGAAAGACGAGAAGGCAGCACGATGATGTTTTGAGAAAAAAGAATTCTAGCCCGCAAAGTCTATGTTGATTTAAGTTGTCATCTATATGCAAACAGATAGATAGGTGATAGCACATATATGTGTACACATCTATCTGTATTTTCAAAAACTTAGGGATTAACAAATTTAAAAATCTATCTGTTATAAATCCTTTGTAATGGAAATATACACATGCATACACAGCTGTCTGAAAAATGCATTTAAAAATTTAAGATTAGGTAAGTGACAATATGAAATAATTAATAATGTTCAGGAAAGCCAGTTATTCAAAATGCAATGTTGTAAAACGGAATCTTCTCTTTGGATACAGTTGTTTCAAATTCAAGAGAGGGGAGATGGCGGAGGAAGCCTCATTTTGACTTCAGTCTTCAGCCAGCTTCTCCAGTGTTCAGAAGCCCTTTGTTCAGTGAGTTAGAGAGTACGCCAGATTAATAAAGTAAAATCCTCTTTCCTGTGTAGACATTCATCCTTGGTTACATGCTCTCCTAATCCTACAACCACAGAGTGCAGAAGGATTGTGTTGTGCCCCCTTTACTGCTGATGTGCAATTGATAGACTGTTCTCTTGGAATCATAAGTACAGTGTCATTACTGAGTTAATCTCCCCTCCATCTCACTCCCAATATTAAGGGTAAATCACTAACATATTAAAAAAACAGTGTCTCTAATTATGCACTTTGAAAATGCAGCCTTTTTAGCTTTGCCGAAACTCTAGGGATCTTGCCATGAGAGGGGCTCCTTTGAAAGGTAAGAGACGTTGACAATGCTCTATTAACCCAGCTCTGGGAACTCAGTGAAAAGAGCGTCAGTGACAAGACCCTTGAATAGGAAAGAGCGTTAAGCATTTATTTAAAGTAAAAGATCGCTATGAGAAAGAGGAGCTTTCCCCCATATACTCTTTAACTGGGGTGTTGGTAAGAGGTTACAAAACTCAGCCAGGCAACTTTTCCGAATGTTTTGCATTCATGGCAACAGCATGGATGGCTACAGACTGTGCGATTTCTATCTTCCTTGGTTGTGCAACGAAATTTCTGATTATGTTCAAGGAGCTAAATAAATAGAGGTATACTCCTTTCAGACCCAGAAAGCAATTACTGCCAGGCTTCTGGGCTTTTAAGAGAATTGCTTCTTGGTGAGGAAGAGAGAGGGGGAGAGGAAAGGGACAGGTGCTGAGAAAATAATGGCAAGACCTCTTAGTAAAGGTATGTGATAGATCTTTAATTTACTGCCAGGCTATTGAAATTCAAAATCAGTATTTTAAAGCGGGGTTTTATTTGACACTATGACAACCAAAATTCACCAGAGTCCACTGGAAGAAAAAAATGTGACCGGAGAATAATTATTCATTTTTGTGTAATTCATCTTGTTAGTTTTAAAGGGGAGCCTGAGAATCTTCTACCTAAGTTTTTTCATAAAACAGAAGATATCAGCTTTCTAGTTTCTATGTATCTCAGCCATCTGCTAGATTTGATTCTGGTTGAGCAGTGATGCTTGGCCAGTGATGCTAACACCCTTCAGACTCAGATCACTGGCGGAATTGCTTAGCTCCTTTAATCGGGTGGGTGTCCTCACTGTTCGTCCAGCACCTTGTCATCGTCGCGCTGCTGTGGAGTAACCCCATTCTTCCCTCGGTGGGGTCGAACTACAGCCATCTGTTAAGGTTCATATCAAGTACCTTTTCCTCCATTGAACTGTCTCTTACTTCTCCATCCCACGTGGACTTTTACATTCCCTTATGTCTTAGTTGTAGCTATCCTTAGATTGATATGATTTAACAATTAACTGACTTCCCAGTAACTCGTGAGGGTTATCCTTGTAGCCTGGCTTGGAACTTAATCAGTACTCCTCACAGACTACTTAATCTCAGTGATCCTCTGTCTCCTTTTGTATTCTTTCTGACCTCAGTGTTCTTTATAAAGTAACTGTATACCTATATAGATATAGATATATTTAATAAATAGATAATATAAATATATGTACCTATTTATATTCTATTGAATTTAGCCCCTTACTTGCACAAAGGTTTATAGTTCCCTTCTCCTTTTTTCCGTTCTTCTTTCCCTTTTTTTTTGCCCTTTATGAACAAAGATGCTAATTCACATATTTCAGTGCTGAGTAAATCGAGTTCTTCACAGACACTTAAAATACATTTGCAGATCAAAAGCTGGATGAAAAGGAGTAATATTTTCTCTAGAACAGTGAGTCTTTAAACAGAAATAACTAGGAAAGAGTAATTGTTCTATTTTCATGATAGACTTTATTGAAAGTGGTCAGCCTGAATGATAATGATAACTTGTGTTAAGAAGGTAGAGTCTAGAAGATTGTGGCTTTCTTTCCCACTCCATCAATCTAAACCATGTACTAAACTTACTTCTGTAGATTAATTTACATCTGTGGTCAAGGGAAATTGGTACAGCTAAGAGTAAGTTTGGAATTTTAAAGAATTAAAATACTTCCAGGGGTTTTTAATATTACTTTTCCCATTCGTAAATTGTTATGCTTATATAAAATCTGGAATTGAACTCTTATTTGATTAAATTAAATTAAAAACAATAAACTCTTCTTTGTAATGGGATTCCTTTCTCTTGTCTCCCATAGAGCAACCTGATTTTAAGGGACAGATCATTTGTTAAGCAGCTTGTAGTGAGAATAAAGACCCTGCCAGGGTTTGCTCAAGGAGAAATGATGAGCGGTCACTAAACTGCCTTTTTAAAGGTTAAAGAGTTAACTACCAGGTTTTGACTTACCCGATATGTCACCGGGGGTGGAGCAGACTTGCTTGAAGAGGAGGTTATTTGTTGCAGAGGAAAAGAGTCGGCAGGGAGAAAGTGAGACTGTTGCGGCTGAGAGCAAAAGAGAAAATTACAAAGTGAATAAACATGTCTACTGCGTATTGTTAGTAAATGGTCAGAAATAGAACACGTGCATCTCTTAGGTAACCTCCTTAACACACCTTTTTTTGACTCTGCCTGTAATCAGTTGTGGAGGAATTTGACGTTCATATCCCAAGATGTCTCTGATACAGGAAGGTCATGACTGTTGTGGTCTCTTTCATGTCTGCTTTTCAAGGATGTGACAAAGTGCTGTTACTTCAAGGTCAGTGCAGGTAAAAGCAGAAGCTGACAGTGGGAGGACACTCAGCGCCAACAATAGTTTGTCAAGGTCCAAGGGAAAAGACAGAACACAGATGGAAATTCTCCTAGGGTATCTTCTCATGACTACCCTCCTCCATACTTTTACCAGCTTTCCTGCCTTTGTTTCCCGTGTATGAGATATACATTTTTCTTATATTACTATGCTACAGCTAGGGGGTGCTGTTGATGATTATTATAATTATTATTATAGTACTAGTACTTACTATGTACTGAGTACTTTTATAAATATTTCCCATGTATCCAAATAAATCCCTACTGTTCTTTGTATCATCCAGAGGTTTGGTCTTACAGTAGGACCTATTCCTCACCCCTCCCATATCTCACCAGAAAATCTATGAAACGCACACACACACCAACCACCACCACCACCGTCGGGAAATATATTTCCCAAAGGCAAAGTTAGAATTATTCATTCCAGAAAAACACCGTGGAAGGGTTCACATAAGCATTTAAGTGGGATTTGGCACCTCAGGTCCTATAGACAGATACAGCTACTGAGACAGGCAGCAGGCTTTCCTTAATATTACCAAGGAAATTCACACCCTGCAAGTTAATATTTCAGATGGAAATATTACACAAGAGGAAATAAACTATGAAATAATTTTAAAATAATAAAAATATTTTATAGCTGCAGTATAATTATATGCACGCAAAGAGCTAAATAGTAAAGTGATAAAAAATGGTAACAAACATCTCCCTGTTACAAAACTTTGTCCATAATTTTACTTCCTCAGGTGCTTTCAGTTATTCATCCATTGAGCGTTTTCTAAAACCTGTAATAAACACAAAATAAAATAAATAAAATAATTAAACACGTTCTAATGGGAGTTGGTAACCAAATGAAGCCCAGTCTTATTTGAATCTCCTGAATGATGTAGTGGCTTTTCAATAAAGAGAACATTTCTGCTCTTGGATAAGCTTTACTTACTTTATCACGATAGAAAGAAGATAAGACCTGGTGAAGATGTCAGACTATATAATGAAAAGGATATGAATATACCTATTATGTAATAACAATAGATAACATTTATTTTGTATTATATGTTAGGGACAATATACTGAAATCAGCTTATGGTCTGGGCAGGAACTAAATCCTCAGTGTGGACAATGGGAAAAACTGGCTATCTTCTCTTACAGTAGCTAGAATATCCCTTCAGAGTCAGTTTACCTGGTTAGTATTTCCTAGAACTAAGGGGAAAACATCTTACTTGTTTGTAGAAAACTGTCATTGGCTGTTTAATGTGGGACTGATAATGTGTACCTTGAAATTCGACTAGAAACTAATGGATGAAAATCAAATTTAAGATGCCAGAGTTATCCAACAGAAAATTGTTCCTGTCTCTAGTCCTAGTGTTTTTCTTGGCATTATTCTTATTATTCTTCAACCATTGGATGTCTCCGTTTAAAACTACCTGGCTTTAGTCCTCAAACATAGATTGTGAATATATAATATCTAGCAATAATACAAGCTGTGCTAGATCAGGTTTATAGGGCTATAAAACATTTTGTGATGGTTGATTTTATTGTTTGGTGAGATCTGTGATATTTTTGCTCTAGCATGGTCATTCTACAGGAGAGGGGACTGAAACAGACCTGGCTCTTCCAATGATATCTCTGGTGGTGATGAATAGCTCAGCTAAGATGCCTGCAGTATAGACTGAGGAGAATTATAAAGGCATAATAGAACCCCTTTCAATGCACACACGCACGCACACACACAGAATTCTTTAATAACTGAAATTCATTCATAAAACTTTTTAGTAAAGCATTTTATAAGCAATGCAATTTGAAAGGTTGGAAAATAATTAAGTGGATGCTTGTTAATTTTTTCCCTTTTGATTTATGACTTGCACTGTGCTGGATAGCTTTCTCATGTCCCCCAGATCATCCTTCCTGTTATACAGGCTGCTCTCTGCCTCCCAAAGGCTTATGTTTATGGATTCAGTTGTTCTCTTCCACTGGGTCGACAAATGGAAAGATAGAAAGGTCACTCAGGGTATTTATTCTCCCAACTCTGTGTTTCTCCTTGGCCTGGCTGCGTCTTAAAGGTCAGATCTCCTCTCCAGGTTGCCATCTCCACATGACTCTCTTTAAGCATTTCTATAATCGCTCTGTCCACTCACCCCATTAGGGGTGCAAACAGCCCCAGTGTTGACCCGGCCACATCTTTGTAAATAGCCTTTTATTAAACTCCCTCGAGTTACCCAGTTTGAATATGCCATCTGTTTCCTGCTGGCACCCTGACTAATATACCTATGGCCAGACCTCAAAACTTAGTAATACTAGGTAGCTTCTGGTGATTGAATAGCTTTATTTTAATAATTTGGGAACTAATTATGAAAGATTCCTTCTATTTCACAAGTCACAGCCAGTACAGCAAGGATCTGCTAGATCCCTGGATTTCTCTTTGCAGTAGGTGCTACCATCATGTCCCTCTTACTTTGCTTTTACAGGATTTTCAGAAAGTATACCCCTCTGAAGTGAAAAAGAATTAATACCCCATCTCAGGGCTTTTTATACCACCCACAGGCTTCAGACACCAACCTTCACAATCTCACTTCTTTCTCTTCCTTCTTTGGAATTGGTTGTAATGTCTTCACCTTTGAAAAACCAAGCCAGATGGTATAATGTGGGATCTGTGCCACTTTCCTGTGTTCCTTGAATGCATTATATTTATTCAGATACAACGTGTATTAAAGTGTTGAAATTGCCTATATAATCACTATCCAAATGCATTTTATATATGTGTGTGTGTGTGTGTGTGTGTGTGATGTGAGATCATTGAAGAAAAGAACCTTGTCTTGTTTATTTGTGCATCCAGTACATCTCCCCCAGTGCTGGCACATAGTAGGTCCTCGATACAGTCATCTCCCCGTGTGCATAGAGAGTATGTTCCAAGACCCCCAGTGAATGCCTGGAACCAGGGATAGTGTTGAATCCTACATGTGCACTATGTTTTTTCTATATGTGTAATAAAGTTTGATTTATAAGTTAGGCACAGAAAGAGAATATCCAAATTGCCAGCAATACTCTTGTGCTTTGAGGCCATTATGAAGCAAAATAAGGGTTAGTTGAACACAAGCGCTGCAATACTGTGATAAGAGGTCTGATAAGCAAGACAGTGATTGAGTAATAAGGAGGATGCTCTGCAGAGAGAAAGGAAAGGACGATCCCCATCCCAGGCAGGATGGGGTGGGAGGCTTCATCGTCTTGTTCAGAACGGTGTGCGCTTTTAAACTGATGGATTGCTTATTTCTGGAATATTCTATTTAATATTTTTGGACCACGGCTGATTCTGGGTAACTGAAACTGCCAAAATCGAAACCACAGATGAGCAGAGACTACTGTGTCATGAGGTTGAGCTATGAACACAGTAAAGTTGCATTGGGTTCGTCTTGTATTATGCCTGCAACCCACACAACTCCTGTAGATTGGAGGAGACACAATGGGAATTATGGAGCACTCCAGCTCTCTAAAAGGCATCTCTGAACTCCCCTGATTTGTATAATGATCAAATATTAGATAGTGTGAACCTATGTGTTGAGGGCTCAAGGTTAATACTATGAATATAGTTCACTGAGCTCTTGTTGAAGCAACAAGGAAAATATAAAGATTAAATATGTTTTAAGTAAGATGATAATTTTACTTGCACTATAATTTTACTGTTCCAGAAAGTATATCAGGACACCTAGATCTTTCCAACACCAGTATTTCATTAGGGACATATTTTATTTTCAAATCTTCGCACAATATATTAGATGTATTTAATCCTTAATGAAATTTTTGCTTTCAGTAGCTCAACAGTTCATTCTTTCATGCACTTGTGAAATCCCTCCCTATTATTTAAGTCATTTCAGGAGAAAGCAAAAGAGCATATGTTCTAAAAATAATAATATTTTGCATTTAGATAATTTATTTTAAGAAATAGCTTATAATGATTTGGACCTTGAGATTGTTTCATGACCTAAGTCCTTATGTACCAAAGGAATGCTTACAAAATACATAAATATATGAGAGTAGTGAATGAAAACATGTAAGTGGAATGAATAAATGAATAAATAAAGTTTATAGATGAAAATTTGAAACAGCAGTATCATAGCAAGTTGGCATCGTGTAATTTACCAAGTTATATAGGAACAGAGTGAGACGTTGGAACATTCTTCCATGAATGTTGAGACACTTCTTGAGTCTGCTACAGTATAAACTAAGATAATTCCATACCCTGTGAATATTTCCAGTGAAAAATTCACTAGCAAAAGCTTGAAATTTTTATAGTGTTGTCTAAGACAATGGATACTATAGTAACGGTATATTCACACTTACAAACACTTGGTAAGAAAAAATACTGTAATAGACACTATGCAATACAAAGATAAAAAGACACAGTCCTGCCCTTAAAATGAAATAATCACACCTAACAAATAGCAGTTTTAATAAATATTTTTTTTTAAGAATTTGTGTTTTTTTAAGAATGTGTGTTAACAAATATTTCACTTTAAGAAGTATTAGGGAAACATTTAACAGTATTTATAGTGACAGTGAATAAAGATTTTTTTAAATGTTTGCATAGTGAATCTATTTAAGAAAAGTATTTAGTGATTTGATAATACTGAGAAATAATATTGTATAATATTTAAGAACTTAAAACTCTGGAATCAGACTCCAGGATAAATTCTAATTATGCCACTTACCCTCTTTGGGGATGAACTTGTTTATGTATAAAACAAGGATGATGATATTTACCTGTAGGATTGCTGGAGGATTAAAGTTGTTAATACAGATAAATGCTGAGAACACTGACCGGAGTATTGCTGGCACTGTGTGTTAGCGCTTTATGCTGCAGTACTGATGACACATACACGGTTATTGAAAGCTGAACACAAATGGCGTTTGAAAGAAACCAAAGCCCGGCCTATCACGATGTAAAGGAGGGAGTTGCTCAGAGAAACAAAGAGTAAGCATTATAGCATAAAAACAACATATGATGCTGGACTTTAATAGACCTGATTTGCAGTCTAATCTGCCGTTTATGAATGCCATTATCATGTACTAGGACTTGATTTTCCTAAATATGAATTGTCTTACCACATGTTTAGATACAGTAGGAGCAACTTCATGTGGTTGTTTAAAAATAAAAGAAGATAATACAAAAAAGAGAGATAATTAGAATGTGGAATATGGTTAACAATGGGGGTTAAATCATCATTATTTCTATTTTCATACCAGTGATTAAGCTGACTTTCCATCAGAGATCCTAACATCCTAGAGACAGTAAGATACTGAGAAGCAGTTTGCTATTTTTCATCATTATTCTTGTTTTTAAATCTCTGGGTCCAACCAAAATGTTATATCGGAGGAAATGTATCTTTCGGATAACAGTGACTTGAATCTATCATTTGGGTAGGTGTTAGAATATCGTTGTATATGGTTTCCTTCTAGCACTTGACAAGCAGTTTATTTCATGGAAGAAGCAAAGATTAACATGAGTGCAGACCATGGTAAGATGGCTCCCGATTTTTATGCCTTGATTAGAATTATTAGCCTCTTTAATTTTAGCTTCCTAATGGGTGAAACTGACATAATAATACCTACTCTATAAATTTCTAAGAAGAAAACTGAAAGAAATAAATTTATAATGCTAGGTCCATAGATGTGATTCATTACTTTTTAGTTAATAACATGTCTTTGCATTTTTATTCATTTATCTGAAAAAATATTTATTAAAACTGCTATTTGTTAGGTGTGATTATTTCATTTTAAGGGCAGGGACTGTGTCTTTTTATCTTTGTATCACACAGTATCTATTACAGTATTTTTTCTTACCAAGTGTTTGTAAGTGTGAATATGCCATTATTACAGTTTCATTGTCTTAGAGAACACTATAAAAATTTCACACTTTTGCTAGTGAATTTTTTTTTAAGCTGGAAATATTTACAGGGTATGGAATTATCTTAGTTTATCAGTGTAATAGAATAAAGAGCCCAGAAATAAATCCTTACATATAAAGTCAGATGGTTTTCAACCTGGGTGCTAAGCTACTCTATGAGAGAAGGGCAGTCTTTTCAACGATTGATGTTAGAGAACCATGGATCCAGAATATGTGGGAAGAAAGCACGGTCTCCAGACACCCAAACCAATAGGTTTTAAGGCGTATTAAGTCCCCTTGAGCTTTACGATCCAACTTGAGTTATTTCCGATTGCCAGTTCTTCCTGTCCCAGCATTCCAGACAGAGCCCTGGACTGTCATCCATTTCAAAGATTTCTCAGAAAGCTGTAACCTTCACAAAATAACTGCTTGGATATGCATGGAGGGATAAAGAGAGGAATTATGTTCTCTCCACCTCACACATTTAAATATTATAGAAACTCTCCGGGATTTAAAGCTGAGCCATCTATCCCTCTAAAAAGGAAAAACAATCTGGTATCCACAGGTACATGTCAGTCACAGCCCAGGACACTCTTCTTCAGCTTAGGAGCTTTAAATTAAACAGACAGAACAAAACAGAGTCATGAGTGTGATTGTATCTGGCATTTATCCATAATGAGCTATCTGCAGCTGAGTTGATGAGATATTGACTAACCTTTTAGAAAGTTTCATTTATCACTCTTCTACAAACTGTGAAATTGTTTTCAGAATCTGGTGAATCCAGCTCTGTTGTTTACCATTTATCACCATGATAATGGAAAAAGAAAGACTGCATTGTGCCATTTGAATCCCTAGAAAATATATTAAAGGGAAAAAAGAGAATCGGATGATTTCTGGGATGGTAATTTGCATAGGCCAAGAAAAAATATTACAAGTTCAAAACCCAGGAAGCAAAGGATTTATCATCATTTACACTTTCATGGCTGCATGTTGTTATCTTTAAAATCTGAATATTTGTGAATTAAAGTGTATCTTCAACATATCTGTAGGAGAGGAAAGGGAAGATCCTTTTGCACTTGCAGTTTGGGGCCTCCTGACAATTAAATGTACTTTTGATAACAATTGCTTGTTTGATGACTGAGAACAGAATTATTCCGTGGATTTTGATCCATGAAATATCTGTTGGTGAAACATTCTATTATATTGACATGCACAGATTTTCATATACCTAATGCCTGACTTGGTTAACCTTGCCTCTCATCAGAACCAGGGGAAGAGCAATTAACAACCTTCCTTTAGAATTCAGTTTTCCTTTCTAGTGCAAGATAACAATTCTTAAACAAACCGCTTACATTTATTGATCAATTAATGTTCTTTGGTACCTGTATATTTCTTTTTGCGTAAGGATGCAAACTCAGGCAGTGTTTCTTAGACTCATGTCTGTGATACAGGCTAGGGCTTGGCTTATATTCACTGATAGTACAGGGGGAATAAATCAATGGTGCTAGATTAGGTAAAAAAAAACAAATGTCTTCTGTATAGCACAGGAAACTATATTCAATATCTTGTAATAACTTTTAATGAAAAAGAATATGAAAATGAAAATATGTATGACTGGGACGTTATACTGTGCACCAGAAATTGACACATTGTGACTGACTATGTGTCAATTAAAATAAAAAAGTTAGTAATGCCCCTTACTAGTACATCCCTTGTGTCACAATAAAACTGTAGAGAAAGCAAGAAATCATTTAATTCCTTGTATGTTTTATATTTCAAACTGGATTTTAAAATATATGCAGTTTTGTGCAAGGGCATATAACAATGTACTGTGACGTGCTGTAAGGAAAGGGTGCCTGTTACTTTTCAGATCAGAGCAACGTAGTGAAAACCCTAAGGTTCAAAAATCTTTTATTATGTTTTCTTTACAGTGCCTTTCTAATAGAATCAGTCTGTTGGAGTTATATATGCACCTATGGGGGGAAAAATGTTGCCATGATAATAACAATGACAATTTAGTGAGGGTTTGTTAGTGTCAGGTCCTATGCTATAGGCATTAATAAACAACCTCATTCGGTCTTAACACGGTGAGGTAAGTTTGGTTGTTTTGGTGTTCCCATCTTAAGGATGAACACAGAAACTTTAAGTGACAAGCCCAAGGTCACACAGTCACTAAATGCCAGACCCACGATCTAAGTTCATTTGTGACTTTTTTTGTAATATTCCACATACGAGTGATATCATATGGTATTTTTCTTTCTCTTTCTGGCTTACTTCACTTAGAATGACATTCACCAGGTCCATCCATGTTGCTGCAAATGGCATTGTTTATTCTTTTTTATGGCTGAGTAGTATTCCATTGTATAAATATACCATAACTTGGACATTGCTAACTTATAAAATATAAGTTTTGATTCAGAACTAATCTCATTGTTTTAAATTACTACTACTTTTTGAAATGAATGTGTTTTATCCCAAAATTTCTATTTCCATCTTTTATGTTGGATGATTTTCTATCAGCTTTTCAGTTGGTATAGTTAATGGAACATCTTATCACAATAAAGCATAAAGGAAAATGATGTTTTGATGAGGGTTTCAGAAATTAAACCATAAATGATAGGAATGAACAACTTATAGAACATTACATCAATTAGAGGTTATTTGATAACACCTTAGAGTTTTCGTTCTTGAATTCCTTGAGATTATTTTGACTGAAAAAGAGAATTTTAAGAAAAATAAAATTACAGATTTTGAAAAATACTTTCCTAATTTTTTTTCTCTTTACTCAGAGAAATTGGGAATGATCCATAATTAATAGCATATTTTATCAACCCTTTCCAAAAGTCTCTTGGAAATACTGCAGCTTGGAAATCATGAGAAAGACAGTTGACTGTTGTCCTTATGCTAACAGCAACAGCAACAAAACTAAAGAAGCTACAAAATCATCATTAAAAAAAGAAATCAAAGAACTGAGAATTCACAACAGCAGCAACAGCAAAAAAAAAAAGGGGGGGGTATGAATCCAAGTTCAGAAAGTAATGGACTCTTCCAAAGAGGGAAGAGCCTGAAGCTGCTTTGATTTCTGGTAGAGAGAGAGGAGGATAGGAAGTCTTCGAGAGAGAGGGATGTGGAGAAATCTGCAGAACATTCAGTAAACATTTGATGGCCATCTCTGGGCTGGTATGCTAGATTCGGAGACTCCAGCCGCTGAGCTGCTTGCACCCTTCAAGTCACTTTCTTTCTGTAAGCCGTCTCTTTAGTCAAAGGCTGAGGCCGGACAAGAGAATTAAGGCAGCTGCCTCCATGGAGGTGCTTTTCCAAGTGCAAGGCAGTAGGTTACTGACACTGAGCAGGGCTGAATAGCTGAGAACAATCCCCTGAGATACAGGGTCATCCAGGGCCAAGCCGTAGCTGCCAAAGGCTGGGAAGAGGGCAGGAAAGCCGAGATAAACCCCTCAGTGCGCTCCCAGTCTTCTCCGAGTACACTGCTGAAACCCTTCTGAAACCCCTGCAGTTCTGATGTTTACTGAGAACATGGTGGTGATTCTTTAAACGGTTAAATGTAGGGCAGCGGAGGACGATGGGCTCCCAAGTGCAGAGCAACTCCCAAGAATTAGCCTGAACATCAAAGAGCGTTCCCCAGTGCCCCAGAGAGCTGACGGCCTGGCTGAAGTCAGAAGGTGATTTCATACAGTGTGCTCGCACCCATCTTCCAAGCTTTGATGAAGGAAACATTGTTCTTTACTCAAATAGTTGGAGTCAGTGGTGAAACAAATAAAGCTGCAGCAGAGCCTGGATGCAGATGAAATAAATTTAAACTCGGCTCCATTATTAAAACCCTGAACAGAAACAGGACTGTGCCCTTGGAATGGCTAATATAAATACTAAAATACCAAAGTTTGACAAGAATGTGGAACAACTAATATCCTCAGTCTTAATCAGGGATCATTCAGCACAAAGTAACAGTAACAGCATTGTAATAGGGAACTACCGTTCACGTGGACAGGGGCTTTATTTGCTGTGCACACAAAGCAATTTATTGATGGGACAGGAGACTTAGCCAGCACACATAGTGGCTGGGATTTCTACTTCTGAGCCTTGGTTTGTGTCTCCCTATTTCTCCATAGTTTACTTGCAGATGAGTGTTTTCTAGCTTTCATGGCTTCTCTGAACTTCTAAAATTGCTGTTTATGCGTGGCTTTGTTCTGGCAAGGCACAGACTCTGGCCTGTACTGTTCATTGTCTTCCTGTAAGCCCACATCATCGTTTAATTTCCTCGGTCTTCCGGTGTCCAGTCTGAAACGCTCAGGAGGGACCGTCCGTTGTGCTCTGCTCAGTTGTGGCCTCAGAGATAGCATGAGCTCATGTAAGGAAGTATAACACTGAGGCCCATCTATTCGTGTGGTAGATGGTCATTTCAAAGAAGGGAGCATGAGCTAAGCAAGAAAACGTAAATGTATTTATTATAGATTTTGACCTCATAAGGTTACTCTGTGTCTTCAATAGGAAAACGTAGCTAAGACGCAAAGCAGAAGCCTTAACACACAGTAAGAAAATAATAGATCTTCTTTATTATCATAGTAGTAATAATTATTATTTTAAAATGTGAAAGGGCATATAGTGTGGTGTGAACATTTTTTAAGTTCACAATACTTACTTGTTTCCTCTTTCATTAAAATATAAGAATAACTACATAATGCAAAGAAAATTAAACTTGAGAACCATAGTGTCTTTATGGCAACATGCCCTCTAATTTTACAGCATCCTTGAGGGGTGGAGTATTTCAAAATAGAGCTGTGTCATTTGATCTAAATATGCCTGAGTCATGTCTACTATGTTGTACACATAATAGAGCAGTTAATCTAGAGTAAAGTGTGTGACTCTCTAGAAGCATAGCTCTGACCTGTATCATCATTGTTAAAAGCTCAGCTGAGGCACATTATATTTTTCAAGAGTATATTTGAATACGCATCGATCAGAGCCTTCCAGTGCCAAACAGGGAGCGGCTGGGAGCACTCCACCCGGCAGAGCTATGGGAGAGGTCTTTATAAAGAGGATGCAGGGACACAGACTGGCTGCAGCTTAAGCAGCTGCCTTCGTTGGGAAAGACGAGGTAGCTGTACGTGATTGCTTGCTCTTAAGTTTCGTCGTCTTGGGTTCAAGCACATTGCGTGTGCCTAGGTTTTCGTTTGCTACGTCAGCTACCAAGGCATTAGGGCCAGCCCGGTCTAATAGCCTCCTCCTTTACTTACTTTAGCACCAGCATCTGTCTGATTTACATGAAACTCATTCTGTGACTTACAAAAGAGCTGTCAACAGCCTGAAAATGAGCAGAGCCTTCATAGCGATGGAGGAGATGGTATATATAGCTGGACTACAGAAACTATTTTGACTATTAGACTACAGTTCTCTTGAGGGGTGGGTGTGGTTTTGGTCCTAACTTTATCTCAGCAATTAGTAAAGTGCTGGTGTAGCATAGGCACTCATTCACTATTTCTTATACAAACGTCACACGGTGCATTTTCCTTGTCATTCCTCAGCTGTTGTGTATGTTGAAGAACACTCCATAACATAGAAAACGTGATTTTGAGAAACCTATGATGAGCTACCGCACATTTGCCCATATTAGCTCATGGGAATAAAATTATTTAGTGTATTTTATTCAGTGTTAATGGATCAGTCAATGGGAAAAGTAGGATTACAAATAAATCTGACTGTATACTGAATGTTCTATTCACAGTTATAGATACATTTCTGGTATACAACATAATAGTTCAGTCATACATGTACATACATTTGTTTTCATATTCTTTTTCATTATAGGTTACTACAAGATATTGATGCATGAAAATTAATTTAAGTAGTTTTTATTTTTCCCAGAAGAGATGTCTTCATTGAAATTTTAACTAACTGCCTAAGAAACCCCATAAAGTGACATTAATTCTAAAAAAATTATGGAAATAGACATTTTTGGTTTGAAAACTATCTTACTAATACAAAGTATGGTCACTAAAGGACCCATCCACTGCAGGCAGCATTTTAGAAGAGCCAAATTAAACATTACTGGGCTGTAGGTTCATTGCTTTGGTAAGTATATATTTACTATTTCTGTCCTACATTTTCTGTAATTAGTACACAACTGTTACATCATTCTATAAATAGCAGGCAAAATGTTCTTTGGAACTGTTTTTACTAAATAGTTCCTCAGAAGTGTTCAATCTTCAGTATTCAGACAGATACACTGCCTTGAAAAAAAGCTAACAAATCAAATCATCTCATGTATTAAGCCCAACATTCAAGGTCCTTCTTCACTGACTCTATTTCTCAACCTGTCTGTTCTCACCTCTTATGACATCCTTTACTCCCACAAAGCATGTATACTCCTAACTACAAATTCTGTACCTGTTCTCTTCTGCCTCTGCTCCATTACATGCTCACTGTGGATACTGACACCTGCTGAAATCTTACTCGGTTTGAGATGAATTTCTAGATTAACTTTTCTAGTGACCTTTGTTGTTTCCACAGCTTAAAGTTCTACCCCCTTCTTAGAAAACCTATAACCTGATGAGGAATGGGAGCCAATATGGAATTGAGCTCTTTGCTATTCTGAATCTTCATATTTCTAGTGAATCTGGGAACACTGAATGTAGTTATCTTGAGTGATATTTGACCTGAGACCTAAATGATAAAAAAAAAAATCAGTTCCATGGAGACCTGAGATCATTCCATGCAGAGAAAAAGGCCAGAGCAAAGGCTTTGAGGCAGGAATGGACTTTATATTTTTGAGCAACTGAAAGAAGACGTAATGGGTGAAATACAGTCGGCAATAGGGAACGGTGGCAGATGGGGCTGAAGAAGTTTGCAGGGTGAGATCCTAATAGAACCTTAAACGCACGATAAGTGTTTATATTATATGTCTTGGGTACTGAAAGCTACTGGAAGGTTTTCACGAGAGAGCCTGTATGATCAGATCAATTTGGAGTTGAGGAATGGATGTGTTAAGGGGTGTTACCATGTAAGCCTGCTCTCTGGGCATGGGTGGGGCCTTTATTCCCAGCTTCAGCTGTCAGATGAGGATAGCAGCTTCATTAAACAAGGAATAAAGCTGATTTTTTATCAGAAATGTTTAGGCAAGTGTGTGATGAAAATGAGTGGTATTAGAAAAGACCTTGGAATTGATAGGAAAAAAAATCTAAAGTGATAGAAGGTACATAGTGTCTACTGAAGAAATTTAAAAAAAACGTGGAGACTAACATGGATCAGTTACTCAGAATAACAGAAGGAGCAGTAGAGAAGCACATTTTCCAGTGAGCAAACTTCCTGACTCATGGCTTCCCCTCGTCCTTGTTACGCGTTTATGCTGGTGCCCTGGTGACCTTGCCCTGCACGGGCCACCTAGGTGAGGTTCAGCCGCCACCTGACGTGAGCCTTGTCAGAATGCCCGCGAGCCCCCAGAAGCAGGGAGAGAGAAGCCGTGTTGTGAGGAGCTGACGCAAGGCGACTTCTCACTCACCTCCCTATCTCAAGAGAGGCTTTCACGGGGCAGTTTCTCATCTGGCTTTCTAACTCTGATAGGATGGGGGTGCTTTCTGCCTTGTTCCCTCTTGGGGTACAGCTACAAGCTACAAAGCTGCTCAGTTGCTTTGTGGATTTGGCTGCACAAAAACAGGTTGCTCCATCACCCATTGGCATGTCATCTGGCCTTTTTGCTTCGGTGTCATCTTGTGACATTTGAAGCTGACATCATTGCAGATCTTGTTTCTGCTGTCTATGTCAGTGAGAAACTCTGTGAATCTATCTGGGCTTATATTTCCTTTGCTTGTCAAATCCTTCTTGATAAATTTGTCTTCCAACTGTGAGCTGATAAAATCACGATGCTCTTCTGGAAGAATGACAGCTGGAGTCCCATGGGTGGGCAGGCTGTTCAAGTGTGGTACCCTGGTAGGTAGAAGTGGGCGTGGTTGCTGAAGTGTTCAGTGACAACAGAGACAGCTAGCTCTGGGTCATCATCCCTGAGGTGGCTGATGAATTGCCTTGGTGGTTTGAATTACAGACAAAGCAAGAGGATCCCATGAAGCTAAAGAGAGTGCATGGTGGTTGTCCCTCGCCATCTGTACCACTGGCAAATCGAGGTCACCTTCCTCCAAGTCATAGTTGCGTCAAAAGATAAAATACTTGCTGGTGATCAGGACAGTTACTCACAGAATTCCTGAGGTCTGCTCAATAGTGAGCAGAAAAGAAGGGAAATTAGGGATCAGTGGGCAGAAGCCTAATGAGATGAGAGAAATGTGACTTATCTGATTGGCATATGAGGGAGTTGCACAAGGGTTGCTGGATAAGAAGGAATGGAATTCATTTAGGTGGTTAACATGATCATGGGTCATGAGTGTCCAGATAGTGAAACAGTCACCTGGGTCAGACTGATCAGTGGCTTCACTCAGCATCACCATGCTGTTGGGAAAAATTAATGGTCCTAGAAAACTATCCAGCTACTAGGAAATAAGCCCCTGGGAAAGCTTGGACACAGGTCGACGAAAGTGACCTACAGGCTATAGGAGAGAAAAGATAACTTAAAGTCCAAACAGTAGGGTCACGTGGGTCTGGCTCTCAGATCAGTCCCTACGGAGGCTAATGATTTTCCCCCAGATGATATTACCCCTCACTTTCAGATCATAAGAGGGACACGCAATTTGAAGATCTGGGCACTAGCAGAGGAAGATCCCTAGCTAGTGGTGCCGTTCACTGTGGACAAACAGGAGGGAAGCCGAGGGCATCTCAGCCCCCTTGCTGAGGTCAGTGAGATCGGTGCTGTTTGGACCAGTATGGACACAATACCTTTGAGGCCACCTGTCTACCTAGAGTTTACCCTCTTCAAGAATGAACAGGACTAGGATAGGGACTAAGGTTACCTAAAGAGAACTGGAGGCCTATTCACTAGTTAAGATGTGTTGAGGATTTTATAGCAACCAAGGTTGCCAAAACTTTTCAGCTCTGTGGTTCTAGAAAGCACCCATGATGAAAAATTAACTAGAGTTGGAAGAACTCTCAGATTGAGCAGTAAACCAATTAAATTTATGAGTGAGCTCTTTGGGGTGTACAGTTTGCAGTGTACAGTTGATACAATTGTGTATAATGTGTACAGCTGATACCATGCTGACTATCCTATGGGATTTAGATGTCGTCAGAATGTGTGGTCTGCTTTTGTTTATAAGAAACATTCTCAGTGGAGAAATAGCATGATTCAAAGAGTGGTAGTTAGAAGAACTGTGTAACTGGGAGCCTGTTGGCCTTCCTCTGCCTGGTCACGTGGTTACTGTGAAGCACTGTAGGATGCTGGGGGGACACAGGTAGGAAGAATTCATGGAATTGATCAAAGTGGAGGTAGAGTTGCTTAAACAAACGTTATCAGCTTATAAAAGCCTTACACGTGGCCAGTGAAAAATCCCGTAGTACATGCTTCCTCTCTGTGGACTGCAGCAAGGTCAGTGTGGCCAGGAGTCCCTCTTGTTCTTGCAGCTCTGGATGTCACAGTCGGAGCCCACTGCATCGATTGAGGGTGTTGGTGCACAGTGGTGGACATTGTAATGCCCTCTTAGCACCCCAGTGCATCCAGATGATCAAAAGCAATTTGCCTTTTCATGGCCTGTGTTACAACATCATTTTACTGTGCTGCTTTAAGGCTGTCCACACTCCCCCATGATTTGTCTCCAGTAATTAGACGGAGACCTACCTAGAACAGACTGGGGCACTACTAGAGGTGTCCTGGTACCATCACACGGATGACATTATTCTGTTGCAAAGACAAGCTTCCTTAGCTCTGCGTAACTAGGGATGGAAGGTTAGCCCTGGCAGATCAGAGAAGCCAGACCCCCAAACAATGTCCTTAGGAAACATGAGCGCGTGCTCAGAGGGTATCCCTGAACACACTGAAGAGGAACGGTTGGCCTTAAAAATTCTAGCAACAAAAGGAAGGTACAGCGTCTAATAGGCCTACGTGGGTCCTGGGGTTAGTTTATACTTCACATGGGGACCCGACGCAGCCTGTTACTGAAGAACAGTGGGATGACAGCCACTTTTGAGCGAGGCTGTGGCCAACCACAGGCCCTAGGATCAACCCATCAAGCTGTCCAGACTCTAATGAGCCTCTGAGATACAAATGTCAGTGACTGACCATCCTGTGGGTTGGAGCTTATGGCAAAAAGTCGTTCCCAGTAAGGCAGCGATGAGCTCTGGGTTTCTGGACACAGCACTTGCCGTCCTCTGCTGCCTGGTGTACCTCTTTGAGTGGCAGTTAGTGGTGTGTCACTGGGTGTTGGTGGAACCCAGGAACTAAGCCACACAGATTGATGCCTTGACATCCCTGTCCTGGGAGGGGTCAACGTGACAGCACCAACCAAAGGGGTATTGACCAATAGGCATCTGTGTTTAAATGGAAATGGTATGTCCAGGAAAGAAGTAAACCAAGGATTCAGCAGAGCTACATGAAAAGTGGCTAGTGACCCCCTTATGGGACCATCTCGGTGTGGGGTCTGTACCTTCATTTTCTGTGCCTTCCTCTCTGCTTCGGGGCCTCTCCATCCCCATGTCCCTCCCTGCCAAGGGATTTGGAGGAATCCTTCTGGGCCTGCCTTTCCTGGTGGCCAGCTGTATCCCTGACACTCCCACAACTCCCATTGAAGTGAGTCTCTATTCTGTCCTATTATCTCAGGGTCCTGTTCTTTACTAACTGGTGTGTCCACTGAATTCATGGCAATTTTCATGGTGATGGATGTTAACGAGTTAACAAGTGAAATAATATTTTAATATATTTCCCCACCTTTCAACTTGTGCCTCATTAGGGCCTTTAGGACTAAACTAGTTACTAATGTGGTAAATTTCAGACCTAGTGACAAAATAGTAAAGGAAAAATTTTCCCCTACCCACAGAACCCATAAGGACTTGAGGCTTGCCAACAACCAGTTGAGCCAGAGATTTTAAAAGTCTGTTGTTTTAAACTATTACTTTGGGGGGAAATTTGTTACACAGCATTAGATAGCTAATGCAGTATATCTTGATATAACTTAATGATAGTTTAGGTTTTTGGCTTTCAGTTGCTCCCTAGATGACTGGGAAGGTGTTCTGTAAAGAGAATAGAGAAGGATCCTTGTTTATATCCAATCTCAGGGCTTTTACTACCAAGTATTTCTACTAAAAGATTTGAGTCTTCAAAACTAGCTTTTTATTAACTGAAACTTTTTCTAAGACATTATTTTTTTGGAGCAGTTTTAGATTCACAGCAAAATTGAAAGGAAGATACAGAGATTACCCATATCTGTCCCGTCCCTACACATGCATGGCCACCCCTATTGCCAGTATCCCCCACCAGAGTGGTGCATTTGTTACAGCTGAGTCACCTACACTGGCACATCGTAAGCACCCAGAGTCCACAGTTTAGGGCTCATTCTTGGCAGTGTACGTTCTGTGAGTTTGGACAAACGTATAAAGACACGTATCTGTTATTACAGTATTATACTAAATAGTTTCACTGCCTTAACAATCCTCTGTGCTCTGCCTGCTTATCCTTCCCTTAGACCACAGCTGCCTTTCACTGTCTCCACTCATCTTTTTCACTAACTGCATAGTTTTGCATTTTCCAGCATGTCGTATAGTTGGAGTCGTGCAGTATGTAGAATTTTCAGGTTGGTTTCTTTTAGTTGATAATAATATGTACGTCAAGTTTCTTCATGTCTTTTCTGGCTTGATAGCTCATTTCTTTTCAGCACTGAATAATACTCCATTATCTGTGTGTCCCATAGTTTATTTATCCATTCATCCACTGAAGGACATCTTGGTTGCTTCCAAGTTTTGGCAATTACAAATAAAGCTGCAATAAATATCCATATGCAGGTTTTTGTGTAGACGTAATGTGTCAACTCCTTTGGGTAATGCCAAAGAGCATGATTACTAGACCATGCAGTAAGAGTACGTTTAGTTTCGTAAGAAGCTGTCGTACTGTCTTCCAAAGTAGCTGCACCATTTTTGCGTTTCCACCTGTGATAAATGAGAGCTCCTATTGCTCTGCTTCCTGGCCACCACTCGGTGTTGTCAGGGTTCCAGATTTTGGCCATTCTAACAGGTACGTAGTAGTATTGCCCTGTTGTTTCAATTAGCGTCTCCGTGATGACATATGATATGGAGCATTTTTTCATGTGCTTCTTTGCCATTTGTGAATCTTCTTTAGTGAGAAGCTTGTTAAGGTCTTTGTCCCATTTTTTAATCAGGTTGCTTATTTTCTTATTGTTGAGTTGTAAGGATTCTGTGTATATTTGGGGCAACAGTCCTTTATGATGTGTCTTTTGTCAGCATTTTGTCTCAGTCTGTGGCTTGTCTTTCCATTTTCTTGAAAAGTAAGACTTTAAAAAAAAAAAAAAAAGGAAAAGAAAGAATCCGTTGACTCATGTACCATAGCCAAAACTTGGGCCCAGGAGTTCATCCTTACGTTGCTGCAGCAAAAGTTTTTCTGAGCACCTGTTACAGGGTGGGCATGGTTTTAAGCATTTAGGACTGGACTGAACAAGACAATCACCCTCCTCCATTCAGCACTGATCATCAGGTCTGACTTTCCTTCACCTGATCACCGAATTCCTAGAATGTTCAAAACTATCTTGACATAAAGTTTGTATCACATCCCTCTCACATGCCTTTACTCTCCCGTTATAGGAAGATAGTCTGCAAGAGAGGAGAGAGGTCATATTTATGTTAGTTTGAAAATGAGCATCTGATAATGAGGGAAATGGCCAAATTGCATCCTTGTAAGAGTCTCTGTTTTTTCTGAATACAGATGAAATAATATTTATCTGCATATTTTATTACAAAAAGCAATGCATATTTCTCTTGAAAAACAAAGTACAAAATAAAATATTATATGTAATCACACCAAAGATAGTAATACTTACTTTTTTTTTTTTTTTACCCACTTTCCCTGTTTGGTCTTCCTCTCCCTCTCAGTGTGTGTACTTATGTGTGTAGATTAAATATTCTGGCGAATCCTTGCACTGACAGAGTGCTTTATGTTTTAAATATTGTCTTAAATTGTCTGTAGCTGCTCAGTAAGTGGTTACACTGTGAAGCCTTCAGAGGCAGAGAGCGCATCTCGCCCCTTTTCCACGTCTATTGTAGTGCCTTACACGTACGTGGGGCTAACACTTGTTGGCAATATGATTTCTATTTTATATAAAGTAAAACTATTCAAAGAGAAAACAGAGGGCATAGGTTAGTTGTCAGTAGATTCTGGAACAAGAGCTTCTGTAATTGCAGTAAAGCTTCCTCTTTTCCTAGGTGGTACGTGACTGCCCCTGGGGGCAGGTGAACTCCTCTCTTGGGAAATGGGTTGGTGGAGAGAATGACCAGACCTTGGAGACCCGGGTGCAGTTGCCCTTTGAGCCTGACTCTCCCCTGTGGTTTCAAAAGCCAGTGTTTTACCCACAGCTGGTCACAGAGCAGGCCCAGCCAGGAGTGAAAGATGATGGGACACCCCCGGAGTCCGTGAAAAGTGTGGCTTCTGGAAAAGCAGAGAGCTTTTCATTTCCAGAGTGTTGTCTGCAGACGGCGTAGTGCAGAAGAATTTTGAATTTTTAATGTTTCCTTGACAAAAAGCTATTTCAGAAATTGTCTGCGTGCCACTTGCTCAGTCACTCCTTCACACCAGGCAGGAATTCTGTCAGAACTTGTCACTTTTATTTAAGCAAGGCCCTGACATCGAGCAGCTGTATTCGCATCATGCTCACACTCGGTTTGACAAGTTTCAGAATACCGTGCGTGTCCACTGTACATCCTCAGAGAGATAATTGATCACCCAGCATTCCTCTTGGCAACTCTGATAGATTGTCACCTTCTTTTAGTCAATTTCTGGGGAGTAAAAGAGCCTGTATTAAAAATATCATAGTCTCCTAGTTCTCTGTGGATAGTGTGAGAGCACACATAATAGGAACAAAGACAATTTATTTGTTGAGAGTGGAGGAAGTCAATGGAAACAAGTAGAAAAAGACGAAGTACTCACAGGGAATTGAATTCTGAACTTTTAAATCTTCTCTTTGAGTCCTGTTTTCCCAAAGCAATAGATTACATTCACCCAGTCGGTTTTGTTGGAGTTTACAAAAAACCTTAAAATGCAGTTTTAAATGTTATATTAATAATAGCATGTAAACTGATTCTTCTAATCATATCTACCCTTAAAAAAGCTAAAAGTCAGAGAAGGACATTACTGAATAATCTGCTTTAATTGGTGGTGCCTGAAAAATATTGTTACAATAATGATATTAATATTTATCATTTCTTGAATGTGTATTATGGCTCAAGTGTTCTATTTGCTTCGTATACGTTATTTCATATAATCTTTACATCGATCCTAAGAGGCATGATTATCTCTGTCTTGCAGAAGAGGAGAATGAGCCTCAGAGCAAATCAGTGTCTTGTTCAAGGTCATTCTAAACAAAGATTATTTCAGGGCGATGGTCAATTCTGAATTTTCTGTGTAGACAATTAGGTAATTCCATAAGTATTTTGGGAGGGTGGGGGAACAAATGTGTGCCACATTATGGGCTGGAAGACTGATCGGGGAAAATGATACAAATGGATTTTGACTAGCAGTGTTTCACAGAGTGTCAGTCAGCAGCACACTTCAGTAGACAGGGACTGAAGTGATTCCCTCTGTATGGCAACGGCTACTTTGCACATGTTAGTACATGCCATCTGGGTGCATGTGTGTTATCTCTCTTGGCATCCAAACCAAATTTTGGGTGGGAGTGCATCTTGTCTCTGATGGACAACCAGATCATCTTGTATGTTTCCTCTTTTAAAATGAGGATAATAACATCTCTTTTGAAAAGTAATTAAGAAGGGATATAGGAATTTAGAAGAGTGTAATGCATTGTCTGAAAGTTTTATTTCATAGCGGAAAGTAACATGGGCACATGTGAGATCCCTGGGCTTCCAGGTAATACTTTTATAAACATAGATTATAAATAGATTGACAGAGAAACTGAATATTTAAAAGCCATTAACATGAATAAATTAGCAGCACGTAATAGTACTTAATAATTGCAGATTTTTCCTATTTCTATTTGGAATAGAATAGAAAATAGTAAGAATAACAGGCAAGCTTCCAAATTATGTCTGCATGTCAATCATTGATAAAACCTTAACATAGAATTAGTTTTCAAACTCTGGTGGTTGATTTCGGAAATGATGTATGTATTCTTCTGTTTTTCCATTGATTAAGAATATGCATGAAGCTTTCTTAATATGAAAATCACTAGAGTGAATTGAAGGGAAAAAAAAATAACAGAACCCGATTTCCCACAGCTGGAAAACTCAATTCTTATATCTCCTTCTTAACAACCTTGGGAACCTGTCACAAGCCTCTAAATTAAACAATGTCTTTTAACAGTTATCTCCTTGGAAGTCATGTACTAATGGTATAAGACATGTATTAATGATGTAAGATAGTTGAGTGAGGAAATTCACATTAATCCATTTAAAAAGTGGACAGTATAAATTGTGATTTTACAAGGAGCAGTTTGGTAATGCTTACAGATTTCACCCAATGAATCATTGTATTGTCCTACAGTTTATAATGCCAGGTAATATATTTCATGCAAGCAGGGAAACTGCCAAGTAAGCAGGGAAACTGTCTTATGTTTATTTCTTTCATTCAGTTAATATGTTCTGATTTATTTGTGACAGATATATACAAAGTCACTGGATATATGGTTAATTAAAAACATTGACTGTGATTGCACACATATTGTGCACACAGATACTCCTTGCTTACCCAAATTCTTCTTCTCTGAAATTGCTTTTCATAATGGAATTACTTTTAATCAATCAGTTTGATGACTTGAGTGATTGGTGTTGCAGTACTTGGGATGAATGAATGCAGTTGTCTTCAACAAAAACTAACCTTTGTTGTTAGACCTCCAAAACTGAGACATAGTCCTCTGAAACAGGTGGTTACTTGAGGGTGGTATGCAAAATCCCAAAGTGATCTTGCTGTGTCTTCTGGAAGTGTCAATTTCACTCCAACAGTTTTGGGAAGATTAGTAAGTAAAAGCACCACCAGGAGGTACACCCACCAGAATGACTGAAATTAAAAGAAGTGACAACAGTGCATGTTTCACTGATGTGGAACAACTGAAACACTGTTGATTGTCTGGTCAATATTGCAATATCTTTGGGGAAAGTTCTGGTGCTTTCTTATAAACCAATCATTAGAAATTGACCCAAGATAATTGAAAGCATATACCCAAAAGTGATTTGAAAAACTGTGTTCACATCAGCTTTATTTGTAAAGCCTTAAACTAGAAAAATACTAATTTTTCGTCAGACAAGAATGGATAAACATATTTTGGTATATCTGTAGAAGAAGGCAGTACTCAGAAATATGAACAACTCTAGTGTATGCAATACGTGGATGAATCTTAAAAACATTATCCACAAGAAGGAAGTCTCACTCCAAAGAATATATATGGTGTGTTTCCACTTATATGACATTCTGGAACAGGTGAAAGTCAGCTGTGATGGAAAGATGACAATAGTGATTGCCTCTGGGGAGATGACAGATGGAATTTCCTAGGGAGGAACAAGAGGGAACTCTCTGTGGGTGACGATGACGTCACTTCTCTTGAAACTGGTTCCCATTACACAGGCATGTGCATTTGTCAACAGTCATGTAATGGTGCACTTAGATTTGTGCATTTCACTGCATAGAAACTTGACTCTTAAAAATGAGGATGGATTAAGAGGGTGATGGATAGGTGAGTAATATGTGAAAAAAACAAATATAGCAAAATATAAATCATATTAATATGCCTATTAATGGGAAAAGACTATAAAGTTTTCAACATGAAATTAAGTAGAAACATTACTAAAAGTTACTTTTGTGATTATAATATCATTTTTCAAATTAAAATTAAAGTGCTATAATTTAAAATTATATTTTCAGTTGAAAGCATAGGCCAGTGGTTTGAAGAAAGAAAGAAAGAATTTTGAACCATTAGCTTAAAACAAGCAAAAATAAAATCAACAAATATGCTTGGAGTAAATTCAGATTCTCAAGGATTTGATGTGATTTTCTGTCGTAAAGACACATTGAGAACAAAGAATACCATAACACTGTTAAACTAACACAATAAGATAATTGGTCTTTGTAGCACTAGTTAATAAGAAAACTAGGTTGTATGTAAATGTTTATTTACAATTTGATTTTAATGTTGTAACACTGCAAATGAACCTAGATTTTTATGTCTCTTCTTCTATATGAGAAAATAGTATTCCTCAGTTGTATAAACCCATTAATTTCTGGTTCTACAATTTTAGCTACAAACATCTTAAAATTCTGAAAAAAAAATCTTAACATTGTGGATAGCATAAATCAAATTATTTTGCAGGCAAAGTTGGACTTAGAAAAGGAAAGAAAAATCCATAGGTGCCAAAAATAAAGCGTACACAGCACCCAAGCAGCAGGAGAGGGGAAGGGACCACGTTCTCCATCGTTTTAATCCAGGAAGTTAGAATTTGACAGTGACCAGAAACGAGATAAATCTCTGGTCTGAATGGGAGCTCCGATCCCTGCTTAAAGCCATGTCACCTGGTGGGTTATTCTCCTTCCCTGCTTGGGACCTGTGTAGAAAATGTGTGCACCTCTGAATGGACTTAGATCCATTAATTCTCCCCTCTGAATCTTACTTTCCATATTTACAGGTTGTATATTGTAATTATCAGCTGGTGGGCACTTCATATCAAAAGAGGAAATATATTAAATTGGCAGATGGACACACACTAGGTTTGATAGGTAGTTATAAGTTATAGAATAATAATCCAGGTTACTTGAGAAAGCTTAGGTAGAGAAACACGTAAAATAAGAGAAGCTGCATAATATTTAAACCCTTAGACCACAAGAGTGAGGTGAAATGGAGCGCGAACAAAAAGCTTGCTCTTTTGAATGGCTGACGTTTTATAAGTATCCAGTCAAAATTGCTGGTGCCTGAGCACCAGCCTCTGTGAGTTATTTGTTGTCACATATTTTAGTCTCCTGTTTTATGCCTCTGAATTTCCTATCAGTTTTTTAAATTATCTTGTTTATTTATTTGTTTATTTTGTCATGATCTGTTTTGCCTGTCCTGTCACACCTGCTAAAACCTGTCAGTGGAAGATTCCAGTCCAAGTCCTTATGGCCTCCAGGCCCTTCCTCATCTACCAGGGGTTGCCCTCCCCCTGGCTCACTCTCTCCATCCACTCTACTTCTAGAGTAGCCTTAGTCAGGGACCTTGTTCCTTCTGTTCCCTCTGCTTAAAATACTCTTCCCATCAGTATATTGTAAGATTCCTACTCCTGCTCAATTCAAGTTTCTACTCAAATGTAATTCATCAAACAGGACAGTCTGACCACACCAGTTCAAATACCATCGCCCTTACCTTTCTGTGCAGTTCTCCAAAGTTAATGCATTCAGTGCATTTGCATGTGTTCTATTAAGCTATGAGAACAGAAGAAAAAATTTTTTTGTTTTTACTTGATAACACCCAATTCATACATAGTTATGGCCATGGGTATAATTATGGAAACTGATATATGCACATGCGATTATATAGATCAATCCTGTTTTTCTGATAATAAAAGTAAATCATGCTTGTTTAATAATATTAAAAATAAATATGGGTAAGGGGGAGGGTTTAGCTCAAGTGGTAGGGTGCTTGCTTAGCATCCACAAGGTCCTGGGTTCAATTCCCAGTACCTCCTCTAAACAAATAAATAAATAAGTAAACCTAATTACCTTCTCCCACACACACAAAAAATTAATAGACATTGAGTCAAAAAAAAAAAAAAAGAAAAATAAATATGGGTAGAAAATTCAAAAATTGCACCTCTTGGGGAGTGATGGAGATGTTATCTATCTTAATTGTGGTAGTGGTTTCATTGGTGTATACATCTATCAGAATTCATCAAATTGTACATCTGAAATATGTGTAGTTTACCGTACAGGAACCATACCACAATGAAGGTGTTAAAAAAAAAAAAAGCAGGCAGGCTGAGAGAGAATACTTGATAACACTACACATCTAAAAGAGACTAAAATGTGGACCACAATAAAAGTGCCTACAAATGAATAAGATCAAAAAAAAAAACAAAAAGGAGGAAGAAAAGGAAGAAGAAGAAGAGGAGGAAGAGGAAGAAGAAGAAGGAAGGAAAGATAGAAAAATATGAACAGATGATTTACAAAAGAGATTTGGATGATCACAAACGTAAGAAAAGATTTTGAACCTCATGAATGTAAAGGAAAATGCAACTTAAAACAAAGCAGCACAATTTCACACCCAATAGATTAGAAAAAAATATTAAAAGTTTTAAAGTAATGTGTATCAGCAGGAGTATGAAAAACATTATTCTCTCATATTCTTTCTGGTGAGAGTCTAAATTGACACAGCTACTTTGGAGAGAAATGTCAGTAGTTAGGACAGTTACAAATAGGAAGGACACAACCATGAAGCATTCCTCCTACTGTACACACTGTGGGTTCTCCTTTGATTTGTTTGAGTTGAAAAGAATATGCACATAAGTTTAAAGGATTTTCAGAATCCCTGAGTTCTATCCATTAATATTCTAGGGCATTCATTAACTTCTGTGCCAGTGACCCCTGGTGTATAATTTTCTAGTTTGCAAACTAACATCATAATAATTATCCAATGACTAGCAGATCCTTTATAGGAGACTAAGAACAGTTTAGACATCTCAGAGCTACTTGTAGAGCAAAGAATGGAGCTTTCTTGATTGTAATTTCACCCATGGTGGAATTCTGAGAGGCAGGTAACTGACTGCTATAGGCTGATTTGTGTATCTCCAAAATTCACATGTTGAAAACTAAACCCCAGTGTGACAGTATTTGGAAGTGGGACCATGATGTCATCTAGGGGGGAACAAGATCATAAGGATGGAGCCCTCATAAATGGGATTTGTGCCCTTATAAAGGGAGCCTCAGAGAGCTCCCTCCCCTCTACTGCCATGTGAGGATAGAGTGAAAATCTGGCCATCTGTGAATGAGGAAGTGGGCTCTCACCTGACACCAGATCTGCCAGCACCTTGGTCTTGGATTTCCCAGCCTCAGCGCTGTGAGAATTAGATTTTTGTTGTTTATAAACCATTGAATCTGTATTTTGCTACAGCAGCCTGAATAGACTAAGACACTGACAATGATATTAACAATCTCGATATTGATTTGAATTAGTAAATTTTGTTGCTTGAAGGCTGTCTAAAAGTTAATTGGAAAAAAAACCCATTCCAGGAAAAAAAAATACATATATACTTATTAAGCTAACCAGGATGGCACGTGCAACATCAGGCATGTGTGATATCAACCTTGCATCTCCAATCCCCTTTTCTTTTCTTAGACGGTACAATGCTAGTCTCTTAAGGATTCATGTCCATGAAAAAGTAATTTATCTAATGACATTTCAAGGAATCATTTTTAACTTGCTGAAATTGGCACAAGAGGTAGGTAGTGGTTTGAATGGACCCCTGTTCAATAAACCTCCAATATATGCCCATGTTCTGGAATCTGTAAATATGATCATTTTTGAAAGAAATGGTCTTTAGAGATGTAAATAAATTAAGGATATGGAGATAAGGCTATTTTGAGTGATCAGGGGGGACAAAAATCCAACACACATTGTTGTTAGACACGTAGAGAAGAGAAAGGCCATGTGAAGACACAAGCAGAGGTTGGAGTTATGCAGCCACAAGATCCTGGAGCCACTAGAAGCTGGAAGAGACAGGGAAGCATTCTACCCAAGTAACTAACCCCATCCAGCCAACTAGCCCTGACAAATGTGACAACAGTGCAGGCTGTCATTTACAACTAGAAAAGATTCTAGGAATTTCATATAAATTGGTGACGTATTTTGCAAGCACATTTGGTAGTTGTGTTTTAGACCATAACTTACTGATGACTAATTTTGTAACCTTTGTCAAGTTACTTAAATCTGTGGGCCTCCATCTCTTCATCTATAAAATACAGAAGTGATAGAAAGGAGGACAAATTATAGAAGAAATCAAAGGACTTAGAACTTTTATGTAGGAAAATTCTCTTTGTTTCTCTGGTTCTGTTTATTTTTCTGTACCAACAAATGTGCTTGGTGAGAGCAGAGCTCTTCTTAACTCTGAGAAGCCATTCTAGGCAATCACACCTTCCTAAACTATATAACAATGAAAAGTAATGAACTGAAAAATCATTTGAGCAGCATGGTTTCTAGTGATGTCACTGTTTACCTCTACTCACCGGTGACATTTGCAGATCTTCCCATCGCTCCCCACCATTTACTAGAGAATGAAGCATCGGACTTACAGCCTTGCTCCTCACCCTAAGCCCTAAAAATACTCAGTTTCTTCAGTATCTGTGTGGATCACTCATCCAGCAACAGAGTCTGAATTCTTTGAATGTTATCAATCCTCAAGACCTTGGACCCTCGCTCAGTGCCAGGAACCTGGACTTGGCTGTTACCTGCATGTCTTTCCTCTAATCTTCCTGGTCTGTTATTTCGGCTCTTTCTTTACCCTATTCTCTAATGCCAACTGGGTCACTGCTTCCCAAATACTTCATGAATTGGATCTACTTCCATTTCATGAAATTGACTTGGGATGCTGTTAAAAGTACAATCTTGGGTCCGATACTCCAAAGAATTTTTGAATCAGAAATTCTGATTCTATAGATCTGGAATGGCATCTGAGAATCTATATAATTTAGATTTATTCTCTGACTTTTCACCATCTCCATCAATATTTACTGCCTTCGCTCTCCTTCCTGGATCTTAGGATACATCAGTTGTATTGTATCTTTTTGGCAAACCACATGCAGACACCTCATCACATCCGCGCCAGTCTGTGGTGGTCTTTCTTTAGTCAGGAAATTACAGGTGTTTCCTTCA
This sequence comes from Vicugna pacos, assembly GCF_048564905.1. Taxonomy (NCBI): domain Eukaryota; kingdom Metazoa; phylum Chordata; class Mammalia; order Artiodactyla; family Camelidae; genus Vicugna; species Vicugna pacos. Next base: position 19,283,140 of record NC_133008.1, read on the forward strand.
CCTGCGCACCAGTGCCATTGCACTCAGCCTCAAGAGTCTGGGTCATTGGTGATACATTTTATTTTCTTCATCTTCAACCTTTTCTATCCCAGGACTCCTTCCCGGAAGTATGTAAACCTATGCAACTCCCTCCCACCTTTTAAAAGATAAAAACTTCCCTTCATTTCTGTCAGACCCCTCTGGAGTGGTTTCTTACCTCTTTCCTCCCTTCCACAACCAAGTGTCTTCAAGGAGTTGTCTACAATTTCTCTGTTTTTTTTTCACCTTTCATTTGTGCTTCTGACAACTACAATCAGACTTCTGCCACCTCCGCTCAGCTGAAATTGTTGTAAATGAAATCACCTTTGACTTCTTTGCTACTGAATTCAATGGAAGTCTCTCAATCCTAGGTTTAGGTCCCTTGTTTATAGACTTTATCTCTTCATGAACCTCTCCTGGCATCACTCTGTACTTTAGAGAGGTATGGTGACCCCACGCCTTTCTGGCTTTGTCCTTCTGGGCCTCCTTACTGGAGTTTCCTTTGATTTTCCTCATGGTTCCATCCTTTTTTTCTTTAACACTTTTCCCTCAGTAATCTTATCTATTCCCTGATCTTCATGTACTGTTTTATGTTCTAATAATTTAAAATATATTTTTAGCTCCTCTCTCTCTTCTTGGCTTCCAACTAAATATTCCAGATCCAAGTATCTATTACATTGTCACCACTTGGATGGTAATAGCACTGTTAAACGTAGTAGTATTCCTCACAATAACTGAGAAATAACTATGGACCAGGCTCTTTGCTAAACCCATTTCTTAAATTGTCTCAACCTTATAAAATGGCCCCATTTTTAGATGAATAAACTGAGACTCGGAGATATTTAATAAATTACTCAGCACGTACAGATAGAATCCAGACGTGTTTAATTCCTAATTCCTCACTGTTCGCTATTTTTAATGCTCCTTCTCATGATCAGTATGCAAGGGTTTCTCCACAAAACCTTACATCCAACAGGTCTTAAGCTGGATTCGTCCATTCGGTTTAGTATTGCAGTGATGTTCCAACCTCCATCAATTTACACAAGCAAGAAACAGGACTTTTGTCTTATAGACCATATCTAATAAATCACAAGTTTTCCAACTTTCACTTCCTTAATACCTTAAAAATACAGCACTTTCTACCTATCCCCATGGTTCAAAACACTATTAATCACCACCGCCCCCACCCCCAATCAGTGCAGCAGCTTTCTGTCGGGTGTCCCTGCTTCAGGTCATGACCCCTCCAGTCCATTTTCACAATGCAGTCTGCGTGATTTTCTGAAGTCAGATCCAATCATGTCACTTCCTTGCTTGCTGAAAGCCTGTCAATGCCATTCCACTGCCCTCAGGATAAAGTCCAGGCTCCTTCGAAGGTCATTCGTAACCTAGCATCTCTTTAAATCTATCACTTCTTCTCTGTCCAAACTGCTCAGTGCGTTCTAAGCTTCAGCCGTTGAGCACTATTTGTAGATCCCTGAGCAGGCTGTGCTTTCTTTCAGGTCTAAGATTTTTAAATGATTTTTTTTCCTGCCTAAAAATTTTATCCTTCTTCCCTCACTCAGTGAATTAACTGCACCCCATCCTTCATGATTGAGTCTTGATGGAATTTTCTCTTGTAAGCCTCCTCCCGCTAAGATCCCCCTGTGTTCTGCCAGAGCACACAGTCATTTTCCTGACCATAGAATTCATCACACTGCGTCACCATTACCCATTTTCTTGCCTGACTTTTTTACTCCACTTCATGTCCCTTCAAGGGTAGGCATCATGACTTTCTTTTAGCCTAGTTTTCTCCAGAACAAGAGCCTGGAGAGAAGGATTATTCAAATGCAGATAATTCTGGAGGTGATCCCAGGAAACTGGAGGCAGAATAAGGAGGTGAGATGGGGAATGGAAGTAGGTGGCGAGGAGCTCAGATGCACTTACCGCTCTGGGTAAGTGGAGTTGAATACGCTGAGGCATCCTGGGAGCCAGTGTCAACTCTGGGCCTGAGAGTTGCCCCATGCTAGCGCAGAGCGGGCATGTTCACATCCTGTCTCGGTTGTGCTGAAAGTTACAATTTTAGCACTGGGTAACTTCTTGGTCCGAGATGAAGCAGTGCAGTTAATCACCCTACCACCAGCTCCCATCAGTTGACGGCTGGAGGCAGCTCAGGGGAGGGCAGATGACTGGAAGAGAAGATATTAATTTCCTGACACTTGTAACCTACTGTGTAAACAGCAAAATTAACTCCAATAACTCCCTAGGCAAATACATTTAGGAACTGGCAATTGAAGGTTGGGCAGGTGTACACTGGTGTGGACCGTGACATCATTGCTACAGGTTTGTTTACTGCTCTAGTCTTAATGCCTCATAGTGTCTCATACATAGTAGGTACTCAAAAATATTTATTAAATGAGGGAATTTTTTTTTCCTAAGGAAGAAGCAAGATTTTGTGACTTTATTGTTCTAGCCATAGTATGGAACATCATTTCTAGCTCTTAGTAAATGCTTAATATTTTGAATGAATGAATAACTGAATAACGGCCTCACTGTATGAAGCAGGTCGTCTTTAAGGCTCTTGTAAGCTGTGAGATTCTATATCAAAAAAATCAGTATGCACCTTCCACAGGGTCCTCTTTAAACACGTGACTTTAGTATCTGTGTGTGAGCACCGAGAAGAACAGAGCACACTATTTAATCATCCTTAACCAGCCCACGTGAGGGGAGAGGAATGTTGCAACATTCTTCCGTCAGCCTCACAGCGGAGTGGCTGTGACTAATTGGAGGAGGGCCACCGTGACCCGGTTTGGGGGCCCTGTCACTTTAGAAACATTTAAAACCACACTGGGGGATGGTAGAACAAGGTTGACTCTTGCCACATGGGCTCCACTGATGAGGGAGATGTGAAGAGAACTCCAGTCTCCAGAGCTGTCACCCTGGTGCTCCCCTTGAGCACCTCCGGTATTTTTCAAAAAGAGAAGAATGGAAGTGGAGGTGTGAGCGTAGGAGGGGCTGTCTTCAGATAGCTTCCTGAAATGCCCTCTGAAACACGAAGGGCTTGGAGGAGAGGACAGAAGGAATGTGTTAACGCAGTCGCAGAGAGTGAATGCACTCTACTTCTGGTTTTCAGAGCATTAAAAACCTTTTTCCCTTTTGTGGTTGTGTGTGTGTGTGAGTAGAGCATGTACCGCTGTGGTCTGCTCTGCCACGTAGAATTTCTTGTTCTCTAAGAAAGTTCTTTTCTAAACTGACTACATATAATGTATTTTAAAAACCCAAATTTTTATCATGGCAGTTTTTAATTTGAAAACATATCCGTTTTCTGATTATACAATCAATTCATGTGCACAACTGAGGATTTTAGAAAACCCAGAGGGGAATTTAAACCAAAAACTAATCTCTAATGCTCTAAACAGCATAAATATTTTCAGCATTTTTTCTTGTACCTGTCATCTACCTATCTGTTTGTCTATCTATTTATCTATCTAACAAATTTGGAAGTTACCTTTTTTTCTTTTTTTAAAACATTTTTTATCCCTATTTTTTCTTTTTTCTTTTTGGCAGGGGGAGGCAATTAGGTTGGTTGGTTGGTTTGTTTAGGAGGTACTGGGGCTTGAACCCAGGACCTTGTGCGTGGTAAGCATGCACTCTCCCCCTGAGCTCTACCCTCGCCCCTGGAAGTTATCTTTATGATTTTCTGATTTAAAATACACTAGGTGGCATACGCAAAATTTTCTTTGAGGGACCCAGAGTTAGGATCCCAGAGAAATTGCAGGTCATGATTTGCTCTGAACATGGGTGACTTGTATGGCTCATTCTCTGAGGAGTGGCAAGAGACTTGCTGATTCTCACTGGAGAGCTGTTTTTGAAAGCTGACTTTCACGGTTTCTGAGATCTCGGCACAGCTGGAGAGCCATGTGACTCTGGTCAGGGGAGACCAGCCTACAGGTACGAGCCTGTGAATAGAGAAAACTGCTATTTCAGGTCACATGTCACAAAAACGGTCAATTGTCATGGGCCTAATTATTTGTATGTAGCACAAATCAGGGTGAACAGCATTAAGAGTTTCCTCATTTGTTAAGGGGTCATAATCTAAAACTGAGAAACGAAGGCTGCTATGTGGGTAGGGGTGCACAGATAGGTATATTTTCACAATTGGATTATTCACATCTTGTAGGGTATTTTCCAACTTCTAAAATGATATTTTCATTTCTTCTATGTGTAACTGTGTAGTTAAAACTTGTAACCCATCTAAGGAATGTAGTTTATAAAGTGCACTAGTACAAGCCTCAGTAAGCATAACAGCACATCTACTGAGATTCAAGAAGTTATCCATTCTCATCACTCTTTTTCAAAGGAAGTGTTAGTATGTGGGGTGCTTACGTGAAATTCCACACATAGCTCATATAAGATATAAAGGATGAACATGGAGTCGATGTGGTCCACAACCCTCATGAGAAAATTCTGAGCCTGCTGTTTTCCTTCCTGAGGTCACAGTGCTGGTTAGTTGCAAAATCAGAGCTAGAATAAAAATCATTTGATTTTTTATCAAGATCCTTTATATTGTTCCCCATGGCAACCTCGCATATCCGTAGTATTTAGGAAGAGGGTGAGAATTTCATAATCAGAGCTTTACTTATGTGTTAATAATTCTCACCACCTGCTGAATTTCAGATTTAATACTTTTTTTTGGCATTATATTGCAAACTCTATGAGGACATGACCTGGGCCAATAGTTTTTCCCATGACAGCTCCAAAGCAGAGTGCAGTGTTTGGCATTTGGTAGATGCTCAGCACAGTTATTGAATTGAAGCATGTCTTCATTAACTTAAAAGCGATGAAGTCTTTTTGGGGGAAAAGAAAGAGTGAAATGGGAGAGGCAAAGCGGAAGCTCAGAAGAGGACAGGAACTAAACTGAAGTAGAGTCATACTGCTCTTCTGTTCAGCATGGTTCAGGTCCGGTCCTAATGAAGACTGCCTTCCCCGGGACTTCCCGAGGAGTAGGGCTGCTTTTCAGTGGGGAAATCATAGTCTTGTACTCAGTTGGATGCTGGGTTCGGAGTGTCTCCTGAATTTATCTGTTCTCCAAATGGTTCAGCTGTAGTCAGTCACTGTCGGTTAAATTGTGCCAATTAAGTTTTAATTTCCCGATAGTCATTTTGTTTACAGAAATAGGACTTTGGCTTTGCTATTTTTAACCTTGAACCCAGTATAGAATTGTACCCTTGGGTTCCCACTGACTCAGAAGCCTTGTCTCTTTTTAAACTGAGCAATAGCAGATGAGAAATATTGGATCAGAAGGTCCACCCTTTGTTAAAACAGCTCCAGGCCGCTTTGGCCTGCAGATCGCTGCCTGACTTGGCATCCTTGCCTTGGGGCTCCCCAGAGGGCCATGGCTATTAACCCACATTAACTCCCAGAAAGCAGTTTTCTGAAGGCGATTGCTTGACTATTGTAAAGTTGGTTGGAAAGTTATTTGTACTGAACAGAATACATGGTATAGAATATATGACTCTCGTATTCCAACGTGATTCCTTTTAACAATGACTTTTTTCATGAAATAGGAATCCATTGAAGTGACCTAAATTTCACTTTTATCATCAGAGTTTTGATGACTAGGAGGCTCTTTCATGCACTCCATGTGTTAATTTGGGGAGAGATTTGCTGCATAATTTCCATCAGTTTCTCTAGATTCATTCTCTACCGTCCTCACTGCAGTGTGCCCCGTGAGACTGACCTCTCTGGCCCACACTACCTGGGTTTCCTTGGCCTCTAGCTTCCGTTTGGTTTGACCAATGGGACGCTTTAGGAAGGAGAAGAGTGGATTCTGGGTAGTCACTCTCAGCGTCCCTCCCTGTCACTGTTTGACAGCGTCTATGTCATCTGTCGAAAGCCACAGCTCCTATCGTGGAGTTTGTGTTCTACAGCACTTTCTAGACTTGATCACTATTTCTTCCTCTTGCACTTTCAGGACTAGAGTGGTGTGATCGGTAAAATAATGGTCCCCTCAAAGATGCCCACATTCTTGTCCTCGGAATCTGTGAATATGCCTTACTTACTAAAAGGGATTTTGCAGATGTGGTTAAGTTAAGGATCTGGAGATGAATCCAGGATTATGTGGGTGGGCCCATTGTAACCACAGTGGTTCTTGCCAATGGCAGGTCAGAGCTGGAGTTAGAGATACGATGAAGGAAACAGGTTGGACTGATGTGATTGCTGGCTTTCAAGATGGAAAAGGGCCACTCGCCGAGGAAGGAGGAAGCCTCTAGAGACTTGAAAAAGCAAAGAGCACATTCTCCCTTGGAGCATCCAGAAGGAACTCAGCTCAGATGACATCTTTATTTTAGCCAGTGAGACTTCCAAATTGTAAACGTGGTGATGAATTTGCGCTGTTCTAAGTTGCTAGCTATGTGGTAATTTGATGATAGTGGCTCTCCAATGCTGTTAGACCCATGGTACTACAATATCCCTTTATTGGTGGGTCTTACCCTTGCCCACATCTTTGTAAATAATCCCTTCATTAATTTTTTGTTTATCCCTCTGTGTGTGACATCTGACTGCAGCCAGGACTCTGTTAAATGCTTATACCTTTTTAATCAGCAAAGCCACTTTTAGAAATTTATTCTATGAAAATAGTGGGGGATATATAGAGTACCTGAGATATATGCACATATTGATTGTAGCATTATTTGTAACAACAAAAATAAAGCAAATTTTCAGAATAGAGACTAGTTAAAAGAATTATAATATAGCTATATGATACAGTAATAGAATGCTAGAAAATGTTACATATGTACGCATACACATGCATAATTGTGTGAAGGAATCAGGCTACAAAACATATCTATATTATATTTTTACATATACCTGTATCTGTGCACCTTTACTGATCTATCTATCTAATCTCTGGATCATCTGTTTAAATATATAGGAACAGAAAAATGAAAAAGGAGAAAAAGCCAAAGATGCTTTTAGTGGTTAACTCTTGCTAATGGATGAAGGATAATATTTTTTCTTTGTGTGTTTTCATATTTTTCAAATTTTCTATAAGGCTTTCATTAATAGCCACAAAGAAGGTTTTAAAACAGCAATGGTTCCTCCCCACACATGGTGGAATGCTTAGGATCACAGAGGGGATCTTTTCTGGTTTCACTGGCAGTTAGAACAATAATTTCTTCTACCTACAACTGTTTTGTGCAGCTTCGTTACAGTTATTTGCATTCTTGTCTGACACCTCTGTCATATTATGGGAATTTTGAAGCAGAGAATGCCCTGAAATTTATTTCTTACTGCACACACAGTGCCCTATGTGAGGTATGCAATGTGTATTTATTGAAAGCTTTATACTGAATTGAATTTATAGGTGCTAAATCAAAACTTCTTTGATGAGGGACTTATTTCCACACCCATAAAAAAATACAAGTAACAGAAAAAAGCCTATGAGGCAAATTTATATAGCAGGGAGATAGCAGATAAACAACCTGGTTTAAGATGCAAATGGATAGTGAATTATTTATATCATATCCTTGTCACAGAATTGTTCATTTAAAATTTGTTTACTAAGAGGATTGGATGAATGTAAGAACTTGGCCGAGGTAAACATTAGGATTAGAATATTCAAAAAGCACATCGAGTACTAGAAAAGGTGAAAGGAAAACAGCCTTGTTGTATGTTAGTCACCCTGGCAAGACTTCATGGGCCAGGCAGAATCTTTAATTAGTGAGTCTTCAGTGTGTTGAGCAGAAAACGGTTTTCTAGGAAGAAGGCACTGTTTTGGAGAAGACCCCAAGGATTAAAAATAGGACAAATGAGTCAAGAGATACAGCAGAGGTTAGAGCAGTCTGAACGTTCGATGGTAATCGATAATGTCACAAGGTAATAAACAGCAGAGGAGTGATAAAAGGAAGGTATCTCAGGAGGAGCTAAATCCTTTCATTCACATATGAGAGACTTAATCTCCCAAGATAAGCATGTTTGGAAAATCTGCAGATGTGGGTTGAAGTCTCTATCCCTGGTCCAGTGCCCCCCCGCCTTTTTTTTTAATTGAAAGAGTCCTCAGTAATGGTTAATGAGTCCTCATGTTCATTTCATGAAGGATTTTTTTGAACTTAGCTACAAAATAATGTATTTGACTTAGTTATATTGCAAAAAGTACTGTATTAATATGGAACTACATATTTATTGATAATGTTACACATTTAGTTAGCCATCCTATTAGGCATTTCTATTTTTAAGGGAAATCATCATGTTTACTTTTCAAAATATTATCTACATTAGTATCTTCATACATGTCAGCTGGAGTGATTTAAATGATACACTATTCCACTTGCAAACAGTTATTACCAATACTCAGTTCCAGAATTTTGTATGTCCGTGAATCTCCCAAGTATGGCATGATGCCGATAACGATGTTGATTTTACTGCATTCCCACAAAGTGGAAAATATAGCAATTAACTTCATAAATGATCATCATTCTTCATAAGCCAGCAGACTATCATCCTTGTGTCCATTTCTGACCCTTCATATCTGTGCTGAAGAAAATTACTTACAATCCAATCATTCTTTGGTATTAACTCAGTAACTCCTTACAATAAAACTATGGGTTAGGAACCATTATTATCCCCATTATTCAGATGAAGAAACTGAGGAAAAGTTGGATAATAAGCCATGACAGGGCCAAGGTTGAAATGTGTTTAGTAATGTGAAGTAAGAGCCTCTGCTTTTTCACTTTGTTGTACAAACAATAACAAGGGAAAATCTTTCTTTCTTATCCTAAATATAAAAAAAGTCACAACTGAATTTTTTAATTGGCCTTTGAATCTCTAACCTCAGACCAGGTAATAATAGAGCACTCCCACCACTTTTCTGATAGAGCCAAAAGAGTGAGCCTGTGGAGACCAGCCATAGGAAACTCTGGTTTTCTCTTGCTCTAAGCCCTGAGGGACAAAGGCCAGCTCTGGGTCTAGAATTTTTCAGATGATTGGAGATCCCTTCTTTCAGACAGAATTCTGGAAGCAGTGAGTAACATTGAATAGTAATTGTTCATTCTGTTGGAGAACAAAATAAATGTAAAATCTAGCAACTTATTTCTGTTGCTGTGTATTTTTAAATGTCTATCTTATTGTAATTAAAATAATCAAAAAGTGAAGTCAAGATCAAAGAAAGAAGGCATCTTCAAGGTTGGCAGATCCTAAGGACTCTAACAGGAAGGTCATGTGTTCCAGAATTTTACTTCCAAATCCTGAGACACTGAGGGGCAGCAGAAAGAGCAATGCTTGAATGGCTCTCCTGGGTTTGCCATTAACTGGCTCTGTGACCTCTGGCAATTCAATGAGCATTAAAAATATATAGCAGCACTATGGGTCTAGGTCATTCTCCTTTTTTTTCTATACGTTTAACAAAAATCCGTAGTGACAGGGCATACAGATAGCAATTTTTGACATAATCCCCAATGACCGCATCATTTGGTTAAATTTAATGTGACCTTCGTCACAGACAAAAACTGTTGCTACTAGTCAGAATAATATTGAGACTAAAAAAAGGGATGAAGGCCACCCATGAATATGTACTTAGCTAAACTTAAAGGCATCGAGTTAGAAGACAAGACCTAAGTGAAAACTATTTTTTTTTTAACGTGGCTGGAAGGAGAGAAATTGATGTTTAAATTGGATGCAGGAAGCCTTGAGGGGCCAAGAGGATGACAGCTAGAGGAAGGTTAGCTGTGCTCGTGAAGGATTATGCCAACTCTGTTCTTCTGAGGATTTCAAAGGACTTCAAGAAAACACAAACCATCTCTGGAGCATGGCTCCCTGTATTTTTAATTTTGGTGGGTACAGAGACGGGCTCTTTGGCCTTGAAAATAATCTAATGTGTGAGTTTTTTTCAACAAGAGCCTTGGGTTTTCAGCCTGTAGTTTAAAGGAAGGATTGTAATTCAAGCACTCTTTAAAAATGAAACATCATGCTACAGAGTCACACTTAGGACATCTGTGAACAGCACTGGGTTCTTTTAGAGAGCTGATCTGACGAGAGCGGGCGGGGCACGGCAGCAGAGCACTGCACACACTGCAAGGGAGGTGGGGCACTTTGGCCGTTTGTTGCGTGTTACCACGTGGAGTGGTATTGCTCTACCTAATTTACAGTTGGGAAAATGGAGCCTTATGAAGGCTGCACTGACAGTCGTCAAGCAACTGGTCAGTGGGAGAGTTGGCACCCCCGTTATGTCTGACATCAGTGTCCATATTCTTGACCACACCCCAAGGGTCGAGGTCCAGGAGTCTTGCGCTCTACCTACTTCACGCCATTTTTGTCTTCTCTGTCTACGCCACACCCCAAATACATCTCGCAGTTTCTGTGAAGTGAGGAGCATGATCATGCAGAACAGGATTACACTGCTCACAAATGAAGTTCACGTAAGAGGAAGACAGTGCTGGGGAATGAGACAGGGAAGAGGGGTCACCATCTTTCAGACAAGTAAGTCCAACCAGACCACTGACATGACACTATGGACTAGAATGCAGCATTTTTATTGTAAAAGTCCACATATTAGGCAATTCCCTTTGTGAAAAGGTTTTCAAATACATAGACAAGGAGCAGCTGATAATTAAGAATTAGATTATATATAATGTATATTTATATTGCCAATACTATGCACACATTGGAAAGCTAGTTTTGAGTGTCCCCATTACAGAATACATTTCAAGCTGACAATAATGTTTCTTGTCATTGAAAATTTGCCAACAACTCTCCCAAAGAGTCAACATGTAATATGTTAACAGTTCAAAAACAAGAAAATAATTAATTCCATTTACACGTGAGGTTATATACTACAGCACAGATACAGAAAAGGTTTGTAAAACTGGCAGCTAAGTGTGTTTCAGAATTCATCCAGATGACTTAATGGTGAGTTTACATGATTTTATGTGAACGATGCCACTTTCTCTTCTTTTTTACGTTTTAGATTATCTATAGCTATGACTGAATTCTGACTTAGAGTAATGACGGCCAAAAGGAAGAACCGACAAAAGGTGCTATTGTAGGAAAAATAAGAATTCATGAGGAGTCCGTGAAAACGGAGCGCAACTCATCATGTATGAAGTCTGGGACGACCACCCCATGGATTACAGTATTGTTGAATGAGGACACAGTCATAAGCTTAACCTCCATGTAAGTCTTTCATTTCTTAAAATGTAAACTTCAGTACATGTTTCTTTTCTCAGAGCACAGAGGACTACGTTTGGAACACCAGTCAGGGACGAATCCTGCTTACGCCTGTCGTGTGTCCTCAGGTGGCGTGGTGGATGGGTCAGAGAGCTGACTCATCTCCAAACCTGGAACAATAACACACAAACTCTAATTCTGCTCTAGGAGACTCGGTTCTGTACATAAACATAGGACTTAAATGTTGTTTTAAAAGGAGCCTGGACCTTGCCTAAACTAAGTGTTTGATAATGAACAAAAATCGCCAAAGGTCTTTGGGTCCTTCTGTTTACTTCCACAAGATCAGAGAGCACTGGATAATGCCTCTGTGAAAAGACGAACCACTGGTTCCAGACCAGCTCAGACAGGGTCACCAGCGTGCATGAAGCCAATTCACCTCTCACCATATTTACTGAGCACCGACTATGTGCCAAGCACTGTGCAAGGTGCTGAGGACCCAAAGAGGGAGTGACGAGGATTCTGCCCACAAGGCGCTCACAATCACTAGAAGCAGGTCTTGAGATGGAGAGTAAGTTCTCTTATGACCTATCACCCTAAAAGGAAGAAACAAGAGCAGCAAGCACACACAGTTACTTTAGACTCTATGAAATTGGGCATATTTTAAGGTAGCAAATGTCAGTTATTCAGTCTCTGTTTCCCATAAAGTGTTTTGATATGTCAGACAAGGAAAAAAAAATAAGCCGTTTGAATCTTCATGCATGAGGGAGAAAGCAGAGAAAACTCCCCCTCCCATTCCAAACTCAAACCCTTATAATTACACTCATGATTCTTCTACAGCCCAGAGACACAGAGAAGACAATACTTTATTATGATGTTAACTTTATTCCATTTGTTTCGGCTCTAAAGAGATGCATGCATTAGACTTGAAGCATTCTATGTTATTGAAATATTTACATCATTGTACATGTGATGTGGAGGAAAACTTTCTTGCTATCTTGGGATGGAGATGTAATAGATTTCTAGTTTAGGCTCTTATATTTAAAGCAGGTTGTGACTTTTTTTCAAATGACGGACACATCCTAGTGTCATATCCTAGTAGGATCCAGTTTACTCCCACTTGACCCCAAATGAACATAGGCTATGGTTTTAGACTTTTTGCATCTAATTGTATTTTGAATTAAGTAAATGTAAATAGCCATGGCTTTTATTTATTTCCAATTGCTATAGCTGAGAAGAAGAAAATTCTTGTCTGGTTTCAGTGTTCTTGCTCTAATTTCACTTTGCCTTGCAGGTTTGAGACACAGCGAACATTATAGTTCAGATTACACGTACCACAGGAGAGTTGGGCGCAAACAATATGACATGAGTACAATCTACCAGGTCAGAACAGAGGAACAGATTCAGATCATTAGAAACCACGTGGGGAGGAGTGTGTAAGTGGACTTAGAAAGGACATCTTCTCTCCAGGAGCTGTAGTGACTAAGACCCTTATCAGTGACGCCCAGACCTCTTCACAGGTAAAGGTAGGAGACCCAGTAAACCAGATTGAACAGGCAGAAGGCGGTGGGGAAGAAGATGCGTGCGTAGGAGTCCATTTTGGCGATCCGGATGTGTATCCTCCCGTGTCTCCAGGCTCCTGTTCGGCAGTCTTCAAAACAGCAGAAAAAGCTAGCGCAGTCCTTGCCATCCAGACACTCGTACCCGTATTCCTCATCTCGCTCCTGCAGGTGCGTGGCATTGTTCATTTGAATGGTTGCCGATCGGGGGCGGATGTCAATGGTAGGGGCCTGCGATGAGGGCAGGGAGGGAGAGGGCTCAGAGTCAGTTACACCTGAGAAACCCGGGCGGTTTCGCCACAATGTCACCAATGTGAATGATGAATCTGAAAATGAGTACTCAGGAAATTGCTATGACATCATGATCTACAATGGTAAAATTGAACTCAGGATAGCACGGTTGCAGATTTTAAATTGTGAGCTTAAGCAGTGCAGCTGAAAATAATACCACCAAGCTAACAGCTACAGCAAGAAGATTGAACACCAAAAGAACTCAAAGTTTAAAGGTTTAAACCAAACAACTACATGGAATCTTATTCTAGGAAATATTAGATGTGAGGTTGGTTACATGAAGGCATTTGATGGTGCTGCATGTGAGTAGAACAGAGAAAGAAAAATGCGTCAATTTTGAAATCAAATTTTGGGTCATGCTTATCTATAGGCAAACGGTAAACCCCATTATGCTGAACAACTGTATTAAGGGTCTTTAATAGAAAATGTTGAGATGTATATAAATAGAGAAGTTTCCTGAGTTTATAGCACAATGGTATGTATGGCTTATGTTTTAAAGGAGTATATTACTTTGTCTAACAGTCACCACCTAGAAGCTTCAGAATGTCAGCAGTATTTACCTACACGTGACTGAAAATTTAAAGGAAAACGACGCTACTACCTATCAAACTCTCTTTAGCACTTGAGAAGAAACTAGCACCAATTAACTAAATGCTAATCTAATCTTTGCTGCTGGACCAATTATAAAATTGCTAGAAAACTTAATTTAACGTTAATTTGGATGTGTTAGTTTTAGGATAATATAAATATGAAATCCTAGTGTCTCTGAATCAGCTGAGAATTCAGCAGGGGACAGAAATCTCATTGAGTAGTGCATGACAGCGCCAGAGGTCTCTGGGTCCCCCTGCAAGGGAGGGAGGAGTGTTTTCAAGCATTTCAAAGACAGTATTATTTCTATAGAACTGACGGGTAGGGTTCAGGCCAACAGAGATGATTACATTTACTTACTGAAAAGCGACCCAGTTTTGAACTAGGATTCACAGAGTTACATTTAGGTATATGGTACCCCTGGTATGTGGTAGGCACAGCCAGTGAAAATGGCTTCCACGTTTCTCTGAGAAGAGAGGGTAAATTTTGACTCGGATGTTTAAAGAGGCCCTCTCTGCTAATGCCATCTCCTCGAGCTTAGAGCTCTACAGCCCCCTGTTAGGTCAAAACCTCTGAATTAACATAGGCTTTCTAAATCAACTCTAGAAACCTGCAGCTCTTTCCCCGTCTTAAACGTGTGCCCTCTAGTAGAATGCGTAGATGTCTGCTCATAAAAATAAATAAAATACACCATGTAAGCATCAATAGAGGAAGTCAGCAGTTGCATGCAGTGAATTTCCATTCCAAAAACATTATACCTTGAAGGAAAACATCCGAAGAAGCTTTGGGTTTGTAGACAGAAAAGAGAATCGCATTTTTTTTTAATTAAAAGAAGAAAAAGAAAAAAAGAGAAAAAAAAAAGAGACAAAATAAGATAAATTAAAAATACATTTTGAAAACACAGCAAGTGAAATGAACTGAAATTATAAACACGGAAGGACAGTTCTGAGCTTCAAATAAAGTATATGCCCAAAGTAGGAAATTGAAATTTGGTGCTTGCTAGTGAAATCTTCAGTAAATTAGCTCACAATTATCTAACTGCAAAAGCCAGTGTTTTTCACTGTGAGGAAGCTGTCTATTGCCCATTGTCCCTGCACAGAAATACTGATTTCATTTTCTAATTATCAAGGAGGCCTGACTAGGAGAGACTTGCCACAAGGAACCCAGGGGCCTATTACGTGGGAAAAGGACATTTCAGCTTCTTATTCACAGCTTCGGGTCTTGCCAGTTCTGATAAATCATGTAATTCACTTTAAAGAGGGAAATGCACGATGTTCTCAGGTAATTTCGTTTTTGCAGTTTCTTTAATCCTCTTTCTCCTCTTTTTTCCTTCTTCTGCCATCTTCATGACCCAGATTAAGGAATCCAAGTGCTCCCATCTTGGCAACAAAATCCAGTCTGCAGTGACAGCTGTTAGAGAGGGCCCGTCCTCCCAGCCTCGCTCCTACTGGCAGGTAATAATGCTGAGTGTTACTAACACCAGCTTTTGGGGGAAAGTGAAATGGCAAGTGCAGGAGGGGGAGAAAATAACAAACAACACAATAAGAAAAATAAACTAAGGACAGAGCAAATGCAAAGGCAGAGAGAGGCAATACAGACAGAGAAAGGAAGGGCTGCATAAAGCATAGTGAACATTTGGGAAATTAAAGATAAGCATTTCTTTTTTAAAAATTAATATCAAGAATAATGATGCTTCTTTCTCACCCTGCTATAACATCTTACATGCGAACGTGTGCGCTTCGTGTTGGCTCACCGGAGTCTCTGCACAGGCACCAGGATGCAACCTAGAGTCAGCTAGAGTCCCTGTTACGAGTCAGCTCTCCAAAGCCCGCGGGTCAGGCAGCTCCCCACTGGCCTGGTCCTCAGGCCCTCAGAGCAGAAGACCAGGACAGGCTGTGAATTCAGGGGCAGTGAATTCCTTTTCCCTATCTTGGAAGCCGATGGACCCTAACTTTCCTGGGGCCTCCTGTGAACCATGTACTACTGTGTTTAAGTGGGTAAATGAGTAGAGCTGCCTTCTCTTTTCAACATCCATAATAAAAAACAATGGCTTTAGGCATTAATATTTGTGCTTCTTCATCTCCATTTAAGGTTTGGAGGCCAGGTGAAGTCATCCTACCTGTTTCCAGATCACTGACATCAATCCACGTTGCTAACTGCATAAATCATCAGCATCCACCATCATCCTCAACTCTAAATGAAAGGTACTGTGCAATGCTTTTTACATCTATTACCACATTTATTTCCTCAAAGCAGCCTCATAAGCTGTCTATTTTATATGTGAGAAAATGAAAACACAGGGAAGGTAAGTAACTTGCCCAAACAACAGATGAGCCATTTTTTTTTAAAGATACATTTTGAGTATAAAACCAAGAGGAGTGCTATGGTGGTAACACAAACACACATTAATTATTTGCAAAAGTGTAATGATCCTTGAAACTTTAAGAACCTTGTGGATTCCTAGTAGAAAGCCTTGGATGAAAAATTTAATATAAACCATCAATAATTTTAAAATATTATATAGTAAAGGGGCAGAAAGATGAACATCAACGAAACATAAAACAGCAACTAGCAGATAAATGCACTTCTCAGCCATGGTCACACTCGGGGGCAGGAGTCTGCCACAGTGAACCAGGTCTCTCCCAAGGGACTGGCGGCCAGAATGACTCCTCACGGCCCGGACAAACGCGCACATTCTGTTTTCATCTTGGGGCCCAAAGTAGTGCGGCTAAGCCTACTGCCACAGGCCAGACCAAAACACAGCCACAAGGGGGGGGGGGTCTGTCCGCATAAAAGTTTTAAAAGCCCCAGTGAGAAACGATACGTACAGGGTTTTTCTTCTTTTTGTCTTTGTCCTTGCTTGGCTTCCGGTTGCTGACGAAATAATGCAGGGTACCGTACTCCACCAAAGCAGAGAAGACAAAGATGAAGCAGACAGACACAAAGAGGTCCATGGCTGTGACATAGGACACCTTGGGAAGCGACTTGCGGGCAATGGTGCTGAGGGTAGTCATGGTGAGGACGGTGGTGATACCTGGAGAAAGGCAGCAGGAGACAGACCACGTGAGCACCGCAGCAGGCGGGCAGCTGCGTCCCGTGGGGGGCTCGGCCTCAGGCTTGGGAAGGGAGGCACAGCGAGTCCATTCTCTGTGTCCACAAGTAGGGCCCGCCTGCTGCCTGCCATGTGTCATCTGCTGTGGCCAGCACTGAGTGTGTGCTGAGAAATGAGGGACGTGGTCCCCGCCCAGATGTCCTGTATGTTTCAGTGACGGACATCACGCTCAAGTAAGCAAAGAAAAGTGTGGCTGCACGTGACGGAGCAGGGATGGTGAGAACCTAGTTGAACGGCAGACCTCTGTGAGGGGGTGGTATTTAAGGTAAAGCTTAAACATAAGTTAGCAGAAATCAACTCTTTGACTGTTAGCACTGAATAAAATCAAAGGGAGGTTCTGAGGAAGGGAACCCTTACTTGTTTTTTTTAATGTTTAGAATACCTGGCATCTGGGGATGGGCCAGAGAATCAAGGTGATGCTGAGGAAACAAGTTAAATCGTGCAGAGCATGCACAGGACTTTGCATTTTATTCAGAGTGCAAGGAGAGTCATAAGGGGTGAAATAGAAGATATATTCTGGTGGATAAACTCTTTAAAGATTATACAATGAAAAGGGTACCTCAGAATATAATATAATATTTACTGAAAACTTCCTCCGGCCAGGCACTCTGATAAGCACCCATGTGCATCTTCTCTTTGAATCTTTATAGCAGATATTTTCATTGTGATATTAGAGTAGAGGAAAAAGGCTAAAGGACCAGCTCCACGTCAGACAGTGAAGTGGCAGAAGGATTTGAATACAAAAATTACATGTTTGATTTCAAAAGGCTTCTATACATTGGGCACCAGTGCCCAAGCAAATTTGTCCTCTTCAATAATTGTTTAATAAAAGGGAACAAAGTTAAGAAAACCTACATGTATCAACTGGGGAAGCGTCAGGGGCATGCCTTCTGTTAACAGCTGTGTTATTTGTAATAAAGGCAACACGGATTCAGTATTTGAATAGGTTGTAGCTCCAGCCCTAGGGACTTAAGTCACCCCAACAGTCTAGTTCCAGTTTCTGCGTCTTTTGGACCATCTCTTTGAAGGCCCATCCATTTCTTACCATGAGTGGATGCAACTTTCTGTGCTGCATAAGTGGCCTTCCCAAGCCTTGACCATTTGTAGTCTGTGACTTTCGTTTCTGGTGGAGGCAGGGGAGAGGGGAAATTTCCATCACCTAATGCTGGGCATTAATTCTGACTGTTCCTGGGACCAAGAGACCTCCAGGAGACAGTCAGCACCCCTGCCTCAAGGGGCAGTGCTGGGAAACGCCAAAGGAATCAGACCCAGGAGACTTGAGGAGCAAGGGGGGCGGAAGCAGCAGGGCAGAGGAGCTGTAGCACACAGCAAAAGAGAAATGAGACTGTCATTTCTCTAAGATGTGGGTTATTGGTATAGATTGCCTAAAAGGTAGCTGAGTGGAACCGAAACGCTCTTGAAGAAGAGTTAAGCAAAGATTAGCATTGACCTCTCTCTCCCTAATCTCTTGGGTTTTTTGCCAGAGCCATTTTTGAGGGGTTTACAATATGTTTTCAAAAACAGCGTGGCTCTTGGGGGTTATTACATCCTAGCTTAATATCAAGTTTCGCAGTGTACTTGTGTCGTGAAATTCCAGAGAAGGGAAAGAGAAGTTTTGGTAGAAAGAACTCCACAGAACAAAATAGCTTTTAATAAAGACCCTCCTTAAGGGAACTGGTTATAAAGGCCATTACCCCTTTCCTAGTCCGCTGTGCGTGCTTATGGGGCAATCCATCTCCCTGTCCAGGCTGTACACTTTGTGACAATAGACACCTACTTTGCTGTGCACTGTAACCCCACAGTGAGGCTGGTGCTAGGACTCAATCAATGTCTGCTGGATGAGTAAATAAAACAGCCTAAGAATAGCGTGTATGTGAAAGATCAAGGGGACTCAACCTACACTTGAGAACAGAAATCCATATTGATGACTTGGGGGAGACAGATTTAACCGCACATAATGGTAGGTAACATTCAAGAATCTCCTCCTTTGGCAAGGTACTATGTCAAGCACTTACATAATTATTCTTTTTGTGCTCAGTTTTTTTTTCACCTGCAAAATAAGGTTAACAGTGCTTTTTCCTCATTATGAGGATTTTGTGGAATAAACTAGTCAGTGACAGAGATGAAATACAAGCCTAGGAAATCTCACTCTGTTTGTTGTTGGGGGGAGTTAATGAGGTTCGTTTACTTATTTACTTGGAGATACTGGGGATTGAACCCAGGATCCTGTGCATGCTGTGGCTGTGCTCTACCCCTGAGCTCTGCCCTCCCCCGAGAAGTCTGACGTTAAATGCAGTGCGGCGAAGCACACTGTTCCAGTTCCTGTCTGTGAAGTGGTCCGTCGTGTACAGGACGGAGCACCACCCACGTGGGAGCTACCGTAGATTCCTGACTCGAGGGACGGTGTGGGGCGCCGGGTCTTCCATGCTGTGACGGAAGCAGAGGAGCGGTCAAGATCTCAACGACAAAGTGCAGGCGGTGGTGACTGGGGGACAATTCACAGGGCTCCTGTGAAGATGAAATTAAATAATGCACGCAGTGGGGCCATTCCTAGTAAAGTCTCGATAGATGTAAGGTATCACTATCATTTAGTTTCGAGAAGATCTCAAACTAAAAGACGTTTCACTTAGGCTGTCTATGCATTAATTCCTGCAGAAGCTCTCGACTGCACCTGATCACAGCGGATTTTTCTGGGGGTGGATCTCGCACCTAAGCTGGAACTCTGACCTTTACGTTCAGGCCTCAGACCACACTTGACCTATGAGAAGTGAGGACGGCAGTATCCACAGAAGACACCACAGAGAAGTTCACTTAAGCAAATCTGGCATGTCTGACATGTGAGTTCAACATTGGGACGTTCATCACAGCCATGTAAAAAGAATCTTGAAATATTGCTTCAAGGTGGGAGGGTGTAGCTCAAGTGGCAGAGCATATGCTTAGCATGCAGGAGGTCCTGGGCTCAAGCCCCAGGACCTCTTCTGTAAATAAATAAACCTAGTTACCCTCCCCCTGAAAAAAAATCTACCCCCCCCAAAAAATAATGTCTTTAAAAAGAAAAATTATATTTTCAGGTCTGCTTGGAGGAACAGAGGAGTGGTCGTTTTAGCTGATTTACCAACCGACAAGATAGCCTGATACGGTTTTTAAGTCCACTTTTGCTAGGCAAAGAAATGAGACTTCGCTTACCTGAGACAGATGAAAAATAGCGGTAGCTGTTTTCAGTACTGGGCCTGAAGTAAGCTCTGCAGGCATGTGACCTTACCTCATATTGCATGGGTGAAAAATACCAGTCGGCATTTTCCTTGTTGCAGCCGCCGTCCCCGCCCCATGGCTAAACCTCACCAGCTACCACCTGGGTACCAAACTGCGTTCACGACATTCAAGTGTTACAGGCTGCACACTGATCCTTGTTTGCACTGTGGTGACCTGAGCTTAGAAAGCGGCCAGTCTCTGCGCCAGGTAGGTGTGCTTATCTCACTCATCAGACAGCTGGGCTCTGACTGTTCTATGGCAAGAAACTTAAAATCCACGGGTATTTGATGTCGTCTGGTTTAACTCTTGGTTATAAACACTGGAAAAGGCAATTGGACTCAGTGAAATCTGGGTCAGCGTTCTTCAACGTGATCTCATGTTAGAATCACCTAGGGAATTTTTTTTTTTTAAATCCTGACACCCAGGTCGTGCCTCTCAACACATCAATTAAGCATCTCTTGGGGTTGGAGCTTACTTTTAAGGGCCTCCTAGTGATTTAAATGTGCAGTGAAATTTAGGAAGCACCGATCCAGAGACGTGAGATGGCAACGCTAAACTAGAGAAACTGGCTCAGCCCAGCACCCCTCCATTTCCCACAAGTGGCCTTCAACAGGGCCTCACACCCAGAACAAATCTGGGTCTCATCAGCTGTGGGGCTGTGTGACCTTGTGAATGTCATTCAACCTTGCAGCAGCACCTCTGCCTCCTGCTCTAAAAAATGTGACAATCATTTTTATCATCATCACAACTTCTGCGTGCAGTTGTTGTGAAGAGGGACCCTGTTGAAGGTGTGTGACGCACAATGAATGAGCAACAATTAGGAGCAGCACCGACCTGCTCCGTGTTCAGGGGCTTGGTTCCTCATTCCTTAGGTCACTCACCTTGACCTCTTGTCCCACCACGGTCTTTTGCCAGTGAGCACTCACTGAATGAGGGGCGGAAATGAGCTACTAGAGCGGCCTCAAGAGAGATTTGAACAGCAGGAATCTAGACTTCAAAGGAAGAGACTGATTTGAAATCTTTTCCCTAAAATATTTTTGGCGTGGGTAGATTGGGACGCATCAGTGCATAAGTGCACAGATGACTTGGATCATCATCGAGGTGCGCAGCTATATGCCAGGCGCTAGACTGGGCATAAGAGAGACATTTACATGGTGTCGGACGTAAGAGGCAGATAGATAAGCATGTAATGCAATGTATTCCACTCACAGTGACAGGTAACGGTCCCAGGGTAATAGACTCGGCATGTTTCGGGCTTGTTTTTCGCGTGTGGCGTGAGACAAAGTATTGTAACTGTTGCATAGGACCTGTGACACAAAGTGCTGCATGTAACAGGAAAAATCAAAATAAATTTTGAAACAGATGGGAGACTAAATTAGGTTTGGAGGAGGACAGATGTGCAAATGATGTCTTTTTTTCCCCAGTAATCATTTCTGCCCTCAGTTTTAATAACCTGGTAGAGATCATTTTGTCAGAAAATGACTCTAATTGCTAACATTTCTGAGGCCCTACTATGTTTTGTGCACTGTGCATGGAAAACCTTACTGAACCTAATAAAACCCCACAGTTAGGTACAGGAAGTGATACATGCTTTATAGGTGAGTACAGTGTGATTTAGACCGACTAAAGGGCATTTCTGAGGCCATACCACCTGTGTGGGTTGAAATCTAGGTTTGCTGGACTTCAGACCCCAAGCTCTTAACTATTGCATGATACTGCCTCTCTAGCAAAGAGCGAGCAAGAGACGTGGTTCTAGTTTTCACACAGTGAAAGTGGAGAGTGGCTTTATAAATAATAGTAACTGCAAATAATCTTAAACACTGGGGGTGGGGGGGTTCCCAAAGCTTCACAGGTGATTGTGTTCCCCCAAATAATCTTTAAAGAGCTAATTACTGTGTATGTACATCTTCAAATGTCATAATAATTATGCATGTTGGAATTAATTAATAGCCAGCGGCATGCTAGTAAATGTGTAACAATTGATTCTACAGGGAGAAAAGGCACCCTTGATTTTCAGTTTTTGCCTATTTCCATGGTGTTAATATTTTCACCTTGGTTGATTTCAAGCTACCAATGTGGCATCACTGAACTCAACATTGAAAAAGGGTTAAACACAATCAGCTCTCATGAGCTGGTGCGAGCAGCTCTAGTGTACAACTGCCCAGACCAAGGCAAAAAGTATACTGAAAAGAAGTTGTTTTTTCCCCTTAGTTAATTTAAATTTATTCTAAAACTTACCAAAGAAAGCCTATGAAGGTCATTTAGAAAAACTGAGCTAGGAAACTTTAAACACTGTTTTTGTCTTTTTAATATGCCAGTTTTCTTAAAAATTAAATGAATGGCATTTCTATGTGATTGCTGACTGAATTAAAAGCAAATCAGTTTAGAAAAAGGAGTAAAGATTACTGATACTGGATACTTATCGTGGGACACTACAACACAAAGGACCATGTCTCACCTAAAGAAGTTCTGGCTGGAACAGCATCCTTATTGATCCAGAAAGACACCCAGGAGAGGACGACGATGAGTGTGCAGGGGATGTAGGTCTGGATGGTGAAGTATCCCATTCTTCTGCTCAGGTCAAAATAGACGGTCATGACCACGTAATCTCCTGGAACAGAACAAAGACAGACCATGAAAACCTTCAACAAAACCGGAAAGCACTGTAAACAAGCATATATACAACTCCCACGTGCACTTGCAAGCTTTAACCCACTTGCAACTAAAAACAAAAAAAACAACAAAAAGCAACCACCCAAACTACCGCCTTCTGATCCTTTTACAAACAATGTGACTACTAGATGGAAGGAAACATTTTTGAACAGATTGCTCATATTTTCTTCTTTCGGGTGACGTTTGACAGCACCTCCTCTGCACGCTTAATACACACAATGTGAAACGTTGTGCTTAGTGGAGAGGCAGGGTGTGCTTCGACACTGTGCCTCTTGCCTGTGGTGAATCCTAAGGTTTGTAACAATTTCCTCTTGTTCTCAAGACCTTTCTCCAGACAAACCAAGGAGGCATATCGTGGTGCTTGGCACTAATGCATGACTATTCTACTCAGTTTATAACCAAATCCCTATGCTGCCGCACACATTTCTCATGTTTTCATTGAATTATGTGATTTTCCTTCATGGCAGTTACTTCAATTCGTAATTTATCATTCGGTTGTGTGGTTATTTTTGTACCATCTGTCTCACCTGTTACGCTTCATCTGCATGAGTCCACACACTGTGCCTCCTGTAGCCCACCGTTGCACCCCCGGTGCTTAAGCTTGATTCCAAATCAGCATTAACATTTGTTGAATAAATGCTTACGTGAATGAATACATTTATATATTTAAATACAGAGAAAACAACAAACAAAAAAAAACCCCAAGAAGTTGTATTCTAGAACATTTGGATTAAAAAGGAAAGTTTATGTAAGTAATCCAGAGAGTAATCAAAGAATTCAAGAATAACCATATAACTATGGAAGAGAACAGTTTAATGTGTCATACTCCCAAGTCTCTGATTTAAGATCATGATGTATGGATGGTTTTTAAAATTCCCTGTCCTTCATTTTAGATGATTGCAAGTGAAATTTTAATTTTCGAAGTTAGAAAATACACTGTGGAGACATACCCCAGTTACTATGGATGTACGTGTCTTTGTAGTACTGTTAGAGAACATCAGTTTCAAAGGCTGTGCTGCTCTCCTAAAGTCAGATGAAACACAAGACCACTTTTCCATTGTTGCTTCTTTTTTCTTTACCAAAGGTGTGATTTGTCCTAAGATGCATGGGCAATGAAATCCAAATCATGTGTTTTAGTTGAATTACTTGGCTTCATGTCTGTGTTTCTCCACTTACTTAGAGAATTTGGGTCTGAGTTGAAAAGAAGGTCCTTTGGAAGCCTCAGGTGGAGAAGGTTGACTTCGCTGGGGGAGTTATTACCACCCAGTCCACTTCTCCCTTCTCACTCTGAAGCTTCACTCCACAACCTTCTAAGCTGCTGCAACAGAAAACCTGTCACTGGGAACTCTTCCAGGGAGTAAGGACTCTCCCCAAACCCTGCAGTGTTTCCTAAGTGGAGTCATGACCACCTCCTAGCACTGCCCTTGGGCGGACTGATGTGCTATTACTCGTGTGCGTCAGGCCTGCTTAAGAGTGACCCAGACACTAATCAGGGAATTAAGCTCCCAGTGGAGCATCAGTTCCATCTCAGAGAGCAATAATTAGCAATTATTTAGCAATTATCCTTGAAAAGGTACACGAAGGAATTTTCTTATTGATGATCATTAGATTTTGATTATTTCCCTGAGATTACACTTCTCTGTGTTGGTTTATCTGGATTTAAGCTATTTCAAGTCAAGTCACAGCATTTCAGAAATTAATTTGGTCTCTGCTTTTGTTCTAATTGAGAAGATAATAGACTCAGGCTGTGATTGAGGAATAAAGCCATGTAATTGGAGATGATCGCTATTAGTGTCTGTCTATGTCTTTCTCGTTTCTTTGATCACTGTACCAGAGGCAAGGGAAGAAGGGTTTTCTTTTTAAATAATCATCTTCAGGAGCACTTTTTTCTCCCTGTTTTCCGAGTCCTTGAGAATTCTCTGCATATTTTAAACATGGGTTTAAGTGAATTATAATATCTTAAACAACCCTGGACAATTTCAGTAGCTCCCTTTTACTGTTTATCATCTAAGTGAATGGGAATCTGCACTTTGGCATTAATGATGTGACTCTTTTAAAGGTGAACTTTAATTTTGCCTCAAGTTGACAGATAATTATCTCATTTCAATTCTCTCATTCCCTTTAGGTCAGAATCTAAACTTCCACAGCCCATTTATCTATCAGTTTCTATTTTAAGGTAATAGCTTCTGAGCATCTTTCATCTTTGCCAGCAAATCCACAGCTTTTCTATCACTAGATTATGGATTCAAACTCAGGAACAGGCCATTTAAAAGCAAAGCAGCTTCACAGTGACAGCCTGGTGCCTGTCTTATCTCTGAGGCCACATCACTTTTTGTATTTCTAAAAGCTCTTGGGCTGAGGAGCCTATAAAAATCAAATCCCCTGAAAGTGCTGCATCAGTGATTTCCCCAAAGCCCGAATGGTCTAAATGCCAACCAAGTCAAAGGGGGTTATTTCAGCCACTTCAGATTTATTCTCTCTACTGATTCATCCTAACACACAATATTTAAAGTCATAGCATTTCATAAAGTAGTTTCCCTGTTTTTGCCCTAATTTAGATGTAATACGCACAAGCAATGATTGAGGACAGAAGATGTATATAATTTGAATAACACCCATTAATGACCATTCCTTGTTTTTTGTAAGATTTGCATGTCTAGTTTTAGGAAGAGACCACCAACATCAGTGAATAATGAACTTCAGTTACTATTGTTTTAGTTGTTGAGGTTAACCATTTGAAAGCTTTAAAATTCAGATGTGCTGGAGTGTTTAGGCTCGTATTTTCATACATGAGATTATCTCCTCTTAAAAGTTTAAAGATTCTACGGACATCTTCCCCTCCATTGAATGCCCGCAATTTAAAAACAAAAACAAAAAAACAGCTATTCTCTAGTTACATGCACACGCTGGGCTGAATGGCGTGCATATATTATCCTTAAACTTCCTAAACGCTTTGTCAGGATGGTCAGAAAACTAAGCCTTCACTGTGTCCCTGTCCCAGGATTCCTGTGCCGCTTCAGTATAGCTGAAGAGAGTACACAGTATTCTAGTAGGGTAACTTTGAGGCGTAATTAGTGTTAATATACTCTACATTTCTTTCTCTAGTCTCTTTTTTATTGCCAACAAATAATTTTAACGATTGTTATGCACAGAGTACTATGTTAGGTAACGTGGAGATTAAGACCTATGGAATCTCACACTTGATTTTTATATATATATATATATATATATATATATATATGCACACATACACACACACACACATCTTTACTTTTTTAGGGGGGGTAATTCGGTTTATTTATGTATTTATTTTTGGAGGATTGAACCCAGGACCTTGTGCGTGTTAAGCATGGGCTCTACCACTTGAGCTGTACCTTCCCCCTGATTTTGTATTAAACAGATTAAATGAGAACTAGATTATTTTGTCTCTTGCTACAACTCAGAGATAGAGAGATGTGTTGAGACCAGGCAGTAGATCTAGCTTTATCACTCCTCGTTGAACCCTTGAACCTGAGGCATAATTCCATGAGGCTGGTTTGACTACAGGCAGAAAGGTGAGTTGACTGGTTGCATCTTCATTTGGGGAAAGGTTTTTCTGAAATTAGATCTATACCTCACCTGATACATAATAATAAATTTAAGATGTACTGAAGATCCAAATTTAAGCATGATTATAAATACTATGTAAGGAAAAAATATGAAAATATCTTCATATTCTTAGTGTGGAAAAGGCTTTGTCAAGCACAGCATTAAACTCAAAAGGCAGAAAGGGAAGAAAATTATAGGTTTGCCGTGTAAAATACAGAACTTCTGTATTATAATTTTCCTTTAAATACTTTTAAAAGGCAAAAAACACTGTACTTGAATAAAATTTTTCCAAAATAAATAAGAAATCAAAAGCTAAGATTACTAATATGTAAATAATTTCCATTAATTTTTGAGAAAAGAGACCCACATGTTTAACTAGGCTAAAAAAATGAACAATTCATAGGTAACTAAATATAGGAAAATATTCTCAACTTCAGTAGTGATTGATGAAATGCCAAGTACAATTACACTATTTCACTTTTAGTGCATCATAGTGGGGAAAAAACCCCAGTCATTTCCAGTTCTGACAAAAAGTGGACAAAGAGCAGAGCTACATACTCTGGGTAGGGGTCTACGCCGGTGTAAGCTAGAAGGTAATCTGGAAGTCCATAAAATATTTTTTACTTTTAGGTATTTGGAATAAACACTGCAGGAAAAAATGGATTTTAAATTTGCCTTTGGATTGGCACTAAGTTTTCTCAAGGTTTACTGTGTGCTCAAAAGTACGAGTAGAATCTCAGTCCCGAATCTTCATAGTGTCTAGAGCGCTGTCGGGGGCAACGACTTCCACATTTCAATCAGCGGCTGACTTCTGTGCACGCCATCCCCAGGTGTCTCTGTACTCATCACCTGCCCACCACTCCCAGAGCTGGCCTAGGCTCTCATTAATTCTTCTGTAATTACATTCACCATCTTTCCTGCAACTAGGTCCTTTGAGGTCAAGGGAGAGCCAAACAGCTGAACTGTAATCCTTGCCATCAGGGAGCCCTCAGACTAGGAAAGATCTATGAGCAGAGCATCAGTACTCAGTGGCACGAGGACTCCAAGAAAACACACACAGGCTGGGGAGGGTGTAGCTCAGAGGTAGAGTGCCTGCCTAGCATGCACAAGGTCCGGGGTTCAATCCCCAGTGCCTCTATTAAACATAAACCTAATTACACCCCCCCACAACAACAACAAAAGAAACCATATGCAGGCTGATTTATCTTACAAATCCTGATGGGATGAAGTTTCTGGCAAGCACATTTCTGAAAGTTCTGCGTAAGTAATGTCAGTCTTCACAAGCCTTCACGAGGTCCATGCTCCTCTTCACAGAAAGTCCTGACTCGTCAGTGTGACATGCAGGCCTGTCTATAATTTGAATTTAATCTAGGTCTCTCTCCCTTTCATTATTCCCTTCGTGTTCTCTAAGCCCTAGACAAAGTAAACTTTATCTTTCCATTTCACACGTCCATGATTTTTCTGTCTATTCTTCCCAGCATATCTCTCCCAGATTCCAGTTTATCTCCTCAATCCTTTCCCTCATTCCCACCTTCCAGGGCCTCCTCCCCACCCCCCATGCACACACATGCTCTGTACCGTGACTGGATCTGTGCTGAGTGGTAGCCATCTTAAGTAAAATTTAAGACTAAGTTCAATTTTAAAATCTTCTCAGTGATGAAACCACACATTTCGAGTGCTTAATAGCTACTTAGGGCTAGTGAGTACTGTAATAGCACAGATCATAAAAGTTACTTCATTATAGAAGCTCAGTTGGACAGTGCTGGTTGAAACTAATCTCTTCTAGAATGCATTTCTGCTCATGCCGTTCCCTTCAAGTTTTCTTAGTATAAAATCCATCCTGCTCCGCATGGGATGCTAGTCCACTTTGCCAGGATCCACGGTGAATTATCACAGCACCATTTATTATCTCCCCATTTTATGCCCACCCAACCTGAATTACCTTCTGCTCTCCTAAGGGGTATGTATGTTCATTCTTTGGTTCTCATCTGCCACATTTTGCCTGCAGCTTCTGGAATACTCTTCATACCTCTGACACTGTCACACACATACACATACCTCCAAACCCTTCCACTGATACCCACTGATAGATAGCAGGACACATTAACTGTCTTTAACTTGTGCTGTCGGATTTCGTATGGTCTCTTCCCTGACTCCTCTCCAGCCTTATCTTAAACAGTATTTCCTTACACCCCAGCTGGGGCTCTTGCAGTCCCTTAGCTGTCCCCTGCGACCTCTCACCTTGGGGTCTGTTCACATGCTGATTCCCTCAGCTCACACTCCAACATCCTTATCTCTACTTAACTGCTTCTTTCTTCAGATGCCAGTCACTTTATCCCATCATCAGAGAAGCCCTAAGCTGTCAGAAGTCCCCAGTAAGCTCTCCCAGCACCAGATGACTGTCACAGAGCTGACCCAAGTTGAAGGTGTACGGTCGGTGTGAATAGTGAATCGCACCCTGGGTCCACGAGCGCCACGAGGGGAGCAGCCGTCCCTATTTAGTCTCTGTTCTATTCTCAGCAGCTGGTACAGTGCCTGGTACACAGAAGGAATCGGATACTTATTTGTTAAATGAGTAAGTGCTTTAGCTCAGATGGCCGTGAAAAAATCCTGGGTGAACTACTCACTCAAAGCATTTAAGACCAAGGCAGAGCTCAAGATGCGCTTTTAAAATATAAAGCTTTACTCTAGAAATTATTGCTCTGGCTATATTGTTACTGCATACCTTGCTTTACCCGATCCCCAGTGGTGTGAAGATAAGGTCACAGTGAGCTGTTAGCAATCTTAATTCCTTGCCAAGAAGAAAAAAAAATAAAAGGAAACTCATCAGCTACATCAGAGTGGCTGCATAATGCTTATTAAGAATCGATTGGTGATGTGATCCAGATGCAGTTAGGGAGAGAAGAGGACAAGGGGGCTTGGCTCTAGAAACAGCCATCACAGTCTTCCACATTAAGTCAGACAGGTGTGTTTTCATTTCAGAACGTCACCGTTATTTTTTCATGTGCTGTTTGTTCAAGCTCATATGGTGATGAAAAAGAACAAAACAGTAGTTTTGCTAGGGAAAACATGAAAAGTAAAAAGCGTAGTTTAAAAAAAATTTTTTTCTGGCCTAAATCCATCTTTTCAACACTGCCTCTGCCTTCTCTACTGAGGAAAGGAAGCACAGAGTTGTGGTGAGAAACAGGGACCGCTGCACACTAGAATGCCTGGAAGCCAAAGAAGAGTCCAGAACTCCTGCGTGGGTGGCTTGTTGGGGCTGAGCTGTTAGAAGCTGGGGAGTGAGGGAAGCAGGGAAGGGGCAGTGGGAAAAAGCTAAGCATGGATTTGCTTCAGCCTAAGGATAAGAGCTTCCAGAAGGTTCTGGAACAAACTACCCCACAGGGTTAGTCCCTCCTTGAGAGAAAAGCAGCTGCCATTTGTACCCCTACAGCTGAGGTGGGGCGGTCTTAATCTCCTAGATCACATGGCTCTGTTTTGGTTGAAGGCAGTTCTCCAAGAAGGGGACAGTGGGGGGCTGTTAACGGCCAACCCTTGCAGCACCTGGGGGATGAACACAGCAGCTCAGGAAAGGTGACAGGAAGGAGGAGAGGACACCAAAAGTGTCCACTGCCCGGTCTGTGGTGTCAGACTGGGTTCAAAATTTCTAGTCCTGCCACTCATTGGTTATATGATTTGGGGCATCTTAACGGAGTCTCAACTTCCTTATCTGTAAAGTGGGGATGATAAGAGAACGTACCTCATAGGGTTATCATGAACATAACAAGAGTTCATATACACAGTGTGCTTGGTATAATTCCTGGCACGTTGTAGTAATAATTTACGTTAATGGGCCTTTTACTAAGTGGTGCAATCTGTGCGATACGGTTAACACCAGTCTGGCTCAAACAAGCATAAGAAGAAATGTTTACTAAACATTTAAATTAAATTTAAATTAAACTAAACTTAGGGTCCTAGAACCTATCCATCTCAACTAGTTCTGTCCTCCTAAAGGTTAAATAATTGAGACCCACTGAAGAAGACGAATGTTTCATTCATGGGCACAGAGCTACCTAGTGACAGGTGGTGGAAAACAGGCATTCATTGTAAATATAAATATTTATATTGTAAGTATAAATGGAAACAAATGCTCTGATACACAGCTACTTACTGGGTGGACCTAACAATCAGTCTCTTGTGTCTATTCCCCTTGTGTTGAGCTCTCCTGAGTCAAGCCATGGACTAATTTTTAGAGGTTAATCTAGAGCTTTCTCTTGCTTAGTCTCTCCTAGAGGTATTCAGTTGGAGCCAGCTAGTTAAGCAAGTACGTTGTCTCAAACACCCAGCTCTCCTTTGAGTTAACACCAAAGACCAGGTCTGTATGAGACAGAGTAAGAACCCTGACTGTGACAGCACGGTTACCCTCTAAACCCATGCTGCCAACAAGGAGGATGGCATTTGAACTCTGTTGAATTTACTAATGAACCTCACAAATGGTTCTAAAGTCAGAAGACAAAGAGAGAGTTATTATTAATGAGTATGACTCAAAACCCAGAAAGCTCTCCTGGAGAAATAAGCATGTTAGCAAAAATACTTATTTTTTCCCCCACTCTTTCAATGGGTCTGGCATAGCTTTGCCTTTGAAGCCAGACATGATTAATCTAACCCAGCCCCTGACATTTTCTTAGGAAAAAAGACTCCAGAGGTTAAGAAATCTAATGTTATCAGAATACCAAGCTTTCTAAAATGGCTTTGAAAGCAGCTGGAAAAAAGAACATCCAAATTCAGGCAACTGCAGGCGATGGTTGCAAAAGGTCAAATCACAAAATGTTCCCCAAGATGTCAGATCACTCCTGGGGATACTCTGCAAAGTTGTCGGCTTAAAAACTTGACCTCACTTGTTCTTTGCTCTGTGCCCCAGCACTCCATTTTAAAGGGTTTTGTCTGTTTGTTTGCTTGTTTTTCTCCTTCCTGCTGAAATTCTCTCACCCAGGATGTTTTGCATTTTGTGATATTCAAGTAATTTTTAAAATGTCTGTCAAAAGTCATTACTAACATTAAAAAAATCTGTAAATTATATCTACTACATAGAGTTGGTTCTAAAAAAGCTCAACATCTCTGAATCATGAAACTTTATCTTTTGGTGGGAAAAGGACTGGATTCAAAGTCAGTAAACTGGGGTTCTGCTTCTTGCCTGGCTATCTATGATCTTGTGTGACCTTGGTTAAATCCCTTCTTCTTTCTGGTTCTCTTTTTGTCTTCTTTACAAAATGGAACTCAGTTAGATAGTAGATGTTGTGGAAACCCTATGCCAAATATTAAGTATTATTTTAATATTTAAAAATTATTATTAGTGATGTTATTTAACTCTGCATTTTTGAAATATATACGTCCACAGTTAACCGTGGGAGTTTTCCAGTTTATAAAAAATGAAGAATGAGACATTTGACCTCTCAAAAAAACAATAGCTCTTTCTTAGTGGGACGGTCATTCACTCCATAACCCTGAGCAGGGAACTTAACCTCTCTGGTCTCAGTTTCCCCCCGTGGGAGAATGGAGATGATCGTCACCCTTACATCACAGAGCTGTGATGCAGATGCAGGGGAACGACTCCTGTAGCGTGTCTGTAACAGAGACTGAGCCACAGTGGGTGTTTAGCAAGTGTTCCTGAAGGTTATTACCATTATTCCTTTCATCTTAAAATGTTTTTATTTAACTCCTATGACCCTGGGAATTTAGCTGTGTCGCAGTGCATTTGTTGTGATTCATATTTACGATATAAATATTTACAATATAAATATCTGTTCTGATTCATACTTACAATAAATGCCTATTTTTCACCACCTGTCAGGAAGTCAAAAGCTTAATCTCATTCCTTTCTCCTCCAGTTTTCAACCTAAAGATCCCACGGCTCTACACCAACCTCTTCTTTTGCACTGTAATGGCCGCTGGGGTAGAAGACAAGAGAGGGGAAGGATCCACTTTCTTCCTTCCTGTGACAAGGCTCCATCACAGACACAGAAGCATGGGGAGGCCCCAGCGCGGCCATGACGTGAGCGGCCTCCCCAGCGGAGGGCGCAGGCCTCGCGCCCTCGGTGCCGCTCTGTGCAGACTCCAGCGGCCACACCTCAGGGCCGGTGAGACGGCACCTGTCCTGCCTCTCCTCCACTGGTGGCACGACCGCCTCCTTCTGTCCATCAAAACACGCTTGTTGTTGACTTGATTGTGTGATAAAGGGAAAGAATATGAAAACGGAAGGGAAGTAGGCAGCCACACCCGTTTCCCAGATTTCATTTAGGATTCGGACCTCAGGGCTGCTGCGGTTTTCGTTTTAAAGGGCAAAGAATGGATGCTACAAGCATCAACATGTCTGCCACGTGCAGTGTTGTGTCTCCTTCAGTTTACAAAGGGCGCTCCAAATCAGGGCGCCAGTGCCCAGCATTCTCTGTCCACAGGGAAGATGAAGATTCTGTTTTTGAGCAAAACGGGCCCCCGGGAGCACGTGCTCTGAGAGAAGGATCGTGTGAATTATGGCACATGGTCTGTGCTTCCTGTCTGACGTCTGCTGTGGCAGGATGGATGCAGGAGATTACCCCAAGCCCTCCAAATCCATGTTTGTTCAGTTCGGCACTTGCTTTATTTTCGCGGATGGTATTCCATGCCTAACCAGCCTCAAGAACAGTGGGGTAATGCTCTGCTCACCAAAACTCAGACTGTCTTCAGCCTCATTAGACAGAGAGTTTTTAACGCTTTCATTGCTGAATTAGTATTTGGACATGATCCTACAGTGTCAGAGGTAAAACAGAGTTTAGCGATCAAGCCAGTTCCTTCGCTTTACAGAAAAAGGGGCTTTGAGGCGTACAGGGGGGCTTGCCAGAGGTTCAGGGCTCACACCACGGAGCCTGCACCAAGAGCCAGGTCTCTCAGTTTACCCCTGAGCACTTTTTTGTTTTCATTAATGCTGTCATTTAAAGAACCACACTATGAGTTGTAAAACTCAACTATAGTTTTATGCATTAAAATTTAATTAGATTTTTTTCTCCTCCTTTCCTATGCTTGAGTTCCTGAAAAAACTTCAGAGTTAACCAATCCTTGCTATGGAGTAACTGCTTTCTTTTATGATTTGCAAAGAATAAGAAGGAAAAAAAATACCCTTTAATTTGAGAGAGTTGTTCGCTAAGCACTATGGTTCACTCCGCATTGACGCAACAACTCTTCAGGCAGCCAATCATGAGAGGTTTTCCAAGGAGGATGTGATGTCAGCATTAATGAAATGATAGCCTACTTGGAATCTGATGTTTAAAAGGTGAGAAAACGGAAGTCTCTTTCCTCCCCTCTGTAGCCTTCCCTGCAGGGAGGAAAATCTCACTCTTTCTTTTCAAGCAGTTTATACAGGCTGTGCACTCTGTAGCATTTTGTGGCATTAATGTATAGTTCCTCCGCCCCAATAAATTCTGTAATAACACACAGAATTAGGTGGCATGCCAGTAGTAATGAGAAACTTCTGTAAAAACCTGTTCCCAAGCACAGAACAGTACAGAGTTGCAAAGAGCTGCTCTCAGTTAGACACTCGTATCTCTGACCTTTTCTAAGGTGGGAAGATCTCTCGTTGATGTTTTAAGATTTGTGCTTTGCAAAAACAGAACATTCCTCTCTTTCCTTCTTTGCCACGTGTCAGCTTTAGTGGACAATTTGTAATCTACCACAGTGTCAAATTCATCAAGCTTCTGTGTAGGTCCTCTTTTGTAGAAGAGACAAAAAAAAATGTGTTGTAACAAACATTCCCCATGTTCCCTCATAGTTCTCCTATACAGTCTGGCCATTGTTCTTGTTAGCAAAAACCCTGATAAGTAAAGAGTAGACTATAAATTAAAGCCCCTTTATATTCCTAGTTCTAAAATCATTCCTTTAAACCACTATCACCTTCGAGTAATTAAAAAATGTACTAATAGGAAAAGAGACAGCATAAATGGTTAGAATATTTAGCATACTTAGAATGAGAAGCAATCTCAAGCATCATCCAGTCCAGCTGTAACTGAAGCTCAGAGACTTAAAATCACACATCTCAGGGCACACAGTTAGTAGCGGATCTAAAATACACAATTTCAGTAGCTTGATTCTCAATCTTAAGTTTTCTGATAGTGACTTTCCACGAAAAGCACTGTGCCAGTTTGGGGGTAACACAGTAACTAAAACCATAGAAATATGAGGAATATGCAGTTTTAGGTATCAGCTTGTTCAGTTCTTTCATCTTAGAAGCCCCCAACCTTCCTCCTAGGGCACTGGGGGCTCTCAGTCCCTCCTCTGTCGTGGGACACCCTGTGTCGCACAGCCGAAGAGGGGCAGAGGGGGAGAGGGAGGCGGTTGGCTTTGGGGAGAATTAATTCTCTGCCTGCTGAGAGTCGGGCTTGGAGCAAGGCTATTCTGCAAGAGCTGCTGTCTCCTCCCCATACGTCATGAGAAGGGAAGTCAGGGCAGTTCCTAGCATTGCTCCTTGAAGATCTGCGGCAGGCTGTGGTGGAAAACAAACCCAGACAAGGGAAGGGAGGCCAACACACAGTCTCACCACACCAAGTCAGCCTTCCTCCAGGGAGAGGCCGACAGCGTCTGTCTGCCTCCAGGAGTGAAAGGACGCCACTCGCTGACAGCAGGTTGAATGACCCAGATGAGAATCTGAGCTGTCATCAATCTACCTCCTCACGGTGCCTCAGCCAGGGCAGAAAGCTCGGGAGAGCTAAGCAGAAGAGATACCTGGCTCGGCGTGGAGCCACGTTCTCTAATCCCCAGGGAAGGAAGGCCATTCAGGAAGTCGGACCAGCAGTTGTAAGAAAACGGTTTTCCATTTTTCTGCTTAATTCTGAGGATCTAAACAGAGGCACGGTAAAGACTGAGATTATGTCTCATGTTTTCCATCTCTCTGGTCCTCTCTTGATGCCCTCTGTCCCGTGTGACCGAAGATCTCCCTTCCACCTGCCTCCTGACTCCACACAGGGCCTCTGTCTGACGTGCTTTCCCTGAGCAACGCTGTTCTCCACTCCTGTGTATGCGGTGAAAACAGTGCGGGCTTTGCGATCAAACGTGGATCTGCACCCTGATTCTAGCTCTTACCACATATATAACTTTTGGCAAGTTATTTAACCCTTTGGAACATATTTTTATCATATTTACACACTGTGGGTCATGTTCCCTTCCTTCTGGCTGATCTGGTAGAAAGAAGACGTGATAAACAGAGTGTCTTTCCTAGGAGTAGTGCGTTTCATAGGGGATTCCTGCAGACACAACGCTTTAACTCAGTGGACAAGACTTTTAATATTGGGACTTCTGGTGTCATGCCACCTGTGTGTCTAGAATCATATCCAGAGCCACCAAAACCACACACTGAAAAGACTGTGTGATACACCATGAAGGCCAAACCTCAGTATTCTTCCAGTCTGGGGACGTGATCCAATCCAGTGGTTGGATTACAGGATGAATGGAGATACTGCCAAATCTGCGATCTTACAGAAAGCTTGGGTTTGTTCACAAACTCGAAAGCAGACGATACAGGTGATCAGAAAGCAAGGATACACTAAAACACCGCAATAAGAACCTAGAATAATCTGAAATTTTTTAGCCTAGTTTTAATTTGGGGGGGGGGTAAAAATCCCCAAATTACCCCAAATATCAAAGGTATAGGCAATAGTGAAGAGAGTTTTCATGCCAAAATAAATAACATTCATATTACAAATACATAGGTTTTTCAGTGTATGATTTGATGACTTTGCTAAAAAAAAAAATCAATCCTTAACATGAATCCAGGAGCTCCAGGCAATCCTGGTCTCTTAATCTCCACTACTTATGTGTCTGTACTTACGACTTTTTTTCCTGTTACTGTTTCAGAGTGCCACTGTTGAATTCTGATGAGGTAGATTTGCAGGGGTAATTGTATCTGGAAATTACAGTTACATCTCGAATTTTGCAACTGTGAATATAAAAATGTTCAGGAAGATCAGTTACTCCTGGGAATTGAATAGATTTATAGCAGCCAGTGTTTACTGGTCACCTGCTGTAAGCCACTCCCAGTGCTAAGAGCTAAAGACACAAGGGAAAACCAAAGAAGTCCCAGCTCAAAACGTGCTCCTCATGTGCTTCCGGTGAACAGGCAGTTGGTAGCACTCTCACCAGTGCCACGGAGGAGGAGCATAAAGGAAGAGGGTCACAAATGTTCTCAGAGGTGGCTTCATCTCAAGTGAGTGATGAAGGACAGATGGCAGCTGTCCAGTGGAGAACGCAGGAGGAACATTCCACGCAGGGGGAGAGGCAAGTACAGATTCCCTCAGGCCTGGGAGAGGCTGACATATCTGGGAAACTGCAGCACTGATTGTGACTGTGGTGCAGAGTCTAAGGATTGGGCGAAGGAGAAGGTGGGTATTGAGTTTCACGGATGCCGTGCTGCGGAAGTTGGAATCAGCCCTGAGAGCAATGGGAAGCATCCCCTAGGCTTCTGCCTCCCTTATCAGGCTGACTAGGAGATGCCCGGATGACATCTGCCTTTGTTTCAGCTTTATTTCAAGGTGTCAGGTGGAGACTCACGCTTGGTATAATCCTGTCCTCCGCCAGCAGAGGTTACGAGTGAATCAGCGCACTCACTAGTCTAAGACAGTGACGCTCTAGGCCTTTCCGGTCCTCAGGGATCAACTGGGGTCGGGGGCTAGATTGCACACCAGGAAAACCTCTGATTCTCCAGAATGCCCTTCCTCATTTTCAGGGTGAAGTGCACCCCAGGGAGGACCGAGGTGCAGATCCCTCCTCGCCAGCCATACCCTCCGCAGCCGCATCAGCACTAGCCCCCTCCAGTCTGCCGCGTCCCATCTTAACACGCCCAGGTCTCTCCCCCTAATTACCTGAGGACTTAACTCCCGCTCACTGCCACCCTCTGACATCCCTGACACAGAGTCTCAGGTTTCAGTCACTGTGTGATCTCCACAGAACTCTCTCCTGTGGGCTCCCTGAATTCCTCCAGTCTGGTGTTGCAGCGAATATTGATCCCAACACTGCTTCATCCACCCGCTTCTGCGACATGCTCAACGCCTCTTTCTAAAACACTAAGAACTGCAGCTTTTCCATAATCTCTGTTTTATGAATCTTGCTATGTGACTAACACCTCTTACTTGTTTCTGTTAACTCCCTCAGGTACTCTGGTCTCCAAAATCTTTTGACCCAACCGGGAGCTTTAATCCATGTTTTCTCTTAGCATTTTTACTCCCCCTCTCCCATCAGTGTTCTCTCTCTCCTTACTCTGTGTAATTTCTTTGATTGATTGTTACACTTTTCTTTTTTTAATCTGTTTATATATAGAGAGGCTACCATTTGTAAATCTCAAACTCCCAAATGTACCCCTTCCCACTCCCTCTCCCCATTAACCATAGGTTGTTTACTGTGTCTGCGAGTTACAGCCACTCTCTTACCCCCCCCCTCCAGTCTACTGCCGCTCATCAGATCCCCTGACAAAACCACCACCCTGGCTGAGCCAGGTTTCCTTGTGCTCGATGCCCTGTCCCAGCCAAAGTGGCCTTCCTGCTATTTCCTAGACAGCCATCCTTTTGTCCTAGTAACTCCACAGTAATTGTCAGGTAGTGTCGAGAAACCTGGGAATCCTGACTCTCCAAAAATGGGTACTGGACCCCAACAAACCTTACATATCAGGCCTTGAAGTAGAGCTGCTCGTACATCTGCACTGAGGCTTTGCCACCCACAATGAGTCCGTGCCGCCCACAGTGTTGGTGAGAAATGGCTTAGTCACTTTGGACATCATGGATTATTTTATAACTTCCTAACTTCAAATGATCTGTGAAAAACAGACACTAACAACAGAAAGGATACAGGAGGAGACGGCGAGATAACAGAGAATATCCAGAGGGTTAAAAAGGATTCCCGCATCAAATACAGGTAGCTAAAAAACGCAGACTTTTTAGCAAATAAATATGAATTCTAGGAATTAAGAAAACAAACAATAGATTCCTTTAGTTGTTTCTTTACCAGAAAATGAAAGGCTCTGTCACCTTAGGATACAGCATATTTGCCCCAAAGTCTTATCTTTTCAGATTTAACGATTTGACCTGCTGAACACAGGGTACAACTGAAAAGACAGCACGACCCAAGATGAGGAACCTTGCCTTCCATGCAGGTTTTCATACGCTTAGGTGAAAACATGGACACAGGTCCCTCCACTCCAAATGGAACAGAGAACAGTGTATCTTAGTTACTTCAAGACTGATCTTACATTGAGAAACTTTTCCTTTTAGGTCATGTATGCGACCCTGTGAACATTTCTGCAGAGTTCTGTACGACTGCTACTGGGGATGTTTAAGAGGAATTAGGAATGAAGGCACGGGCCTCTACCATCGTGTGCCAGGTGGAAAATGAAGAAAAATAGCCAATTTGGGGGGTGTTAGATATAGATTTTCAGTTTGGTTGGAGTGGAGGGGTGCTCATAGCCACTCCTGACGCCTCCTCCCCCGTGAAGGCGCTCTCCTAGAGCGACACTGTTAGCCTGTCTCCATCCTTAGTCCACCCCAGGGAAGATTACGTATGTGGCTGGGCAATGAGCTGTAGATGGATAAACTGAACATTCATTGCCCAGTTCCCTCCTGTTTCTCATTCCTCTTGGGAGTGAGAGCCCCACAGGGCACACCTGTTCTACTCCGCCTTTCCAGGCACGGGTCATCTTAATTCTTCTGGGTGGATAATTCTAGTTCTAGGGTTTAACATAAAGTTCACTCTTTCACAGGTAGATACGAGATTTTTTTCAGTATCAGCTCTGCTGGTCACTTTCTACTTACTCATTTGTTTTCATTTTCCACTTGTTTTTGAACACAAGAGACAAAAATGAGTTGTTAGTAATAAGACTCAGCACACAGTGTTCACAGTCGCTTGAATAAGCTTCGTCCTTCCTATGTCTGAGCCTTTACCGGAGCTGTTATCCTTTGCCTTAATGCTGCTTCTCTCTCTCCAGCCTCTCAGCATCTCACTCTGCAGTGAGTTCAAGAATTCTATCTTCCAGGGGGCCTTCTCTGGTTTATCCAACACCTCTGTGCCTAACTGGGCATGGCTTTAACTCTAGTTAGTCCTAATCTTAACTTGCTGCTTACTGCTACATTTTGCTCTTGCGGACATAAGACACTCACTTTTCTCCTAGATTTTATGATGACCATTGTTTGAAGACATTGCTTGTATCGTGGGAATTATTTCGAATGTTTCACACACAAATAAAAGCATTAACACAGTGATGATGAGTGTATTCTTTGGAGCCAGACAAGCCCATTTTCAAGTCTTGGCTTTGCCACATTCTGCATGACCCCAGGCAAGGTTCTTAACCTGTCTAGGTCTCAGTTGCAGTGTGCAGAATAACAATAATTTAATTCCTCATAGTTACTGTAATGATAAAATGAGCAGTGCTGTGAAACACTTAGCTTAACTCCTACCACGTGGTCAATACTCAATAAATAGCTACAGCTGGTCTTTATCATTGTGCCTTGTGCACACGTAAACGCAGACAGACACATCCATAAATATGTGCATTTTCAGTTTCCATGCGACTCCCAAGACAGACTGAGCTAAACTAGATTGTCTACGTTTGTTTTGAAAGTGCTGCATTACTCCTCACACAGAAACAATTCCAGATGAATCATGGATACAAATATGAAAGGTCTGACAGTACAATGTGAGTTCCAGAGTAGAGTATAGGAAAATGGCTTCATGACATTGTGGTAGGCAGGTATTTCTTAAATAAGGTGCAAAACCACGACTGCTAAAAGTAAAAAAAAAAAAAAGACTGTTGCATCAAAGTTACAAACTTCTGTACATTAAAGGTCATCATCAGAGAGAACGGGAGCCAGGGAACAGCAGAAGATATGCATCCGTCTATCAGAAGACCTGTATCCAAAATATGTAAAGAAATCCTGCAAACCAATAAGAAAAAGAAAGACAAAAAAGATGGACAGAGTCTTGAGCTGGCACTTCACAGGGACAAATAGGCAAATGACTAATAAGCATATGAAAAATTGCTCAACTTCAGTGGTCATCAGGGAAATAAAAGTTGAAATTACAATGAAATACCACCATTCATTCGTCAGAATGGCCAAATTTTTTAATTAAATTTAAAAGAGGACACTGCAAATTCCACTATTGGCTAAGATGGAGAGTACCTGAGACTTGTAGTGGGCGTATAAATTGATATTCACCTTGAGACACTAGCAGCCTCTACAAAAACTGAGTGTCTGCATCCTTTATGATCCAGAAGCCTCACTCACAGGTGTAAATCTGTAAGAAACGCCTAAGTGCACCAGGAGACGTGTGCATGAATGTGTACAGCAGCGTTATTTACAGCAGTCAGAACTGAAACCGCCAAAATGTTCGTCATGAACAGAATAAGTAAGCTGTGGTATATACATGAAATTGCACAATATAGATGAACTATTACAAATGAACTGTTACTGCTCAAAATAACATGGACGGCTACACCAAATCTAAGATACCAGATAAAAAGGTATGCACCCTATGTAATCCCATTCCTGAAAATTTAAAAACTAGTCAAACTTAGCTAAGAAAATAAAAACCAGAATACCGATGGGGGTAGTGGTAAGTGGGTGTTGACTAAGAAGGTTTATTAAGTAATAATATTCTACACTTTTATCTCGTTAGTGACAACATGGGTGTGTCTGCTTTGTTGAAAGTTCACTGAGCTGAACACACTGGTTTCTGCACTCTTCTCTGTGTTATTCTTCATTAAACAAAGCAAACTATTGCTGCAGCTCAAAAAGTCGTATTAAGCAAAGCTGTAGCCTGCAAGCGGCATCGAGAAAGACCTATGTAACTGCTACTTGGCTTCTCTGATTTATATTCCAAGAGGTCAATAAACTGGTGCATGCCATTCACTGAGGTCATTTTCATTTCATGGAATTTCACAGACCCCACAATAAATTGTCAGTATTTTTTCTCAGTTTCAGCGGTGGGGCCCGTAATGCCACTAATCTAAATGAAACTTAAAGTATATGATGAACTGTGGTTGGGAAGAAGAGACAGACCCAACATACTTTGAACGTCTTGGCATTAACGGTGAAAGTTTCATGAGTGACGCAGGCCCTGTGGCGAGGAGGACCCTGGGCAGCACCACAGTCGAGGCACGCTGCCTCTAACCCGAGTTCTGACACTGTGACCCCCAGTGTCTTACAAGTGCCGTCTGGCTTCATTAGGCCCCAGCCTCCCGTCTCTGCTGAACAACTGGGCTTCCGGTCTAAGAATTCAAAATATACATTATGACACGCTTGTGGGAGAACGTGAAGACAAAGACACATGAGCGACTCTGCGGATTATCTTTGGAATTTCTTTTAAAGGTTTCCTGCTTATACGTCTCAGCTCCTACTCGTCTGTATTTTGCTGTTCATGCCGTCGATCTCGGCGGAGTTTACAGCTTCATCCTCTCAGCCTGTTTTGGTCTTAGCTTTGCCATTCATGTTGACACGACACCCACGGAGGTTACTCAAAACTTGTTCAGCACAGTTTCATTTTCTCGGGGCTAGTAAGTTCTGCTGGTGCAGCGTATGAGGGTGCTCACCAGGGTATCTAGTTCTTCCTGTCTGTCTGCACCTGTTTTCCTGAGAAAATGACCCAGTTCTGGAATGCGCCGAAGGTAGTCTTCTGTTACACAACATACGAAACACCGCGCACTACATTTTGCCCTCTGTATTATTCATTTAATCCAAGTCAGCTTTGAGGGACATATTATTTTCTTCATTTTATAGATGAAGAAATGTCCATTTAAAATAAATAACACGAGTGACTCACTAAACTGGTCAGTTGTGGGTTTGTGGTTTAAAGCTCAGTTTTTTCAATTACTGAGCCCATGTTTTTTGAAGAGCCGGGGCCAGTTGGAAGTTAATGATACTAAGGTACAAACTAATGTCTGCTTAGGTGCTTCCCTTTGGAATATTTAAATCTCCATGGTACTGTCTGACCATAGAGAGCCCTACATTACCAAGCGACTCTTAATATATCTGGTCAGATGTTGTATGAAAGAAACCATTACACTCCTGCCATTTCTAAAAAGAGAGCAAGAGTTTCCTTAGTATTCCTTGCTCTCTCTGGAGTAATTTTCTGAAGAAGGTTAATGCACTCTCCTCTTCTAAGAGCTGTTCCAAGACGTCCACTTAGAAA
Source organism: Vicugna pacos (assembly GCF_048564905.1). Taxonomy (NCBI): domain Eukaryota; kingdom Metazoa; phylum Chordata; class Mammalia; order Artiodactyla; family Camelidae; genus Vicugna; species Vicugna pacos. The sequence continues at coordinate 19,325,530 of NC_133008.1, forward strand.
GCCCAGGTGGCAACCACTGGCAATAAGAAAGGTACAGCTAAACATGCCAGGGGACTCTTAAGAAGCACATCAACTACAACAGAAAGGACTTCAAATGATACCCCTGGAAGCAGGAATACAGAACGCATTACACAGCGTAATACAGGAGGAAGTCTGTTGGGCTGATACGGAATCACTTATGCAAGAGGAAATAAGAAGGCCACTTACACTCAGCATCTGAGGCAGCACTTCTCAAACTTCACTGTGTCTAAGTTTCACCTTGGGATCCTGTTGGAAATGCTGAATCTAAGGCCGTGCCTCTGGAGATTTTAATTCTGCAGACACGGGGCAGAGTGGGGGCGGAAAGGAAATCTGTCGTTGACAGAGTAGCGGTAGTGATGCCGGAGCACCCGTAGTGTATGGTGAGGAACCGTCCTCCCACACATCAAAGGGTAGAGGGCTGACTAACAGCGGTGTGGGCCACAGCAACAGCTGAGTGATTCCAGCCCTCCCTCTTTCGTTGCCATAAAGGGGAGAAGGAGTCATCTGTCTCTGTAAGTCATTTTAACACCTGGCCTGAGTGCTAACACAGTCATCTGGATCAATGGCAGAGATTTAAGTCAAGGCTTAATTCTTTATCCCCCACCTCTTTGGGAATAGATGTGTTTTGAATCAATATTCTGAAAATACTTCACAAAAGTAATGCTACGCACTTGACACGGTTACGGAGCAAACAATTCAGAGGTCTGGAGCAGTAACCACAATCAGACGTGTTTATGTTTCTGCAGGGAAACATATAGATGCGCGTACTTTATCTGAGATGAAGTCTGTGACAGGCTTCATGTCCTTTCAGGTCAGTTTCTTTCTGTCAAGTGAGTTTGAGATTAAGTCATGTTATTTTTATGATCATGAAAAAACCTTAATTTTCAAATGGACACTGTAATGAGATCAAATTCTGTGGATGAGTTACTGTGGACTTTAAAAGCTCTATTTTATTGAATACTTAATATCTGTCTGGCATGTATTTAGTGTTTTACATACGATTTTTTTGGTCATTGTTGTTGTTTTCACAATATGTCTGTGAAAAATGTCTTATCCATCTTATTGTAAAGATGACCAAATTGAGGCCCAAAGGGTTAGTAATTTGCTCAAAGACAGGCTAGTCATACATACCAGAAACTGACACATTTGTAACTGACTATACTTCAATAAAAAAATAATTTAAAAAAATTTTTTTAATAAATTAAAAAAAAAAAAAGGCTAGTGAGTGGCAGAGCCAGGATGAGAACATGGCTGATCTGACTTTAGTGATGACAGACTTTATACCATGGTATGCTCCTATGCCCAATAGTCCCCTCTTCACAATGAAATCAAGAAAAAAAAAAAAGTGCTTCAGTGGTAATAATAAATACAACTTCAAAACCTCTTTTCATTAATTGCTAAAATGTTTCACTCAGTGTGTGTCACGCTTTCGTATAGCTGACCGTGCAGAACACGGATACTCCCAGTCCCCTCTCCGTCTGGACCGCGGTGGAAAACCACGCCTCCATCACCTGGGAAGCCAGACGTAGTCGTGGGACCACTACGGCAGCCTAACCTCACAGGATCGACACAGCACTCGTAATCTCCCGTTACCCCGCTTCCTTGCTTTGCATCTGCATTACTGGTTTCAGTTTCTCTTCCTCACTCTATAAACTGACCAGAGTAAACATCACTGAATAACGTTGTATAATAATTTTGCTATTGACAATTCCACTGGTTCCTACCCTTGGCCATTTTTACCAACAAAATATTGTTAAAGGAAGGCAAGAAAATACATTTCTGCTTAAAGTCTGACACCAAAGATTGCTCTTGATATTCAATAAGAAATGCTAAATTTTATGTCAGCATATTTTAAAACTGCTGTTTCTTCTTATTTTTCTTATTACCAGTATTTTACTTTAATATTTTCTAGGCTTCAGAAAAAGAGCACCATTGTATCACATCGTTAAGAGGTCATTTACTCAAGAGTCCCTCCCCTCTTTTTTGACCAAAGTACACCAATGTCCTTTGCGAATTTATTCTCTTTTCTCAGCCATTGGATTTGGGTGGTACACATCCCACTCCAGATCCTAGGGTGGGGATTAATGTGGGGATCCTATTCCCGTGCCTGCAGAGTTTAGTTTAAGGATGTGAACCTGACCCAGTTTAAAGCCAACAGAAGAGAAATTACCGGGAACTCCAAGAAGAGAGTCTGCCTGTGACAGCAAGGGGGGAAGATATGGCTCCTGGCCTCACTGTAGCTGTTTCACTACAACAAAGTGAGAAGCTGGCTCTCCATGGTGGTGGTGTAGAGAGTCTGAGCATGACACCCACACCATGGATAAAAGATGGAGGACATGGAGAGAAGCCAGATCTTTGATAAGCATTTTTTGACTTACTGAGGCTGATATCCATGACTTATGCATAATCCCGTCTGACACATATTTTGCTTCTAAAAGTAAATTTGACTTAGACTGCATTGAGACAAAATGAATATAAGTATTTTGTCAAAACTTGGAAAATGTGGGCTTTGTTTTCTTGAGTAGAACCAGTGACCAAGCAGGCTTTAGAAATTCCCCAAGAATGCCCTGAGCTTCCACCACGTGGCCACTCAAAACTGTGCCACGAGGGGAGTCATTTAATACATTTGTGTTTTCAGTGGATTTACAGCCCATTTGGGGAGGCAAGAAACATGTGTGCGGTAATTAAAGAAACACAAAGTGCTCAGCTGCCTGGTGGTGAATCGGCAGTACAAGAAAAACCCTGAAGACAGCAATATGTGGAAATGGTCAGGGAAAAGGTCCCACACCCAGTGTTACTAGATCTTGGGTTTGACGGCTGTGTGTGATTTAGCCGTGGAGAAAAAGACTTGAGTACTTCAAAGAGGGGGAACAGAAATAATGGCAGAGAAACTGCCACCACTCCATCACTTACTCTGTCAGCTAAGGGGCACTGTGTAGCTACAGTGTGTCCTACAGCGTGTCTCTGTGCATCTCATGATAATCCTGTGATGCAGACAATATTAACTCCATTTTATAGAAGTGTCCAGTTTAGTTTGGGTTTGGTTTGGTTTGATTCGCTTCTTACAGGTGTAACCTTGCAGCAGAGGTCTAACTCTTAGAGTTATGAGGACATAGGATCTATAAATTGCACTTAAAGAGTCAACTTCCTCCTTAATTTCAACCAATACAACTTCCTTTTAACTCTGAACAATTCAAAATTACCTCAAAATATATACTCTATCAGATTTTAAAAGAAGTGTGTGTGTGTGTGTGTGTGTGTGTGTGTGTGTGTCTGTATGTACCTCATATACGCAGCACAATATTTCAGGCTCTAGCTAGCGGATTAAGATATATGTTAAATTAATCTCCTTCAATTCCATGAATTGTATTATGCCTCTTTATATAATTTTAGTAGTTTTTAACTTAATTTTTGCCATCAGTAACGCTAAGACCTAGCAATGTTAGTGGAAGCAGTAATTTACCCATTCATGCATGCATGCTTCCATATGACCCTTTGATTTCTAGCTCTTCCGTCTTTTACAGGCATAGACATCCATGTGCCAAACTAAGATCCTTCAGCAAAAACAGGAATTAGTTTTCCTGATGTCATGCTGTCACTCTCCGCCGAAGGCCACCAGTTGTGAGGAGTACAAGCCCAGAACGGCAAGTCATGTTCCTGAGACAGGCCTACAAACCCTAAATCACATTAAGCCCTAATCCCTTACTCTCAGGAGGACACACTGCTGTTCTTTCTGCTCTGTCTACATCTCTATAAAACCTAATTTCTCCGCATTTTCAAAGATTCAGTTCATATTCAGTCTATTATGTGTCATGTCAGGTCCTGTGCTAGCTGCCAAGGAGATGATAATGAAGTTGGATTTTATGGCATTTTATCTGCATTTAGTCATATAAAGGAGAAGCTCTCTCATCTAAGAGTCTGTGGTAGTTCAGTTAATCAGAAGTGATCTTTTATCAAGTATTAGCACATATGATTTATACAGCGTTTCAAAACACATTTAAACCTAAAGACCTACAAAGTGCACACTTAATCCACCATTAAACAAAAGAGACCCAAGGCTCTTCCTTTGAACAAGAGTCTGCCAGTTGGTTATCAAAGTCCCTTTGACATAAAGACCCTAAATTTATAGACCACACATCTAAATTCATCCAGTTTAAAACTATTAAGTGTAAAGCTTGTTTTGATACTTGTCATTTTATAATCATTCTTAATTACCCCACACCTAAATATATGACTTCATATAATAATTGATAAATCATTAAAACAGTGGTTAAATATTTATAGACAGATCTGGGCAGAAACTCAACTGATTCTGGGTAGATAATAAATTCCACAGACTTATACAGACACATAATAGAGTAACTCTTGAGTATTCAAATTGCCAAGGACATAAGTCAGTACTTTCAACAGAAGGAATGGAAAGGGCAGCTGTGTAGACTAGTTTCAGTGAATTTAAATAAGGAGAGTAAAGAGCTCTGACAGTTTTATAAATATTTGAATAAATAACTGAAATAACTAGGTGTTAAGCTTCTTGAAAGTGAGATTCATACCTCATATAACTTTGGATCTAATCTGTATGCCTTGGTACAGATTTTATTTATCAGATATGCCAGGAGATACTAAATGAATAACACAGTAAGAGCTGAAAAACACTTTGGTTAATGAAAACAGTGTTGGATTTCAGTACCATGTTTGAATGGGAATTATTCATCTAAACTAGCTAGTTTCCTTGTTACACAATGCTGTACAAATGATCCAATGCAGTTATATAGTGCTTTGCAATTACAAAGTCATGTCCGTATACTTTAATCTCGTTTAATTGTTACATAATGCAATTACATGACATGGTTCATGAAATAGAATGTTTCGGTTCTTATTTCTGCAGACAGGGAAACCATGCCTCAGGTAGGCTAGAGCTGTGCCCGCATCCAGGCGAGCTGCAGAGACGCCATCCGAGCTCAAGTCATCTGGCTCTGCATCCACAGTTCTCCCAGGTCCACCTCTCAGGCTAGAAAGATGCACCATTCAAGGAAAAGCTACAGCGCGGAGTGCCGGCAGTCACTTCCTCACCTCTCTGTCGTACAGAGGAGTCTAGTGGGTATAATTTCAGCTTTAGCCACGAAATCACAACACCAGAGTGATGGATTTCAATACTGCCCTTGGCTGTGATCTATACATTCTCCTAGGCCACAGAAAAGACTCCTGGGGAACTGAGCGCAGACTCAAAAGCTGGATGCACACCAAAGGACTGTCAAAACTAGAGCTACAGACAGATCAGATTTGTCTGTATGCAAAGCTCCCGCTGGTACTTCCATGGGCTAAAAATTGAGTGTAAAAGATGGGGAAAGACAAGCAGACACCAGACAGCATCTCCCTCGACATTAAGCTGGCGCAGCTACAGGAAACGCCGCACTGGCTGGCACGTTAGCAAAGGCTTCCTGAGCAAACTCTCGTCCTCTGAGGGCAGGGCTGGCAGTTGGTCTCATCAGACACCTCTCTCCCACCACCCCGGTCGGGGAGGCACCAGGCACTGCGGGCACTGGGGTGAGCATCCTGGCTGGCGGAAAGAGGGGCGAGTGGAGGTGGGTGACTCGCAAAAATCAGCCCCTGAACTAGTCAGAGTTAAGAATGACAGAAGCACTTAAACTGGAGAGTGACTGTACCAGTACTTCCAAATTATATTTCAAACACATACTAAGGTAATTTAAGCGTGTGAGATATTTTTAGGATAATGGTTTCCTCATTCAGAGAAAAAACAAAAGAGTGAGGATGATATACTTCTGAAGCCTATATGCCTTAATGTGCCCCAGTGTAGGAAAGAGTACGGATCTGTGTGGTGCTTCATCAAGCCTGTCGCCTGGACAGTCATGGAAGAATTACTTAACAGTCAGTTATATCTGGCTCCTTGCGATTCCACTGGACTATGATCTGACTGAGGGCAAGGACCATATCTGATTGATCGTCTGGAACCCCGTTAATGGTGCTTGGAATGTAGGAGGCCCTGTGTAGATGACTAACCAGCTGAACTTAGCTGACCTGAAAGAAAGGAGCTAATCAGAGCTTCGCGCCACCCTAGGGAGAGTCTAGCAGCGTTGCACAGACATACACAGGCAGGCTTTGTGGTCTGGACTGAGTTCAAATCCTGGCTCTTCCACTCACTAGCCATGTCACCTTGGGCAAGTTATTTATCCTTTCTGAGCCTGGATTCTTTCACATGTGCAATGGCTGTATTAATATTCTCTGCATGGGCTAATTGAGAGGATAAAGAACATTGCTACTAGGAGTCAATTATTTCAATAGCAAAACAAAAAGTCTTTTTGGATTTCTTTTAACTTTTCCCCCAAAGTGAGGTATATTTTTTTAAGCATGTGAGCCAATTAAAAGAAAACGGTGAAGAAACCGTCTCTCTATCCAGTATGTGTGGAGTGGGTTTATCCACTAATTGGCATGAATTCCCTGATCCAAACTGAGCTGCTATTCCTAGAGTTGGTGAAATTCAGCGGTAAATAAGCCTGTAAGAAGTAAGGAAGCTGACACATTCCAGGTGCCTGACAGGTAACCGCTACAATTTTTCTTTTCAGGAGTGAACGCGTTGTGAGGGAACAGCCTTTGGGAGAAGCCTTAGTAGCGTTTCGGCAGGTGCCTTCCAGGCATGATGGCCTCAACTTAACAGTGGTTTCTAAAGTAAATTTTAACTGCAGAGTCATTTTTCCTCTTCCTCTTCATCCTCTATTCCTCACCAAAGGCATCCTTGTAAGGAATCTTACAGAGCAGAGTATTTCAGAACCTGGGAACTGGGGCCTCTTCAGACTGATTTCAGATGCCCCGTTTCTCTCCTTGTCTGAGGGGGTTGGACTAGTCACTTAATTTCCTTAAGTTGCAGTTTTCGTATCTCTGAAAGGAGGGTAGTCCTTAGATCTGCTTTGAGGTTTTTATGGGAATCGAAAGAGAGAAGTTATAGAAATTTTGCCAAAGGCACTTTGTTGCACATAGTATGTTTTCAATAAATAAATCACATTATTATAACACTGAATAACGGTGATGTCTTAAAAAATACAAAATACAGCAATTATCTTCAGAGAAATGTTCAAGGAAGCTATTAGTTTTCAAGACATACACGTTGATTTCTTTCCGTCCCAAGCAGAACAGAGACCAGCCCTCATGCAGAGCTTTGCCATTTTCCTTGCATGTCCACTTAAGAGGCATGAGACTGCACTGGATGTTTTGAAATGAAAGGATAATTCTCTTAAAATTTGTTTCCGAAACTCCACGTGAATTCTAATTTCAAAATGTTTTCCATCCTACATTCCTCACCTAAAAGTTTAACTTTCGATTCCCAGGAAACTTAAAGGAACTGAGTTTAGCCTGCCCTTCTTTCCCACGAATTCCCCCAAAACCTCAAAACTGACCAATGCCATAGGCCCCGTACTGGCTTTAGGTGAAAATGCATCCATTCCAAATTCCATCTTCCTCTGTCTTCCTCCGAGTCTAACTCCCTTTGTCCTTTCATTTCCACATTTAGCCTTGATCTTTTAATAGCAGTTTTCCCACCAAGGGGGGGAGTGGATATTTGCCTCTGTGTTGCTTTAGTAATATCCTTGATTTTTATCAACTTGTCATCCTTATTAAATCCTGATGACAAAATCTGATCACGGGAACCCAGGATGAGAAGCAGGAAACTGAGTCACATGCCCAGCCTTGCTTCCTCTGGAGCTGGGATAAATGATTCATTTTTTTTTTCATGTCTCAGTTTCCTCACTGGCACAAAGATATACATGTATCTCTGAACTCCAAGGCATGACTTCAGAACTTCAGATCTAACGGGGCCTTATGGTTAATTATTGAAGCAACGATGGTGAGGCTGCGCGTAAGCACTGCACTAGAACGTGTCATAAAGCATTTTCACATCCGTTCTCTCCATAGCTTTCTGAGAAAGGACTCCAGCTCACGTCGTGTGCATCTCACTGACGAGAAACTGACACACAAAGGGATGTGATCAAGGATTTAAGGCAGCAAGTTAGAGGCAGTCCTGGAAGTGGAACCTGGCTTTCCAGACTCTATAGTTTTCCTTTCACCACTCCATGTTATTTCAGCTAACACAGTACAGTTACAGACACTATCCAAGATGCCACATGTCACTAATTCCTCAGAAAGCACTGATTGCTGACATCTGCCATCACATCCCTCTTGATGTTTACTTTTCGTCTTTCTGTTTTACTTCAATATCTGATGCAAGAGAGAGGACCTGCCGAAGTAAACTTGTGAGTTACAGAACTTAACAGACAGGCTTGAATGAGATCTGGGAACCAATTCTTAGATGCTTCATTTCCTGTGAATCTAGCTGGCAAGCCATTTCACGTCTCTGGACTTTATTTTATTTTATTTTAATCTAGGAAATAAGGAAGCTTGACTGGGCAAGTCCAGGGTCTCCCTGATGTGTGTGCTTTTGTCTATAACTATGGCATAGAATACTGTTAGTAACGTGGAGTGAAAAATAATGAACTCCTCTGATACATCCAGCAAGTGTAAGCGTGTGTGTGTGTGTGTGTCTGTGTGTGTGTGTGTGTGTGTGTGTGTGTGTGTGTGACTCCAAGCTAGTCCTGGTCAGTCAATAAGTCAACTTAATACCCCTTTCCCAAATCCTTAAGCACATTTCTTCCAAAGCCACGTTATGGAACAGCTATTAAAAGAGCACGCCTGCTCCCTCTTCTTCTGACCCTTTCAGACACCACCAGCTTTCTTCCTTTTCTTTGGTCTAAGTTGAAGGTTACAAAGCAAGCAGGAGTGGATCATCACATCCGTCACTGCCTTCTACAGACTTTCAGTAAATTCTGATAAGTCAGTCTTCTTTCCTCAGAGTCATTAAATATGCCTGGCATTTTCATGTGGAAACATTTCTTTTTTAACTTTAAAGGTAGAGGGAGAGGAGCCAAGATGGCAGAGTGGAGAGACTCACAGCTCGCCCCCTCCCACAAAAACACCAAGAACTGCATCTGCAGCCCCACTGAATCACACAGAACACCCACTGAACTCTGGCAGAGTGTCTCTCACTTCGAAATCCAGGAGGATTCTTACGAAATCCGGTAGGAGAAAGAAGAAAATCAGTGTGGGGCCGGTCCTGCGGGGAGGGAGAGGCGAAGAGAGAAAGGCGCCCTCACAGTGGGACACCCCGTCTCCAGCGGGGGGGGGGCGGTCAGCGGGGTCGGGGGCAGAGCCTCCGAGGCTCAGAGGAGAGAGTGGCAGCCGCGTGGCAGACAGACCTAAGAGAAAGTGGCCCGGAGGGTCCCTGCGATCCCCAGCGCTAGACGCGAGCTGGCGGGGAGAAGCTGGGACCGGAGGCTGGAGTTGGGTGAGGAGCCGGGGAGAGGGCAGGAGCCCACCGCACAGAGGCAGCCTCAGGAGGCTGGAGGGCGGTATGAGGTCTGGCAGGGGGAGCCTGCAGAACGGAACAGCCTGAGAACCCCAGGAAAAAGCACCACTGCTGGAGGGCGTGGGGCGGAGGGGCGCGACGCTCGGCTCCACTGTTGGTGTGTTCTCAGGAGAAGAGAGGTGGCGCTGGTCACAGCCATCACTGCTGGCAGAGGCGGGGCTGGAAGCTGAATCCACACCCAGGGGCCCTGCAGCTCTCCGGGGGACTGAGATTTGTTCACAGCCCCAGGCAGAGAGGGTGGATTTGCTCGCCTGGTGCCTTTGAGGACCCAGCCTCCGGGACAAACAGGCGGGGTTGCGGCGCACAGCGGGGGCGAGGCCGGGCACCAGGCGGTACGCGGAGGCGGCGCTGGGGTCTGCGCGGCCGCTGCGGCGGGGCCTGGCACCTGGCACTGGCCGAGCTGCGCTGGTGGTTCAGGGGGCCCAGAACCTGGGGACACCGCAGCCCACAGCGGGCGGCCGACATTCCCACATCTCAGGCGGGACAGTGCAGCGCCAACAAAGAGTACTTTCTGAGCCCGCATAGCAAGTGACAGGCAACACCACAGAGGGCGCCTCCCGGTAGACATCTCCTGTGGAGGTACACTCGGCGGCTTCTTCCCAGCTGAAGCGCTCCCACCCTGCCCACCACACACTGCAGCTCAGACACAGGTCTAGAAGCCTCTATTCCAGCAACAGGGGAGCCGACCTGTCAAGGCTGTGACAACCACAGAACAAAAAAGGAGGCCTCGCAAAACAACAAGGGTCAGGGCAGGCGCCAATCACAACACCAACCACACCCCTAATCAAAGGGATACCAGCCAACACACATGGAAGAGAGAGGTGGCAGCCATCCACACTAAGAACAGCCCTCACAACAAAACTGTCAGACTCACAGTCCACATAGGAAGGCTTACACTTAGATGTGGAATCTAAAACAAAAAGAAGGAAAAAGAAAAAACAAACTTGTTTACAAAACAGAAACAGACTCACTTATGGTTACCAGGAAGGGAAGGGGATGGGAAGGGGTAGGTTGGGGGTTCCAGATTTGCAGACACTAACTACTATATATAAAAATAGATAAACCAGTTCATGCTGTAGAGCATAGGGAACTATATTCAATATCTTGTAGTGACCTATGGTGAAAAAGAATATGGAAACAAATACATGTATGTTCATGTATGACTGAAGCATTGTGCTGTACACCAGAAACTGACACAACATTGCAAACTGACTTCAGTAAAAATATATATAGACCAAAAAAAGAGAGAAAGGGAAAAATACAATTATAGTATGATCACATTGTCATCTCTTTCCAAAACTGGTCACAATTCCCTCAGCATTTTCAGACAGTTACCTCCGCTAAGGCTCATAGTAGCTCTGGCAAGGCAATTATGTTCTCCCATTTTGCAGATAAGCAAAGCGAGTTCGAAGAGGTTAAATGACTTATCTAGATATATGCGCCTATGAATAAGGTCAGCTAGGACTGAAAGCCAGGTCTTCTCACCCCAGCTAAGTATTTTCTTCCCTTCAAATTTTACTGAAAGTGATGTTTTAATAGTATCCATGTAATTTTACCCAGAGTTTTCCTTTGAGTCACAGATAATACTTCTAGTATTAGGAAGCAATTTAACTAGCCTTATTCAAGACACTGCTATTACTTCTTTATTCTTCTCTTTGTAAAAAGAAAACTGGACACATCAGGTTAGTCAGTTATGACATTCTGAATATTGCCATCAACTCAAAGAGCAGAACATATCAGGTTGGTACAATGCACAATCTCATGAGGTACCTTGAACATGTATTCTTTATGACGTATTACACACACACACCTCTATTCATATGAACAGCCTTCTTCCTTAATGAATAAAAGGAAGTCACTACTTCTTACAAATGAGGCCCAACAAAAATGTTATGGCCCAGTCTCAGAGCACAGGTTCAGATCCTGGCTTTGTCACTTACTGGCTATGTGATCATGGAAACAACAAAATCTACCTTCTAAAGTTGCTGCAGGTTAACGTAAATCCTGTAAATTGCTTAGCACAGTGCCCGGCGTATGTGTAATGCCCAGTGAAAGCTGGTGTTAATGTATGTATCACCATCATCTCAGCATCCACCCTGTTTATCTCTACGTAGGAGAATAGTGGCAGATTTTTAGGACCCAAGTATCTCCTACTCCTCACTAATTCAGTGTCAGCCAGCGAAATGAGAATGTCTTTGTTTATCAGCTTAGTCTTGGGTCGTGTCCAGGGTACAGCGGCTTGAGGACACAGATGCTCCTTGATTAGTTCTAATTCTGCCAATAATCAGCCACGTGAACATGTTTTACATTATGAGCAGCACTGCATTTCATGTACCTCATCTCTTAAAACAGAGGGACAAAATTAAGAATGTTTCATAGAGGAAAGGGTTAAAATTCAAGCTCATTGTTGAGTCAACGAAAGAAAGCATGTAAATGTTTTACTTAAAACCACTCTTTGAACTCTTTTCTTACACAGAACTGTTAGAGATATTAAGGATTTGTTTCCATGTAAAAAGTAACAATAATCAAGAAAGCTTGGCCTTTTCATTATTTTGTAACCACTTATTATTAAATCACGTTCAATTACTTCCGCCTCCCGACAAGAGGACGACTCTGGTTTATTGTTTCTCACAAGTTACCACTGCCTAATATCTGTAAAATTGAATTTAGTATGGAACCAATATTTACAGACTTGTTTTCTATGATAATTAATAAAGCTGTCCCAGCAGTACAGCCTGGGAAATCTTGCCCAGGTTTATAAAATGTGACAGTTCCCGTCACTCTGATAATTTCCATGTTAATATTGTGTCTTCCTACCTGCTCCTCCTGAAGCCAATTTTACGTGAATAGGACATCATGGCTCTGGTCATTGACAAAGTAAAGCAAGCTTGACTCATACCAGTCTTTTTTTTTTTTTTAAGGATAATTCTCAGAGTGAGAGAAAATCTTATGCCCAGGCTCTGTTTTCTTTGAGAGCAAGTCATTCCTTTCCCTTGTTGGGGGTGACTTTTTCTGACATATGATCCTGAGCTACACGAATATATGTGGCCAGTTAGGCAGGCCATGTATAGCATGAAGGACTATACTAATGGCAAATTTTGATTATAGTTTTATAATTTTAAACATTTGCTATCTTTTTCTACCAAGGCCATCCCTACAGAGGCCTTCACTGCAGGCCCTTTGTGTAACAGAAGCATGCATCCCACCTTATAAACATCAAACTTACTCATGCAACTTGCTTTGGCAAATAGACCAAATGGTTTCCTCTATCAAAGCAGAAGCTTTAAGAATCATTTTACTTTTTTATCATTTCCCCCTTTAACCATGAGAATGGCATGCCACAGAACAGAAAAGTACACAGGGCACTAGCCAATAGCCAAGGCATGGAAACAACCTAAATGTCCATTGACAGATGACTGGATAAAGAAGCTGTGGTATATTTATACAATGGAGTACTACTCAGCCATAAAAAATAATAAAATAATGCCATTTGCAGCAACATGGATGGACCTGGAAATTGTCATTCTAAGTGGAGTAAGCCAGAAAGAGAAAGGAAAATACCGTATGATATCACTTAGATGTAGAATCTAAAAAAAAAAAAAGGCAAATGTATTTACAGAACAGGAATAGACTCACAGACATAGAAAACAAATTTATGGTTACCAGGAGCAGAAGGGGTGGGAAGGGATAAACTGGGAGTTCGAGATTTGCAGATACTAATATATATAAAATAGATAAACAAGAAGTTTATACTATATAGCACAGGGTACTATATTCAATATCTTGTAGTAACTTTCGGTGACAAAGAATATGAAAATGAATATATGTATGTTCATGTATGACTGAAGCATTGTGCTGTACACCAGAAATTGACACATTATAAACTGACTATACTACAATAAATATATATATATACAAAAAAAGCACATGGGAAAGAGAAATAGATACAATATATTTATATATATATGGTTTTAAACCACTGAGATTTGAGGGCTGTTTTCTACCATAGCACAGTCTAGCTTAACCTGACAGATAGTCTGATTCTGCCTTACTTGTATGCAATCAACTTTTGATAAACAGATGACAGATACATAGATGCCATAACAATAAAGAGAAAACAAATGATACATCAGATTTAAAAAATATGGCGAAGGACAAGTCTTTCTGCAAACTCAAATTCAGAAACAGCTTCGGTCATCACTGGACTGGAAAATCAGCCTCTCGGTCAGGAAACATGGGTGTCTGCTTAGTAACTTACTCTGCGGTCTTGGAAAAGACCTTTACCCCATCTGGGTACTTTCCTACAAGATCAGTCGTACATCATAATCTCACCCGGGAAATGAACATCACCTCATAGAATTACCGTGGAAAGTTAGTGAGATGATGTATGTATCAAGAGCTGACAAGAGCTACCACGTTGTGTTATTATGATTTAGAGATGGCAGTGTCAGTACTATTTTGATGGACTGCCAATTCACAGCACTTACACGTCAGTGAAATTTACATAATTAAAAATAAAATAAGTTCAGGCTGTACTATGCACTCTTGATTCCAAGTGACCTTTCTGAGGGTACCAGGTGTCTGCTCTTTCTCCCCTGTGAAAGCCACGGCACAGCCAATGTCCTATCTTCGCTGTCTCCCAGTTCCTCATTCACAATGAATTCAATGCAATTCCACCCTCCTCCTCACACCCACAGTGGGCCTATTTTTTCCAGGCCAAGTTCATTTTTTCAGACTTTAACTGATTTACCAACCATCTCTATGGCAATGCTCTGGCCTCTTGCCCCACAGTTGCTACTAGAGTTCTCTATACTTGGCAGATAAAATAGATCTATATTTTTCTGAGTTTTACAGAATAAGAGAACATGAAGAAATTTCTGTGAAGAACTCATGTGAACATAGAAAACCCCCATTCCAGCAGAAGTTTGCTTCATGACAGAGCTGCTAAATATCAGGAAATAACAGAAGAGCGTATTAGGGTTGAAAAGGACCTTCACATTTAATCTATACAGATTTTTTACTTTGAAATGAAGACATTGAAGGCCGAAAGAGGAAATGACTTGCTCAAGGTCATTCAACTATACGTTAGCACAGCCACAAAGGCAACTCTTAAAAGGAATCGAAGTTTTTTTTGTGCTATATCCAGCTGTCTCATTTTTGCAAAGAAAATGAAAGAAAAAATGTTCATTGGCTATACAAGACTGCTTGCTAATCAGTAACATGCAGGGAAACTGCAACACAGCTTTTAGCTGCTTAGATGTGAGCTGGAAAAAAAAAAGAAAGAAAAATACAGAGGAGACTAGACGCACAGATGTCCGCATACAGGACTTCACAACTCTTTATTTAAGATCCATCTTCCGCGAAAGCGGGTGGTAGAGATAAACTGAATCAACTTTAAATCAATTTGCATTGCATATGCTACATACTTATGATAAACAAACCCAGGTGTAGACTGTAAAAAGCAAGTGAGACCTAGGCTGGGTAGGTTCTGGCACTTCTCTGCAACTTACTACCTATTTTCAGGCAAACTCTGGTTGAGTAATAGTTTTCACCTTCATTTCTTACAGTGTGATTTTACAGACAGAAATTCCCTCTGCCTATTAAACGTAAATGAATATTCTTTATTTCCAGAGATACATATTTGCTCTCATTTGGGAACTGATTATCCTTCATTTTCCCCTATTTTGATTGAGATAGAAATACACTTAGTTTTCTAAAATAAGGAACAGTAATTCAAGAAATTCATATAGCCCTGGGGGTGGCAGGAATTTTAGTCAAGGAGATTGTGTGCCTCCCCATTTGGACAGGTAAGAATTCAGTTCTACCTAATCGTTTTCAAATGCAAATATACAACCCAGATATTTAAGATGTAAACATGCTGCAGATTTTCCTCTGAAATTCCTCAATTGTTCAGTGTTGACTGAAATAAATAAAATCGAAATTTATCCATTTCTAATGATCTGTGGTCTAGGCTGGAGTTAGGCAACTGGCTACCAATTTACAGTGATCTTACCTCTTGGGAACAATTACCCATAAGTAAAATTACAGTTAGCCTTGAGCTTTGATACTTAGTCCTAAAATTTTTATTTTTCCATCAATCTAATTTTACTCTCAGGCACTAATACTGGCAACAAGAAGTCACCAACTAAGAAAATGTCATCATTAGGTGGTTATAATTAGTGATCGTGATTGCATTCTCTCTAGCAAGGCGCTATGAGACAGCTCATGAATTGCACATTGTCTTTTATGTTACAGAGCTCTTCACCATCCAGTGAACAATAGAAATAATGATGATGAAAACCAAGGTGCATGGTGCCGTAAGTCATATGAGAGCAAGCAGATTAGAAATCGTGTTTGGAAACTATTCCAGTAAACTGGGTTATCTACACCAAAGTTTGCATCTCATCAGAAATGTCATTTATTGCACGTCAGTATTCATAAGTAAAGATATCATCTTATACAGCTGATAAGAGAAATGCTTATGAAAAAAGCAATTAGGTTTGTGGCGGGTATGGGAGAAAAACTATCACCTTAGAGAAAATGCTATTTTTTAGTATTTCTTTTTGTCATTGTTCTGAGAGATGATGTGTGACAAGGAGTAGTTATTTTGGGGTGCATAAATCGGGAGACAAATGTGAAAAATTAAACACTGATGATGTGGTTTATAGCTTAAATGTGAAGCATTGGCAATTTCTTGAATAGCAGAGGTATCCATATAGAAATGTAAACAAAAAAAATATGAGTCGTGTTTAACACATTTGCTGATTCTCTAGTTCCTGGGCTTTTCTGATCTCTTTCTGCCCTTCTGGAATGGACTACGAAGACTAGCGGTTCTTCATTTTCTAAACGAAATAGATTACAGGAGTGGCAGGTGAGAATGGTACACGAATCCCGGTCAGCCCCAGCTTGAATACCCAGGAAATCCATTTCTGGATTATTACGCACTGCAGTGTGCCGTAACCA
Organism: Vicugna pacos; assembly: GCF_048564905.1. Classification (NCBI taxonomy): domain Eukaryota; kingdom Metazoa; phylum Chordata; class Mammalia; order Artiodactyla; family Camelidae; genus Vicugna; species Vicugna pacos. Next base: position 19,341,944 of record NC_133008.1, read on the forward strand.
TCCTAATAACCTCCTTTTGAAGAAAAGAAGGTTACATTTAAAAAACAACACATTGTTTTCCTCATTGCTATTTGATGCCCTTTTCAGTCTCTGACATGCTTAAATTTGCATATCTGCAATGCCAAGTGCATTATTTTATGCAAATGCAAAAATAAGAGGAATTCTTCAACTGCATCAAACACAGTGAAAGGAACCTTCAGCGAATCTGCATAAAGCAGTGTCTGTAGACTCAGTCTCCATCATCTCACATTTTTATACTTTAAAAAATTATTTAGTGTTTTTCATTTATTTGGGGGCAGCAGCTGGACAGGAGGGCTCAATTAATTACATCAGTCACAGTGATCAACATGTCTTCTAAACGTGGCCAAAGAGGAATTTCAAATGAATTAGGATACACGATATACTTGGATAAAAATTCATGTTGTCTTGACCTGGTTACTTTTGATAGATGGTCAAAATAAGATATTAGTCCTCAAAATTACTGTAAATAGAAGTCATGCCAGCCTTTTATTATGCTTCCTTTCTGATGAGACTTTTCTGCCAGTAACAAATTTATACAAATACACTGGTTCCAACAGTTTCTTATTTAAAGCCAGATTTGCACGGTGACCCACAGGTCCACTGAGCAAGTGAATAAATAGTATCTTATAAGCAACAAATGTGTTTCTGAAAAAGGAAAATACATTGTCACTAAATTGTTTCCCACTTGACTTTACTGCCCGATGTAAATGTAACTGCTGTCCCTACAGGTTAACGTTTTGTGGACGCAGGAATATGGTGACCATATTAAGTGCTCTTACTTCATTGCATTGTCTCCATAAAATTAGCTATGATCAAGCTAAGGAATAACTTTTTCTTTTAATTAATTCATCCCTTTACCTCCCATGTCGGAGAGATGGAGTGGGGTAAAATCTGGGGATCTGGGTAAATAACTCTGTTGAACAGCCTTGAACAAAGTACTTAGCCCTTATAAATTTAAGTTGCTTCATCTTCGTAACAGAAACGTAATACCTCTCTCAGAGACTCCTTGTGAGAAATAAAATGGTGCCATGCGCGAGGCACAGACACTAGAAAGTCATAAAAGCCCACTGTCCCTCCCCAGCACACAGCTCATCTACACTCCCGGCCTCATTTTAGCTCCACAGGGGCGGGCAGCTAGTTCTTGCCGATGGAACATAAGCTGAAATGAACTGTGTCCCCTTGAAACCAAACAATTTTCTGCAGACTTCCCACGACTTCTCTACGTAACTCCTCTTCACCTCTTAAGCCTTGTCTCCCTGCCAGGCAATGTCAGAGCAATGTTGGAATTTAAAATTCCAATGTGGGATATTTAGATGTAGCCTCTGAATATTCCATTATATATACAATGTCCTATCGCTAACAACAGAACCGAGTGCGAAGCTCATTTTAAAGCCTAAAGGAGGTTAGTTTTGCATTTGACTTGTTTAGAAGACACTGAAAATCTGACGAAGGAAAACATTACTATATAAAGTCGCTCCTACACTGGAACATGTATCATGTAACCTTCGTTACGTCGGAGGTTATAAAGAAGTCTAAGGACAAGGACTTTAAAGAAGCAACAGGTCAAACGCATTCACTTCACAGATAAGGATTTTTCATCCCAGAAAGGGCGAGTGACTTCCCCGTGGCTGTTTCTGGCCCAGCTCTCTTTACATAAATCATACATCTTCCTCCCCTGAAACCAAAGGTTTTTTAAATTTTTTTTCTAAATTGAAGCTTGAAATAAAATAAAAATATATTACAGTGAGGTCTTTCACTGATTTAACAAGATATCAGTTTGCTTTAAGTAGTTTGAAAATTGTATTATTGACCAAAATGGGCTCACAATTTACCGACTCAAAAGTAACCAGACACTGCAGGGTCGGTGATGTGGCTGTTTTCTTCTCTCCTATCATTTAGGTTTATTAATTGCTTTATTCTAACCTATTCAGTGGAAAAATTACCAGTAACTTACTTTCTTAAAAAAATTTCTCTTTTCTTTCCCTCTAAATAGTTCACCTCAGTGATGAGTAGTTTTACGTGTGTCTCCCTGGTTTGCCAAAGACGTATCAATTAAAACCCAGCCCGGAAGTTGGGAGCTACTTCTTTTTCTTCTATTTGGAGAATTATTTGACCAGTATGTATACACTTATTTAGACAGAAGAGGTTGAACTGGAGCTTAGTATTAAGAAAAAAATTAGGCACAAAGATCTGAAGTAAGTACAGTGTATCCAAGAAACCTCAGGGAAGTTTGGTGGGAGAACATCGGTGAAGCTCTGACGCTCTAGGGTGGATTACATATATATATATATATTAGAAATCAAGCCAGGAACATGGACTTCATCCACAGAGCTGGCATTTCTAAATTTGTGGTCTACATGCCACTGTTGGAAAGCAAGTTGAAGTTTTAGTGGTGCACAGCCTTTTTAATATTTATGCACTTCTTGTAATAGAAATCAAGAAAATACAACTTGACATGGAATCTAAGCCAAAAAGACGGGTAGAAGACACAAAGGAAGGAAGAACTAGTTCATGTACATGGGAATGCCCCCAAATTTATGAAACACTTATGTTTACATTTCTAAAGATAATGTGGACTGTGGAATGGCTTTTCAGAATTATCACGTTGATCATTTTGAAATATATAGAAATACAAAGTCACTATGTTGTGTAACAGGAACTAACAGTGTTGTGGATCAATTACACTTCAAAAACAAACAACAGGCAAACTCATAGAAAAGGAGATCAGATTTACAGTGAACTAGAGGCAAGGGCTGGGGGAGGCAGAACTGGGCGAAGGTAGCCAAAAGGTACAAACTTCCGGTTATAAGTAACTAGTAGGCGTGTAATGTCCTACATGATAAATATAAGTAACACTGCTGTATGTTGTATATAAAAGTTAAGAGCAAAATCCTAAGAGTTCACATTACAAGGAAATGATTTTTTTCTATTTCTTTAATTTTGTATTTCTATGAGACCACTGATGTTCCCTAAACTTAATGTGGCAATCATTCATGATGTTTTCAAGTCAAATCGTTATGCAATATACTCAAACTTACACAGTGCTGTCTGTCAATTACATCTCAATAAAACTAGAAGAAGAAAAGACTGAATATTTTTCTTCTATAGGAAGAATATGTTTCTTTTAGATTCATAATAATGGCATTTCGATCTCAAGAATGTAGGTTCCCCTAAGAAACTCATTTGCCCATCTTTATAGCTCACATTTCAGAAAGAGAACATGAGGGAACAAAGCTCTGCCTGATACCAAAAATCAGGTAGGTAATTTGGTGAACTGGCCATGGCAGTATGACTAGAAAAAAGCAAGTCGTCTACTTCAGAGTAAACGACGAGTCATGGAAAAATATAGAAGAGAATTCTGCATCGCTTATTTAATTGAAGAAAAATTTATGGTCTTATCCATGTAATTGTCACAAGCAATCCATCTTACAATTAGCTACTAATCAACTCTCAGTGAGTCACGAGGCTCACAGCATCATGGGTGCAAAGATGATTACACGAAGCCTTCCACGGGGAGGTTTATGACTTACTGGCGTGAGGCGGCAGGTAAGAGGGACCCAAATGAGTGCCGAAACACTGCAAGGCAGAAATGATTTCATACAGTGGGTGACGATTCTGTGAGGGGAGTCTGATGATGACGATGATGGTGGTCCCTCCCCCCACCACTCACCGAATCCTTCCTACACGTTAAGGCACAGTTTTTAAAGCACTTTTAACGGAGTATCTTCCTTGATCCTGAGAGTAGCCCTGTAACATTGGTGACACTGAGCTTACGTGTATCCAATAACGTATGCAAGCCAGTATTCAAACCTGAGCTGCCTGGCTCCAAGACTGAACCATCTTAAAGTTTGTTCCAAGTTGTTGCGGCATTAAGATCTGTACAAGTCTCATGGGCGAGAAGCTGTTTGTTTACGTTTTAAAGCCATAAAGAAGGCAGGGCTGAGCTGACAAGCCAAAAAGGAGACTGAAATTCAGTGCGTACATAGGACTGGCTATTTATATTCAGGAAATACTAACAGAGTGGTTCTGTTACAAGCCGGGAAATCGTCGAAAACCAAGCTGGGAAGTTCCTGAGATCAGGGGCTTATATGTTAGGAACAGTAACTTGTGGTTCACCGAACCTCCTGAATTCTTGGCACATGAGGGAAGTTGTGGTTCAGGAGGACTCACTGGGCCACAGTGGGGATAAAGATAGTGTAGTGGGTAAGAGTGAGAGTCTGAAAGCAAACAGCCCAGCTGCCATGTCTGATCCCTGCAAGTAAACGAACCCTAGAAGTCCGTTCCTCGTCCACAGAGATACCCTCAGTTCTGATGACAGTGAAGATGACCATGGTTGTGGGAATTAAAGTAGGTCCTTTATATAAAATGTTTGCTATGGGACATGTCGTTGGTGCTCAGTAAGTGCTAGCTTTTATGATTAATGTATCAAGGACAGACTGTAGCAAAGAGACACTGACAGCAGGGACACAGCTTAATAGGCTACCTACACAGATGAGAACAGACAAAATCGTGAACTAGGACAGTGGCAGTGGCAACTGAAAAGAGGACAGTTACACAAGATATTTCAGAGGCATAAGTGCCTGGGTGATTCACTAGATGTGGGAGGCAGACATGTGACTCTCCGAGTGCTCACGCCTGGCTCACTGGGACAATGATGGTGCTATTCCCAGATACACAGCAATCAGGAACAGAGGATGGTGTGAAGGACAAATCATGGGTCTGGAATCTGTTCTGATGTATTGACCACAGATTCAAAATATTCTTTAAGTCGTATCAGTCTACCGCCCAGGCAATGTTTTTCTCAAGAGTGACACAGATACCAATGCCGATAAAGATGATTCAGGTGCCACACTGCAGGGTTATCACATAACACTGAATTATCCGGTGAGGAAGAAGATTCCTTCCTGTGACATGTTCCTTCTGTCCTTCTGTTGAAACCATGGAACGGCTGTACTTTGGTGCTAGCTGCACTTGCCCTGTTCTCTAGTATCTCTCTTTTTCAACATACTCAGAGTCTGGGGAACACAAATATATACACTTAAAATTTAAGGACATTTATTTTTCATTCTATTTTTATATCAAATTTCTATTTATGTCGGATGCTTCTGCTTTTCCAATTACGGTCCTAACCTGAACTTCCCTTTAAAAGATTCACTTTCCTAATAACAATGAGTCCATGTAAACACCAAAAACACCACAGAACCTGCAAAACAATCACCACTTGCATAAAACAAAGTCATGGAAGGCGGACTGGAACGGATGCAGGCTAGAAATCCCTGCGGTAAGTAAGCCAAAGTTTAGGCAACATTCTCTCCGAGTTGCGACAGAATTCTCAAAGGGAGATACATTTACTGTAAGCCTAGGAGAAAAACCACATTGTCATAACAGCCAAGATTCAAAAAGGCTAGAATTTTGATCTTCTGATAATCTCCCAAGAAAGCTGTTAATGTAACTTCCTTGTGGATGATTAATTAGTTACAGAACTACGCTTTGAAGATAAGAATGTCATCAGGAATAAGACAAAAGATCACGGAGAAATTCCGATCATTACAGCATCGACTATGACAAGAGTCAGGCTGCCTCTCGGCACCAGTGTTCCGTTCCAGTTTAGCCAGTTTCTCTTCACAGAGACAACTGAAACGGTACCGCACACACAAAAACAGCCCGGCAAGAGCAGGGAGCGCAAGGAGGTCAGGGCGGGGGCTAACTACCGCACTAAAATTCACGAGGACTTGATACAGTCAGTGGTGCCACTCAGTATCCAGTCTGTTATCAATACAGTTCAGCTTCGATTTCTCTAGGAAGATTAATAGCCTTGTGAAAAGAAACCTTGATAAATATTCTTGCCAAGCTTTAACTAAGCAGATCATTTTCTTTTGGAAGTATCTCTCACTGGAGGGTAAATATGCTCTAGGTCATTCTCAAAATGAAACCTTGGGGAGGGGGTGATGTTAGACGCTGCGATACAAAGCCAGCCCTTCCCTCACTACCATTTGGTTTTAACGTCACTCTGGATTCACATGACTAAACAGAGGATCTGCTAGTTACGAATTTGCGAGTTCTGTTTTAGGGTGCTGGAATAATTATGGAAATATGAATACACAACAGAATTTAATGCCCAATTTCTCATTCTGGAAGCATGTAGACTTAGAGATTATTTTTACATGTGTTCTGTCACAGACAGGAGACCAGTTCTAAGACAATCTTGAATCTTTTTGGGGGGACCAAAAGAAAGATTGTTTTAGCACTTGATGGTCAGGATTTCCAGTGAGTAAGAGAACATAAGGCCATGTTTTAAAAGTAGATTAGAGCATTTCTTTGATTTTCTTTCAGATTCTTTTTGCAACATAAGAGAGTTTTTGAAGAAATCTGAAAATGCCAAAAACAACGGCAGAGCCAGAGAACTCTTTGATTTAGAGGGTAGTGTTGAAGAAAGCAGAGCCTTAAATTTCCATTTCTGTATAGGTCCTTAATTTATTTCTCTCTGTACAATAGACCAAAGCCTTCCAAATTAGTCAACACACAAAAATATGTCCTATGAATTCCAGGGGGGGGGGAAAGGCAGGTATGAGAGAATGAATCAACAGAAAACAGCTTCACTCATGGAAATAAATATAAAAAGGTATGTCTTGTTAAAAGGTAAGCTGGGAACACAATGTTTACATTTGAAATTAGGATATATTTAAATTCACCTAACTTTAAAAAGGAGTAGCTGGAATAAGTTATACGGAGTATGTACTCCACACTGCGGAAGGTTTGTACGAACCTGTAGCCACCCATGAGACAGACCTGGTCCAGAAATGTGTCTGACTTCCCCCGCACATGGTTTTTAAAATCAGTTCAACTAATACCATTAAAAATAATGATATACGATATACAAATACAGATTTTTAGTTTCCTGACCACATTAGGTCCCATGCATCCTTGGTCAGTATCATTATTAAGCACTACTTACCGGATGCTCACTCAGTGCCAGGTGTCATTCTCAGCGCCTTACCTTTTCATTCCCATACATCCAGAAGGCCAGTGACGCAGACCCTTCTGTCCACACCGGCTATCTGGGAGAGCCAGTCCCCTGAGAAACTCAGTAGTTTCTTAAAATCTGTAGCTGGTACCTGATGGAGTTGGTATGTGAGCCCAGGCCTGTCTGATACCAAAACCCAGTTCCTTATTCACAGACGGAGCCGGTTCAAAACGTTTCATCACTGAACAGAGGATTAGTCCATATCCACTATGGTCACTTTTCTGGATTGTTTAAGAGTTAATTTTCCCCATGTGAGACATTAAATGCTGTTATTTCAATATATTATGAAACGTATTTCTTAAAAGAAATATTACACCTGTGCCTGATAAGTATTTTCCCCTTTTTCAATAATTGCTTCTCATTTTTCCTTAACGGAAATTAAGCAAATTGTTCACTTACCCAATTTGAATCTGATTTGCTTTAAATTGATAGAGTCCATTTATATTTATACATTATACTAGAATACCATGATCACTTGTCTCTCATCAATTGAAACACTTCATTCAATTTTCTGAATATTATTTGTTTTCTGAATCATACATACTGGAAATTAAACTGTGGAAGGGTCACTCAGAATTGTTTGAGTGCATCTTACCAGAAGTCGTCTTCACCACTTCAGTGGTGTTTCTCAGTCCAACAAAGGAAAACTGATAGAGCCTCCAAGACCTTGTGTCGCCCACTTCAACGGAACTGCGCTTCCACTGATAGACAATTTCTTCACGGGGATAGCCATCTGCCACGAGATGAGAGAGCACACATTTCAAATGCTTAAAAATGAACAAACGGAGCAGCCACCTTCTGTGAACAAGACACTGAGGTGGATACCAAGGGAGACAGAGCTGTGCTTTAGATGAGGACCCTGGACTGAAGAGCACTACAGCAGAGGACATCAATACGGTGACGTCTTGTCCTGATGGGAAGTGAAGTTAAAAGATCATGAGATCAGCATTACCCTTGAGAAGCTCTTAAATTACACAGAAGGCATAAGGCATACTCTGCATGGTGTTGTATACACTACATGCATCCTTTGCATTGTCTGGGGTAAAAGATAAAAAGTGGCCAGTATATAATTAATGGTACATATGCAAGATATTGTTTTATGATGAAAGAGTCTCAAAAGGGCAAGATTTTTGAGAGTCATGCAGAAACAGAAAATGATGGAAGAGGAGCAGACTCAAATCCGTCTCCGGGGCATGTCCTTGGAGTCGAAGATGATTGGGAAAAAATACCTCAACTGTTTATGCTCTCCCTCAGTTTGTTGAGACTTCATTTTATACACAGAAATCTACAATTAAAGGCAGTAAGTGGAAATGTCAAGGGGAAGACACCAGTGAGGACTGCGGCTCAGTCATGTTCAGCCAAGAGAACAGGAAGCATTCATGAGAAAGAGATTACGCTGAAAATTAGCGATGATCAGTACCTTTTCCTAGCCATAATACCCTAGACAAGTTTCTTAATTTTTTTTCCTGAATTATTTGTTTCCTTATGGGGATGATGAGCATACTTATTTCATGGAATTAATGGTCAATATATAGTTGTTGAATGGATAAACATTATTATTAAGTAACCTGTAGAATAAACTCAAGTAAGAAAGATAGGTATGTAGATACATGGAAGGATGGATGGATGGACAGACAGATTGATTATAAAACTAGGAATCTACTCAACTGTTTGTCTTCTAATAACGCTATGGAAAGAAAAGTTTTGATTATGGAGGCTGATTGACTTCTTGGAATAAAATCCTTTATGTTTCCTTCTTTTCTTGTGGTCTAATTCTTTGTCCATTATGTTTTAATTAAGAAGAAAGAAAAAAAAGAGTTCCCACATTGCTATAGGGCAGAGGACTTGGAGGGAGAGGACAAGATGTGGTGAAAACTGAGAAACAGAATGCTGATGTTAAGAAACTTCCTATGGAGTACCTGTTGGTGACTGAACTGGTTTGATAGCAATAAGTAATATTCAGGTCAGTTTGGGTTCAGAAGACAACTGTCAATCAGTGACCCGATGGCACAGAAACCACTTGTTCTTCAGTTTTAGCTGACTCAGCAGAAGAGCAGTGTCAGGTAGAAAATTAAAAGAAAAGAAACACAATCTAAACCTTAGGGAAGCTTCCACTGAAAAATATTGTATTCTTGGATGAAGTAAAACATATGGAGTGAGATTTATCATGGGAATTTTTCTCAGTATATATAATGCACAATGAATTTTCCCTTTGGTTGCCTGTGGACATGATGTTTAGTGAAATTTGTGTTTGCTTTTCTCATTTTTTTCTTTTCATTGAAAGTATAGTTATTATGATTTAGTTGGCTCTTAAGATTCTCTGTCACTCCCTTGCTGGGAAATTATATGTGTGTATATACGTTTGTGTGTATAATTTAAAATTCATAATTAGTTTTCCATTCTCCCTCATACGCACAATTGACAGACCAGAAATGAGGAGGAGGTGAGCAATCTAACATGAATGTTGAACAAATGGTGAGGCGAACATGTGGGGGAAACTGAGGCTTGTTTCTGATTCAGGCAGGAGGTATCTGTGAAGGTTACTAAAGCTTAATTTGAGTTAGAATCACCACGGATCTTCTCGCTATCGTCTATTTTCCGATGATAATAATAATTAATAAAGTAATAGAGCTCCTGATTGAATCTCACTATGTGTGAGGTAGCACCCAAACATTGTACATATATTATTACATCAACAAAACAACATTTAGGTGAGGCAGGTCTTATCATCTCTTTTGGGCACCTGTGTTGTGGACTCGCTGAGAGACTTAGTAATCCGCTCAAGTCTAGAGTGATGGGATTGGATTGGAATTGGACCCACGTGGCACCAAAAATCAGTCTTTTGCTCACTGGTGGATACCTAGTTCTAGATATTACTAAAACTCCAGGTGGAGGGAGGTAATTTTCAATTTTGTTTAACAGGTGTATCAAAATTGGAGTGAACAAACATTGTGGGATCTCTATGCTTTTTGATACATAAAGGGAGAAAGCAACGAGCAAACATACTGGTCCTCTGTTCTCCTGGGCCCATGTGGGAGCGGAGATGTGTAATCCACCATTGCCCCTTTCTGTTGATACCAGGCCTGGCTTTACAATCTTTCCCAACAAAGGGCTCCAGGCAACCACTGCCAATTTATTCAAAGTTTGCGCCCCAATGAAATCTATTTGTAACTCCTGATAAAATAGATCTTTTTCTTTTTTTAACAATGAAAAAGATTATCAAAATCTTCAAAGTCAACAACATCACTTACTGCAATTCTACATTCTCTGTAAGTCTCCCAATTAATTGATATTGCAATCAGAAGGGCGACTGGTGAGAGGAGTTACAGAACATCAAATGAGCATTACTTACAACTGGAGAATTCCAAGGGGCAGGAGTGTTCATCCATTGGAAAATTATGCAACTGTAATTGGCACTCAGCATCAATCGTCAACCTAAACAGGAAGATATGAAACATAAACAGAGATTTTAGACAGTTTAAAAAAACGTACACTAGCACATTTTCTAATGACCATTCAGTTTCATTCCCGGAGAGTATGTCACCCATTCTTATTGATAACCCAAGGTGATCCTCACTGAAGAAATCCACCAAGTCCAGGAGAAAATTATTTAAGACTTAATGCAGTCCATTTATTTTCACAGACCAAACCATAGGATCTCACTGACCTCAACTCCATGTATTCAATATTTATGATCACCTTATTTTGAGGGCAAAGTAACTGCACAAATGAGATTGCTCAGAATGCACTTAATGTACTTACTAGAACAAACTGTTTTAAGAACTTAAGCTCACTTGCTGTTTGCGTGTAAATGAATGCAGATAATTTTCCGATCTTATCTGCTAATTAAAGCAGAACCTTCTGTTTGTAAGTACTTGTTAGATGTTAGCTTTAAATTACTATATGTGAGTTTAAAAATACCTGTGTTTCACAAATGGAGTGTTATGCATTCTTACAAAGGAACACTGTGAAACCATTGGATAGGATGTTACAGAGGAGACCAGTATCTTATGGCAATCCAGACATGTTAAATATGGACATAGAGACATATCAAAAAATTGTCTGCCAATGAGTCCCAATTCGTTTGTAGCTGGGGTGCTTACTGAGATCTTCTGGATCCCAATATAGGCTGGGTTTCTAGGACAGAGAAAATATAAGTGAGTCCTAGATGTTTTGATCACCTTTGGGGAAGTATGAATATACTGTAAAATTATAAAGGTGAGGGGTTGATGATTTTCCAAATTTCATATTTGTTAGCGACAGTTCTTACAATGTGCAGATATCAATCTAAAAGCAATAAAGGTTATTTTACAAACTGTTTTATTTTGAAAGATTTTACAGTTTAGCATCATTTTTAATTGGGGAGATTTTACTTTTCTGTGATATAACAGAGCAATTACTGATCTTAAAATGTAACTAATGATCACTGACTCCTTAGTTGTCCCCATGGCACTGGCTAAGGCAAGTTTAGTGTTATTATGGCTTTATTGTACTTGAACTTGCCCAAAGTCACAAAGCTAGTGGTGTAGCTGAGATCTGAACCCAAGATTACGCCTCCAAAGCTAAATAATTATATGCTCTTCCAAAGAAAAGATTAGTTTTATTCATAAGTGAAACTTTAATTAAATTTGGTATTTTATTAGTATTTTTTCTCCAAATTAAACTGGAACTGTTAAAATTGAAAATAATGTAGACTGCAGATAGGTACACAGATATATGTCTATGTATATACATGCACATTCATAACTCATTATAGATAAGCCACAAGAATAAAATCATCTCTCTGTACAGATTAGCAACTCATTCAAATCTTGGATGAATCTCATGAGTGACATTTTTGAGGTGGTTTCCATAATTAAATATTGTATAGTGATTCTGCAAGTTAATAGAAATGGAAAACTGACTATCATATTAGAATGATAAAGGACTTCCGATAGTGTGACTTTACTTAGTACTTCAAACTAGACTGAGCTCTTATTTATTGGACAAACTTTGATTTCCACTGGATTCTAATTCCAGTCACTACCTTACTTCTAATTTAATAAAAACCCATGATGAAGTCAAAATATGGGCGATGAATTTCTTTTGTAATCGTGGCCATTTTTCCTACTCACTGATAGAACTGATGGCAGAGAGGATTTGGATCCAGTTTAAAGTATATTTTGTATTTTGGATATCACATACAGCATGAAATATATGTCACAAGGCTATTTAACAGGAACCATTTTGAAGTTCCAGGTTCCTGGACACTAAGATCTAGAAGAATCATATTAGTCACACCTATTACTGAAAATATATACAAATAATTTAAGTATCTCCTTTGCTTACATTTTTTTTATTAGGCTCTATGTTAAGCACTTCACATATCACCCCACTTAGTCCTTATTACAACTCTGTGAGATAAGAATCATTAACTCTATTTTATAGCAATTTTAAAAATGAAAGGTAAATGTTTGCTTAGGTGTAGTACCAGAGAGTATCTTGGGCAGGGGACATGTCGTGGTGTGGGGGTGTCTTCTTTGGCAATAAATCTTCACCAATTTTCACCTAATTCCTCTAAATGAAAATGTAACCAAGTAAAAAACCCAAACTTCCTAACCAAATAAAAATTTGAGATTCTTCTAGCACCAAGACCCCTGGTACCAGACAGCTGCCCCCAGTGCTGTACGTCCCATGAGGCGCTGCCTCTCTTGCAGGAATCCTGGAGAACTACTCTAACACAGACAGTCTGACATAGAGCTAATAAAGCCAGGTTTGCCTGATTCTTAAGTCTACGTACTATTATGTTGATTTAATAATATGCTCTCACCAATGAGAAACTTAGATGTAAAAATATTTTAAATGCATGTAATCAGTAAGTGTTAATAAGATAATGGCATAAAGTAATTGAAGAAGAAAACCTGTCAAATGTTACTTAATATTTAAGTTCAGAATAGACAAGAGGTCTCCTTCAAGTTTTCCCCAAAATCTCTCTTCCCAAAAGAGAAAAAAAAAAAATTAAGTCAAACAGCCTATCACTGTAGTGGGTGCTGGGAGATGGAAGTCATTCTAGTTACTTGCCATTGTGAAGCTAGAAAGAGAAGGATGTACAGGAATTTCCACATCAGAAATCCTCCGTTAGCAGTGGTTTCCTTGGAGACGGAAACACTCCCAAACATAAGAACCGGTGGTCCTAAGGATGACTGACTGTGGGTTTAGTGTCCATATTTTAAAGTAACAGGACACACGCACATAAGCCAAGATTGGTGTAAAGGCCAGATGGTCTTACGAATGCAAGGGAAATTCCGTGTCCCTGTGAGAAAGCAGAGTTCTCACATCAGCCATAAACGAGGTTTTACCTTTGTCTAGTCCTTTGAATAGGCTCATTGACACCAGAAAGAAAAGCTAATTGCATAGCATCTCATACTATTTAGATCAAGCATGCCAGCTCTGACGCAGGCTTGACATCTTTTTTTCTTTTTGTTTTAAGAGACTATGATTTGCAAATATTAACTATCTATAACTAGATAAACAAGTTTCTTCTGTAGAGCACAGGGAACTATATTCAGTATCTTGTAGTAGCCTATAATGAAAAAAAGAATATGAAAACAAATAAATGTATGTGTATGTCTGACTGAAACATCAGGCTGTACACCAGAAACTGACACATTGTAAACTGACTATAAACTTCAATAAAAAAAAAAGATTTTAAAAAAAGAGGGGAAAATATGGTTGATCTTTGTTTCATCCCCAGCAATCGCTTCTTTCCTTTTCCAAAAGAATACCTTAAGGTGTAGAGCACTCGACCATCATTCCAAATCCTCAGCATCCTATTGGGGGTGGTTATCCAGTGTGCGTCGGCCTTTTTGGAGTTTCTGAAGAAAGTGTCTGGAATCCAGATTTTCCCCACCATGTTGCTGTTCAATCGGAGGACTTTAATGGTGCTGTTAAATTTCAGACGTCGGTCATACCATGTTTGGGCAAAAAATATATCAATTGTATATTCCTGTTTTAAAGAAAAAGATGAAATGGAACATCTTTAATATAGCAGGACTGTAGAATAGAGCATCTGTTTGGATTTTTCATTTATGTTCTCATGGCTAATACAAAAAGCAAAGCTACTCTGGCTTCAAATAGTCCAAAAGGAAGCAAAAGCTTTGCTAAGGAGACTCACCCATCTTTCATAGACAAGACGATGATATTGTGAGAAAACAGACCTGTCTAAGTGATTTCTGGCAAAAGATCATCACCCTGATACAGCCGTTTGCATTCGGTATTTATAGAGCAGAGTTTCTCCTGTTATTCTGGGCCAGCTAACTCTCTGTTGTGAGGGCTGTCTTGTGTATTTTAGGATATTTGCTAAGTATTCCTAGCCTCTACCTACTGGGAACCAGTAGCACCAAGCCCCACCCTCAATCGTGACAACTAAAATATTCCCAGACAGTGCCAATTGTCTCTTGAGGAAATCAACCACCCACATTCAGAATCACTGCTATAGAGTGAAAGAAAGTCCAGAAAACTCAAAACAGCCCTAACCTGGAGCTCTGGAGGCTCAGCTGCCTCACACACACACAAAAAAAAGTGAGGCTCAAGACTCTTCCTTGTCATGTAGGGTGAGGACGGAAACGAAGGGGAAGACACGTAAGGCGCTCTCTGCCGGGTCTGGCAGACAGCACACACCCAATGCAAGCTAACTGTCTTTATTTTTTACTATTACAGTTGATGTCATTTTTTTTTCTAAACAAGAGGAAATGAACCAATTAAAAGAGAATCTTTATGACTGTACTAATCTCTATCACAAAGTGTATTCACAAAATGCTATGATGATAAATGAGTGTAATGAATCCTCCCTGCACGTATTTAGTGGCGAGTGACTGACTTTCATCAAAGAGAAGAAAGTGTGATGTCAATTAGACCTGGAGTCAGAACACTCAAGATCTCATTTGGCTATCATATTTAGATATTACTTAGCATCATTTGATAACTTGATTTTAATCATGTCTGTTGAGAAAATTAAAGAAAAGAACCCTCCGTGTTCTTAGGAGAGTCATCCCCATTTCTTAGTCTGATCCCCTCAACCCGCCACCGTTTATAATGAACACAGAAAAACAGGGAGATTATTTATTTGCCCAAGAAAAGCAGCCTGTTAGGATCAGACTAGAATCTTCTTTCTTTGCCTCATTTGCATTGTCCTGGATTACCTTCCTTGTGCCTCCTGCCCCAGTATCTCACAGTAACCGACTACACTTCCACTGGCGCAAGTCATACCACTTTGTTCACTGTTTAATTCCATGCTTGCAGTCTCCATGTAATGAGAGCAGAAACAGTTCCACGAAATTCTCTTATCAACTAACTAGTGATGTGCCAGTAGACAGAGTAACTCAGTAACTTCTGATCTTACATTTGGCAAACATACACACACAAGCTTTAAGATTCTCTCAACTAGTATTTCATAAATTGATCTGGGGACAGTGGTTCTGGGCACTAGTATGCCTGAAATTCCAAGTCCTGTGGTTAAATAAACTACATACACAGCTGCCTGCTGCTGCTGCTTTATATCTTGCATCAGAATGCTAACTATTCTGAGAATTTTAATTGTGAAGAAGAAATATGCTGGCGTTTGTTAATGGATCAACAAGCAGCTAACTTGCAAGGAGCATGCAGGTGTCAGTATCCTTTATTGAGCAGCAATGGAAGTTTCTCATCTGTCTCTCTGACTCAGCCCAGTGTCCTTACTGCTTGCTTGGTAAACACTATTTTAAAGTTATAATATAGCTATGCTATTCTATGTTAGGGTACATTATTCCATGTTATGTTACGTTACAGTATGTTCTACTGGACTCTGTTCTATTCTATATAGACTCCTGTCCAGTTTCTTATTTCAGATTTGAATAGAAAGCTTTATAGAAGAGCAAAGTTACATTTATTGTTACACCTAATGCACTATTTCCTCTGAGAAACAATTTTGATTTGAAACAAACTATGACCTCTCCACACCATCAATATTCTAAGATGCAGTAGAGAGCTAGGTTTCATTTTGTAGTAGGGAGTACCTACCAAGGAAGCAATGATTGTTGAATCTTAAAATTACAGCATTTTACACACGTTAGTTTTACACATATAGTTTTATACATACATGTAATTTTCATAACAAATCATTAAAACTAATTATATTTATGTCACAAGAGAGAAAAAAAGATCTGAAAGATTCTCTCTCCCTTCCATTTCTTTTTTTGTTATTGTTGGAATATTCCTTGCTATTTCCATGATACCACATTCCCTCTCTAATATGCTAATAAGATCAACAAAAAGCGTTAGAAACTTACCATGTTGATAGCGTTCACTGGACCAATGCTATTCACATACATGTCTGTGTGGATTAACGTTGGTTTCACTGCAAGAGAAACAGAAATGTGTGCATATGGAGAAGCATAATATTTTAAAGTTTCAGTCCTTGTTGTTTGAGAAAGAGATTTATTTTGCTACCTGAGAAGTGATTCACTCACAACTAATTTGATGCTAGTGACTAATTCACCATATTTAAATAGCTGTTTGTTTTCAAATAAGTATCTCCTTGTAAGCACGGAAACGTAATAGCTCAGCAGAGCAGAGATTTGATACTGATGATCTTTTTAAGACTATATAAAAATGACTAAGAAAACACTGATCAGATTTTCTTCATCCTTCTCTCAGATGTCCTCAATTTTATTATGTTTTCCTTCATGCTCTACAATCCATTCGGCTGCTATAACCTGACTTGGCCCATATGGAAAAAAATAACTACATAGCGACCTAGAAAACAATATGCATTAGAAACATGAAATAGGCATAAAAAGCAACAAGAATTATGAATTGTTTTTGAAACACTGCTCCCTGTTGATTCCTTTTATGACCACTTTATCCTCATCCATCTCCAGCCAACACAAAAATCAATCTTCCTCAAGGATTTAATGAATTCTGTGACTCATCAAATAATATGAGGAAACCATATGGAAACCCAATACATACCTATTTGTCAAAGAGGACTGGTATTAAAAGTCATGTAGTGTTACATCTATGACCTAATGAATGTGCTCCATTTTCATTTAACATTTAATGAACAAGGATTCATAATATTCTGGGCTTCAATTCAACAAGCACATTTCTCTCATCTTTATCCATTTTCCGTGAAGTGCCATGCTCTGATTCCCTCCGGTGGGTTGCATTCTCCACTCCTCCCTGTGTCTACACCTTGGCCTTCACATCCATGAGGCTGCATCTCTGCCCCTGAACTTTAAGACTGACCATCTGACTTGCATTGGCTAATAATATATGGACGAAAGTGACTATGCTAGTTCTAATTCTAAGCATCAAGCCTTGTGAGCTTCTATTTTCTCTTGCTCTTTGCTATTGTCACAAGAAGGACATCCTCAGCTAGTCTGCTGGTCCCAGGAGTGGAACGAGAGCACAGCTTTCCTAAATGAGGGTCCCTAACCCAGCTGAGCTTAGATGAGATTTTGTGGTTGTTTGTTACAAAGCTATAGGTAAGCAGCATGTCTTTTCTTTACTATGATTTACTTGGTTTTTTTTAATCTTAAAAAAATTTTTTTTTCTTGGAGGGTGGGTAATTAGGTTTTTATTTATTTACTTCTTTTTAATGGAGGTACTGGGGATTGAACCCAGGACCTCATGCATGCTAGGCATGGGTTCTACCACTGAACTACAGTGTCCCACCTTATTTTATTTTGTTGGGGATGGCTAATGAGGTTTTTGTTTCTTTGCTTTTTTAAATGGAGGAACTGGGGATTGAATCCTGGTGATTTACTTGTTTCTGATGTTGCTTCATAAAGAAGTTTAGACTATTTCCTTCTATAGTCTTTGTCTGTGATGTCTAGGAAAATTTAAATTTCTAGCTCTGAAGCTCACTTGAACATCACCTTTCTTCATTTTGAACTTAATGTCCCTTCTACTCCAAAGCCTAAATGCTATTTACACCTTCTTTATTTTAACAACATACAGTGGGAAGTGTTATTTACACCCTTCTGGTTGTTGAAATGTGCTGGTGTTTCCTTCTGACGTGGCAGCCATGTTTGTCTCGGCGTAACCCACGTCACAAAAGGCCTTCACGTACCTCCTATATCAGGTCGCAGTTTATTGTCATATCCTTCCAGAAGATTGTTTAAGATGACAGTGACATCACCCTCCGGAACTTTTGGAGTCAAGACCCAAGTTTTATTAGAAGCGTAATCTTCATAGTCATCATCAGATTTTTGGCTAGTGCGGCTAAGAAAACAAAAATATCGGTCAAGAAACATGTCGACGCCATCTAAGTTGACGTTTACTCCCAGATCACTGGTGGAAAAGGAGAAGTGAAACAGGATGGCAGAGATGGATTCCACTCAAAATTCTCAGCTGAGGGTTAGTCTAGCTAATTAAATTTGACTGAGGTACATTAAAATCTATTAAAATATACTCTTCAGTTTTCCAGAATGCTCTGTCCTCTCATCTATAAATATACATGTTTTATCAGTTATTTTTGGCTTTTCGGTAGTTGGTGTTCTTCCTGGCCACCTGCCCAACTTCACAAAAGACTCACTAAAAAAAAAAAAAAAAATCCTATTTTTGGGAAAGCCACGCTTAAATGATCGTAATCCAGTCTAGGAGTTCAGGCATAATGTCTATTTCTTCCTCCTTTGAGAAGTCAACTTGCTCCAACCTATTAATGAAAGTAAGACACTGGTAATTAGATTCACTCCCACAAACCGACAGAGAAGTCTCTCTCCCCTCAATTGAACTACTAAGGAGGGCTCAGTCTTGCTGCCATTCCTTCCTCCAGGGTGTGTGTATGTGTATTTTTCCCCCCTCACTTGTGCTGAAAGGCAAAGGCGGTTCATTTATCTTTGATTGTTAAGAACCCGGTACTATGAAGAAAGACGTAGCTGCAGACTTTAAACCACTCTTTTTAATAGCAAAAGTGCCCAAGCTGGAAACTCATACTAATCTAATGTTGTACAGTCATAGAAGCAAAGTTACCTATTTTGAATGATGAAAAAGCAACAGAACATTCTGTGCCAGTTTTCTATGCCAAAACCTGTCAAAAATCCCCACAACTGGACCAGAAGTTAAGGCAGATTTTGGCAGGATATTAGAATTTCCTACAGTTTGCCCCTTCCCTGCCCAAAGTTTCATATCCCTCCCGCAGATCCCTCCCATACACAGAAGGATTCTGTTTTCCAGATCTAGGGGCAATACAAAACCTGGCAAAAACTGCCATTTTCATTTTTATCACTACTCAGTAAATATTGTTTACTTTTGCTGTTTATGGTGAAATAAATAATTACAAACTTGAAATATAAACGTCTCATCACCATCCTCATCTTCAGTTTATTTTCTCAGATACAGTAAAAGTGAATCTTGTCAGAAATCAAATCAGTGCCTCCTATCAGTGCCCTGAATAGATATATGTATTCTCAAACCATATTTATCACCTTTCTTCAATTATACTCAATGATACTCATTCATCAAGATAGATATATATGCATATATGTGTATACATGTGTATGTATAGGTAAGTAGACTGTTGAGTAAATATCATAAAAGAAAGCTGATTATGTGATTGTGATTAATCTGGTTTGAGAAAGAGGATGGGAGATGAAGTTTTAAAAGTAATCACTGGCACGGATCAACTTAGTAAGCAAGTAATCTTTTTATTCCTTTAAAGCTTTAGAAATAGGAAACAGAGCCTGAGCCACACATTTTCAGAAAACCTAGCATAGCCAGTCTTACATCTTGCACTTAAGTTAGCAAGAGACCTTAAAATTTTTTTTTTTGAATTTCATAGAGCACCCATAGAAGGTTTGTACAGTAGGATGGCCAAAGCTGCAACCAGCTCTGAGAGAGAAATACCTCAATGCAGGCAGAGACTAGATCTCAGCTAGGAAAATTCTTTTTAAGCCTCAATTCCTCATTTCTCTAGAGCACTGATGAACTCTGCCTAATAGAATTCTAATCCTATGACCTAAATCTTACTTGTTTAAGAAAATAGAAGTTCTGTGACAAAGAAATTTTCAAATCTCTCCAATAACTCATTGAGAAAAGAATGTAGCTGACCCACTGGGTTTCATCATAATATTTTATCACTGTTTAAACTGTTCATGCAAAGTGTCTTCAAAAAAGCTCAACCTCTTCCTTGCTCTCCCCGCCTCTCTCACCACTGCCTCTCTTCCTCCCTCCCTCCCTTCCTCAGACAAGTGCACCCTATTACAGTTTCTTTAAGGAAAGGGAATATTTAAATCATTGTTCATATCACCTCCCTATACTAACAAATAATTCAAGCACGATGGTGCCTTATTATCATTGTTACTGTTTTCGGGCAGACTATGAAAAAAATACATTAATTGAAAAGATAAAAGATGCTTCTTAGCATTAGTACTACTTTCCAGAATTGCCCCAATAATTCTCTAAGTCATCAGCTATTAGAAGCCAAAACAACAATCAAATAGATTTCACATAACAAGGTCAGTGACAAGCAAAGTTCACCGCAATACAGGCCTTCCTCAAAGACCAAGAAAAATCTCAAACAACTTAACTTGCCAACTTAAAGAATTAGAGAATAAACAAAAACTAAAATCAGCAGAACAAAAGAAATAAGATTGAAGGGGAAATAAATAAAATAAGAGATTTTAAAAAAGAAGAAGAAAGAAAGAAATCAGTCAAACCAAGAGCTGGTTTCTTGAAAGAGTAACCAAAATCACAAACCTCTGGCAACGCTCGCCAAGAAGAAAAGAGAGAGGATGCAAATAAAATAAGAAAGGGAAAAGGAGAAGTGATAACCAATACTACAAAAATACAAAAAACAATAGAACACTATAAACAACTTTATGCCAAAAAATTGGACAACCTAGATGAAATGGACACATTTCTAGAAACATAGTCTACCAAAACTAAATCAAGAAGAAACAGATAATATGAACATACCAACCACTAGAAGTGAAATAGAATCTGTAATAATAGTAGTAACAACAACAACAATTCCCTGCAAACAAAAGTTCAGGACCAGATGGCTTCACTGGGAAATTCCATCAAACATGCAAAGAACTTATACCAATCCTTTTCAAACTCTTCCAAAAGACCGAAGAGAGGGGAACACTCCCAAACTCATTCTATGAAGCCACCCTCACTCTGATACCAAGACAAGACAAAGACACTACCAAAAAAGAAAATTACAGGCCAGTATCTCTGATGAATATAGATGCAAAAATTCCCAACAAAATATTAGCAAAAAGAATCCAACAACACATAAGGATCATACACCATGATCAAGTCAATTCACCCCAGGGTCACAAGGCTGGTTCAACATATGGAAATCAACCAGTGTGATGCACCACATCAACAAGAGGAAGGACAAAAAAAAAATTCCTCTCAACAGATGCAGAAAAAGTGCCTGATAACATTCAACACCCATTTATGATAAAACCTCTTACCAAAGTGGGTACAGAGGGGACATATCTCAACTTAATAAAAACTATAAATGACAAACCCACAGCCAACATAGTGTTCAGTGGTGAAAAGCTAAGCCTTCCCATTAAAATCTGGAACAAGACAGGGATGTTCACTCTGACTCCTACTCAGCATAGTATTGCAAGTCCTTGCCACAGCAATCATACAAGAAATAAAAGGGACCCAAATTGCAAGAGAAGAGGTAAAACTGTCACTATATGAGGATGCATGATAGAATATATAGAAAACCCTAAAGACTATACACAAAAAATACTAGAGCTGGTAAACAAATTAAGCAAGGTGGTAGGATACAAGAGTAACATACAAAAATCTGTTGCATTTCTTTACACTAACAATGAAATTTCAGAAAGAAAAAGTAAAAAAAAAAAAATCATTTTAAAATTGCATCAAAAAAATTAAATACTTAGGAATAAACCTGACCAAGATGGTAAAAGACTTATATGCTGAGAACTACAAAACATTGATAAAGGAAATTACATGTGAGTTAAAGAAATAGAATGATATCCCAGCTCATGGATTGGAAGAATTAATATTGATAAAATAACCACACTACTCAAAGCAATCTACAGATTTAATGCAATCCCTATCAAACCAGCCAGGACATTTTTCACAGAACTAGAACAAACTATCCTCAAATTTATATGGAATCACAAAAGACCCAGAATCGCCAAAGCAATACTGAAGAAAAAGAACAAAGCTGGAGTCATCACCCTCCCAGACTTCAGACAATACTACAGAGCTATAGTAATCAAAACAGCATGGTATTGGCACAAAAATAGACACATGGATCAATGGAACAGAACAGAGAGCCCAGAAATAAACCCACACCCCCAGGGTCAATTGATCTTTGACAAAGGGCATAAGAATATACAATGGAGAAAAGAGAGTCTCTTCAGCAAATGATGTTGGGAAAGCTGGACAGCTGCATGTAAATCAATAAAGTTAGAACACTCCCTCACTCCATATACAAAAATAAACTCAAAATGGCTTAAAGACTTAAACATAAGACAGGACACCATCAATCTCCTAGAAGCAAACATAGGCAAACTATTCTTTGACATGAATTGTAGCAATGTTTTCCTAGATCAGTCTACTAAGGCAATAGAAATAAAAGCAAAAATAAACAAATGGGACTTAATTAAACTTATAAGCTTTTGCACAACAAAGGAAATCATAAACAAAACAAAAAGAAAACCTACGAACTAGCAGAAAATATTTGCAAAAGATGCAACTGATAGAAGCTTAATTTCCAGAATATACAAATAGGTCATACAAGTCAAAAACAAAAAAAACTAAACACCCCAACTAAAAATGGGCAGAAGACCTAAACAGACATTTCTCCAAAGAAGATATACAGATAGCCAACAGGGACATGAAAAAATGCTCAATATTGCTAATTATCAAAGAAATGCAAACCAAAACCACAATAAGGCATCACCTCACACCAGTCAGAATGGCAATTGTTAAAAAGTTCACAAATGATAAATGCTGGAGACGGTGTGGAGAAAAGGGAACCCTCCTACACTGTTGGTTGGAACGTAGTTTGGTGTAGCCATTATGGAAAACACTATGGGGATTCCTTAAAAAAACCAAAAGTAGACTTATCATATGATCTAGCAATCCCACTCTTGGGCATATATCCAGAGGAAACTCTAATTCAAAAAGATACATACACCCCAATGTTCATAGCAACACTATATATAATAGCCAAGACATGGAAACAACCTAAATGTCCATTGAAAGATGAATGGATAAAGATGTTGAGTGTGTACACACACACACACACACACACACACACAGGAATACTACTTAGCCATAAAGAATGAAATAATGCCATTTGTAGCAACATGGATGGACCTAGAGATTATCATATTAAGTGACATAAAGCCGAGAAGAGAAAGACAAATATCACAGGATATCATTTATATATGGAATCTAAATAAATCATAAAAATGAACTTATTTATAAAACAGAAACAGACTCACAGACATAGAAAACAAACTTATGGTTGCCAAAGGGGCATGGGGGGAATAAATTAGGAGTTTGGGATTAGCAGATACACACTACTATATATAAAATAAGGTCCTACTGTATAGCACAGGGAACTATATTTAGTATCCTGTAATAACCTATAGTGAAAAATATATAAAAACACATATGTATAACTAAATCACTATGCTGTACACAGGAAACTAGCACAACATTATAAATCAAATATATTTCAATTAAAACAAAAGTATCAGGGACAGATTTGGTCATACCTCAAGAAGCGTACTTAGCCATAAAGAGGTAAAATAGAGCAGAAAAATTAAGAGAATATTCTTGGTAGTTAGGAAGTATCAGGTTCCTGTCTTGCCCAACACTATTTTTATGACCTTGGGCTTGTTATTTAACCTTGATAAAGTTCACAGTGTTCTCATGTTTAAAATAGAGTTAATACTAGTTTTCACATCACATTTTTGTGCAAGGTTAACATAATGTTTATTCAGTGCTTAGCACAGTGCCTGACACACAGCCCTGAAAGCAGACTGGTAATAGTTTCCAACCTCACAACCAAAACCTGAATCGACAGGGAGCTGCTTCCAGACTTTGATCTAATATAGGCCGAGAAGAACTAAAAACAGATGTTATCCAGGAAGAAAAATAATGAACCCCTACCTTATAAATAAATGAAGTTTTCATTCTCTAGAGTGTTTGCAGCTGAGGTCTAAATTAACGGGGCTGATGCATCTTCTGGGATTGTTTCCAGATTTGTTAAAAAAAAAAAAAGGCAAAGAAAAAAGAAACACTCTCATTCAAAATTGGCTGTTTCTGTAGAATTCTTTGGAGTCAAGACCTCCTTGCTTATAGGTGGACTATCTAGGAATAATTAAGTCTGACCACTCAGTAAGGCATTCTGTAGAACTGTGAGCTCCATGAGAACGCTTGGGCAGAAACAGACTGATGATTCAAGGAAATTGACTTAACAGTTGAGTGGGCTGAGAGCAATCATAAACTTGAACTTCTAGCTAAAGGCACATATCTAAATGTAATGGCCTTTAGAAGTGATTATTCCTTCTTGTGCCCTTTAATAGACTAAACACAATCTTTAAAAGGTAAGGGACTGAAGTTAACATTACTCTTATATTAACATAATGAAAACCTTGTTTTGTTTTTTTTTTTGGATAATTTCTGAAAGTGATAATTTCCAAAAGACAGTGCCAGGAAAGGCTATAAATTTCTGAAAGACAGTGCCAGAAAAGGCTGTAAAGTTTTCACTTCAAAAGCTTTCAAAAAATTGTTAGAAAGCCATCTGACCCAGGGCCTTGGGCCAGCAGCATGAGAATTTCCTGGTAATTTCTAGAAATGTACAACCCTGGGTATCACCCAGAGTCCCGAATCAGAATCTTTTCTTTTTCTTTTAGCAAGATCTTCAAGTGATTCATATGCATATTACAATTTGAGAATCTCAGTCACAGTGTTTAAGCAAGGCGCGCTTCCTCGTTTGTGCGCACGCGCACGCTCGCACTGAGCCATGGGCTCTTAAAAAAACAAACCACACAGGTTCCCAGGTTCCTACTTTAGCTCTCCTGACTCTGAGTCTCCATGTTAAATTAGATTATTCATTTTTATTTTCATCTTTATACAGTTTTATGCATGATTTAAATTTATGCATGATTACAAATATGTAATAAGTTCATGTTTATGATGAGAAACAAAAATCCATTTTGTTTAGGAAAAAAGTGGCTCTTAAAAACAAATACTGAATTTGAAAAAAAATGAATAGATGTTCGATGAGAGATTGTTCTCGATTAGACAGAAGATTTAAAATATTTGAATTTTGGTACTTATTTTGGATATTTGCCACTGTGAAGACTAATCATGCAGTTTATGCAAGTTTAGATTTATATCCAGGTATTTCAGATCTCCATAGATTCAATACAGTTCTAAGTTTTGTGGGAAGGAAAAATCTAGTCGTTGTATGCTCCCCAAGTTATAGAACAGCAAACATTTGGGTGAGAAATAATAAAAACATTTGTCTTTTCATTTGGGTATCTTCAAATCCACTGGTGTTTAGCATCATAAACAAAGAATATATATTTTCCTTTGCCTACAATCTTTTCTTCTCTCCACTTCCCAAACCAATATCGGGCATGGCTTATTCCTTCTTACCTTTCAATTTCCAACACAAAAATCACCTTCCTCATAGAGGTCAGTCTTTCCTTACTGTTGAGTCTATCTCTGTCACCCACCGCATCCTTTATATGTTCTAGCCAGTCCCTTGACTGCGCCACAGCATTGTTGCAATGTGTGTTGACTGACTTACTGTCTGTTTCCATTACTAGACTATAAACTCCATGAATGCATGGAATTTATAATTAAAATTGGTGGAAGGAATCTTTTATCCCCCACTCACTAGTTTTCCTAAGATAAATTTTAACACCAACAATGGCTACTAGTAAGAGTTTACTATGTTGTAGGGATAACCTTAAAGACTTCATATACCTTCTCCCACTTCATCTTCAAAACACTGATATTCCTATCACTCTCTCCATCTTACAAATGAAGAAAAACAATGATATTTACCAACAGGCGTAGCTGGCCAAAACCAAAATGGTTTAAGCATTATGCTGCAAGGCTTTAAAAAAAGGAATGGAGACCCAAGAATCTGCTACGGAACATTCATCAAAAAAATAATAAGATCATCTAAAACAAATGGTTGCTCCAACTCATTTTCCCTTAGGACATTAAATCAGTTTATGCCTGAGATCAATAAAAGTATGGCACCTCAGCACGAAGTTAATAACGTTCGAATTTCATAAGCTTGTCACTGCAGATACCAGCGATTTGATCTCCCCACGCTGAGGAATGACAGCAGAGCTCCTAACTTCACTTACGGGATGTGATCAGCTGCCTCACTGAGACCCTTCCTTCCATGGCTTGGAAAGCAGTGCACGCTGCAAGGCTGAGGCATCAGCTAGTTTGTTTCAAAGGATGTCCTCCAGCCGCTGCAGAAGATGGCTTTGGTAGAAACTACAGGAGCAGGTACGGTAGGCGAGTGCATCTATCCTCAGAGGGCACAGGGGACGTAGAATCCGACCCTCGGAGGACACTTCACTCTGTGCTGTCCAGGAGGACTGGGAATTCTTCAGAAACATTGTGGTTCACCGGACAGGAACACTGGGGCACACGCTGCTCTTTCGTATGGAGCCCTTAGGGTCCCATGGGATGCTGCACCTCCCAGGGGGGACAGGTAGGAGACCCGTGCAGAACCTGTGGGGACAGGTGCTCCATGCATAGCAATGTGCCTGTGCACAGAGGGTGGGGTCAATTCTCAGTGGAGATTCTGTGTGAATCGTTCTATTTACTATGATCCCCCTTAGCTCGTAAGTTCAGTTTTGTGATAACCAGGGCAACAGCTGCTGGTAAGTGTGTCTGTCTGTCTGAGTCAGTTATCAGATGTATATATTCCAATTATGAAAAAATGCAAACTGTTTATTAGCAATCTCCAATGACCCATATCAAATAAATGCCTGTGGGGGTTGTACTAGCTAAGATGAATTTTACTGCAAGTATCAGAACATTCAAACTAAACTGGGAGGGACCGTCATATATAATTGTAAAGCCTGATGTAGGATGAGCTTCAGGGCGCTTTGATTTGGCTTCTCAACTGTGTATTTAAATACTTAGATTTTTCTCTCTCGCCCTTCTATCCTCCATGGTATCAACTTCAACCCAAAGATGGTTTAACTGTATGGTCACAAGATGCTAATAATTCCTTACCTCTGTGCTTTCGGACTTATAGCCATGAAGCAAAGGTAAACTCTTTCAGATGTTTACTTGTCTTAAAAGTCCCAGGAAATCTCACTTTGTGCATCACTAGCCTGAATACATATGAATTCACACATATGACACCAAATCTATAGCTGGAGGATGGAACTCTGTTCATATCTTAGTGTAATTATACATCCTACCACTGGTATCAAAGATGAAGTCAGCATTCCCAAAATCATGTGGCCCTCACAGACACCAAATAAAAACTGGGATATTTATTTACGATAAGGAGGGAAATACGCGGAAGACAAGCACAGCATCACTAGGAAGAGAGGGTGTAAACGGGAAAAAACATCAAAGTCAGGTCATGTTCTAGGATGCTCACCAAAGTCCGTTTTCCCTGGGTTAGCCGTCTCTGCAGTTTGTTGTTGTTGTTTGTTTGAACTCACTCTTAAACAAAAAGGGGACAGTGTGGAGTAGTTAGGACTCACACAGTTTTGGAAGGAAAACATTTTGGCATTACCTGCTAAACGTGAGTACCTCTGTATCCTGTAACCCAGAAAGTCCAACCCTAGATTTGTTCCACCAAAAAAATGCATGCACAGGTCTACTCCAAGACATGCACAAGAATGCTCACAGTTGCATTTTTGGTAATAGACATTTATATAACTTCACAGAGAATGAATAAATAAAATATGGCATATTTATATAATGAAATATTATACAATAATACAAATTAGTGAACTACTGCTATGTGCAGCAAAATAAATCTGAAAAATAAAAATTTGAGCAAAAGATGTACACACATGCCCAATACATGCACACACATATGGTATGTTTCTGTTTGTACAAAATTTAGTAAGAGGCAAAATTCAACTCAATAGAGATCAAAGCCAGCACAATGATTACTTTGAGGGAAGAGAAAGAAGATAGAGATTGCGAGGGGGGTGAAGATGTTTCCTGGGTGCTGGCAATATTTTCTTTCCAAAAAGTGGTGGTTACGTGGGTTTTCATTTCAATTAGTGATGATCCAATGATCCATATTTATGTCTTACGTACTTTTTACACATTTCATTTTACAATAACAACAACAAAAAAGTGTTTAAAAGTTTAGCTTAAGCTTGAGCATTAAAAGTAGAATGAAAGGCCCCTAAATGCAAGAAATACATCTTCAACAGATATTCCAAAACTTTGCAAGCGCCTAGCACTTGACAAGCCATCCAGTGAAAACTTTCCACACTATTGAAAAAATCAGTGAGAGTATAGATTATTTTTAAAGGGTCAATGTTTGTGAAAATGTACTTGGTAAAACTCATTCTTCTTATAAATGTGCATATGTAACAGTTTCAGCTAACGTTAAAGTAAGCTGCCTGTAAAACATGCCATCACTCTCTTCATTAAATGTCTACTGCCTGCATGTGAAAACTCAAGCAACATATACAGAAAATATCTGGGCAGGTTAAAAAGGAAACAAGGCCAAGGTTAATTAACCCAAGAAAGCAACCCTAAAGTCACATTAACTCTCCATGGCTGTCAGGGAGAACAGAAATAAAAGTGCTGATGCTAAATTGTGGTAAGAAGGACACGCCAACGGACACAGGAATTCTTCCTTTGTAAATAACAATGATTTTTGGTAATGATAATGGTTATCATAATGGCACATTCCAAATTTATTTAGTTATAAAGCACTTTCATGTGATAATTTACAAAGCGAGAAAAAAAAATCACAGTCTCAGAAAGCAGACAAGATGGCGGAGAAGAAAAGACCCTGGGCTCACGTCCCCCCACAGGCACACCAAGATCACAACTGCCTGCAGGATAAGCCGAGACGAGAAAAACTGCCATCTACCAGAAGAGACCTTCTACAACTGAAGACATAAAGAAGAGGCTACAATGGGGTGGATTCTCCATATAATCAAATCCCATACACGGCCCTTCCCTCTCCTCCACGGGCAACTCACAAACTGAGGAATCACTACATTGCAGAGCTTCACCCAGAGGAGTGAGTTCTGAGCCCCACACTGGGCTCCCCAGCCAGCAGGTCCAGCACCGCCCCCAGAACATCTGGCTTCAAAGGCCAGTGGGGCTTAACTGCGGGAGCCCAGCAGGACTGGGGGAAACAGAGACTTCACTCTTAAAGGCACGCACAAAATCCACACCCCCCCACCCCTCACACAGCAGGACCAGGGGCTAAAGCAGTTGTCTGATAGGAGCCCGGGCCAGACCTACCTGCTGGGCTCCTGGAGAGCTGGGAGTGGCTGGGCTCACCTTGGGGACACAGACATCAGTGGCAGATATTTTAGGGAAACACTGAACTGCATGAACAGTGCTGCTGCCGAGCTGGTATCTTGGCTTATTAGCGCGAAGACCTGGCCCCACCCAACAGCCTGCAGGGGCCACTGCTGGGACGCCTCAGGCCACACGGCTAACTGGGCGGGACACAGCCCCATCCGTCAGCGGACAGGCTGCCCGAAGACTAAAGACCCGCAGCTGCCTCTAGACAGGGCCCTGCCCACACGGGGCCCAGGCCCAGCCCCACCCGCCAGCAGGCGGAGCACCCGGAGCAAGAAAACCAGGGTCCCTCACTGCTGGCCAGACCCTGCCCTGGGACCAACTAGGCCCTCACTCTGCCCACTAGCAGGCCCACACAACCTTTGGGGCACCCCAGACGCTATACCCAACTGCGTCGGGAACCCCATACCTCGCTTCCCTCTCCAAAGATCTGAAATGAGCTCTGGGATCCCTGGGTACTGCAGCCAGACTCCAGGAACCACCTCCACCTGTCAGTAGTCAGGCACTAGCCCCAGGATCTGGCTTCACATGCCAGCAGGTGGCCAACAGCCCCAGGATCTTCAGGACCCTGATTCCACCCACCAGTGAGCCTGCACTAGCCGTGGGGCCCCCCTAAGAGTCCTCAACCAGCCACCTGGTGACCAGGACCTGACAAACAGCCAACAGTACCTGCACAAGACAGGGCCTGGCAGCCACCACACTAGGCGCCAACCAGGCCTACCAGACCACCTGCACAGTCAGCCCAACTTAGGGGGGACCCCTAGAGCACACAGCTTGGGTGACGAGAGGGGAGAGCACTGCTGGGACGCACAGGATGCCTCCTACAGAGGCCACTTCTCCAAGCTTGAGAAACACACATAAAAATCCAAATGCAACTTAGACAAAATGAGGCGGCAGAGGAACATGTTCCAGATGAAGGAACAAAATAAAACCCCAGAAGAAGAACTAAATGAAGTGAAGACAGGCAACCAACCTGAGAAAGAGTTCAAAGTAATGACGGGTAAAATGATCCAAGAACGACTCGGGAGTAGAATGGATTCACAGAGTGAGAAGTTAGCAAGTTTTCACAGAGAGTTAGAAAACAAAGAACAATCAAACAGAGATGAAGAATGCAATAACTGAAATGAAAAACACACTAGAAGGAAAAACAATTTTCATAGTATCTCATCTGTGTACCCTTTGCCACAGACAGGAAGCCTTGGCTTCAAAACCTGAATATCTTGGGGAAACTGAGATGACTCAACTTGCACAATATACACCAATGTAGAATTTTTCCAAGGCAGTAACCCTTAGGGGGGCCCCGAGTATGCTGGTCTCAGGGAGAACATTATTTTCTGCAAGGTGGCAGAACTTAGACACTGTACTTGCACTGTTACTGGACCACGGCAACAGGGTGACAAGCTGGTCCCACACACCTTCAGGGGCTGCTCTCCTGCATGCTAGGAACACACATGAAGTTTGTATTTCTTGCGATTTTCTGACTCCTAACATCCAAGACTGATTGTAACCACAGAAGACATGCAAATCATAAAGCTAATGTCAGAGAAGACTATAATTATTTACTATGAAGAAATGGTTCTAGAGGGAAATACTCCGAATTTCTTCATTTATATGATGACTCTCACTAAGAATGTACGAAGTCCATCCAGCACACACTGCATGTTTGATACTGGATACAGATTTGTTATTCTTACCCCAGCTGCACGTTAAAATTACCTAGAGGGCTTTAAAAAAAAAAAAAAAAGACCAGTGCTGAAAGCTCATCTCTTAAGATACTAATTTTTTTGGTCTAGGATGAGACCAAGACATTGGTATTCAGCTAACTCTAAGGTGCAGCCAGGGTGAAGAGAAGAAAAGGACATTCTTTCCCAAGTAAATACCACTTTGGTAACTGCTCTCAAGCCAGTCAAAAAAAAATGCCACTTACTACAGTGTTTCAAAGTGTACTGGAAATTCAGATTAGCAGCATCCACACGTAAGACCCTATATCCTATTAAGATCACTTAATATCAGAGTTTCCCAAAGTCTGGGACACCTGCCCCTAGTACTTAAGACAATTTTAAGTGTCACATAAGCATAGCACTAAATGACATTGAAATACATCCTTCGAAAGTTTTTGTCTTTTTAATTTTCTCTCAGCTCATCCAATCATATTAAAGACAAAGTCTCAGTTTATTTGTAATTTGTCTTTATCCACGTCCTCCGATTTGCTAACCTACTTTCTCAGAAGAGCAACAAGTAGCTTAGCACCGCTGGTAGACGACAGGGCATTATTAAAACGTGAAAGCGCTGCGCTGGCTTCACTGTATTTACTTTGCAGTTTTATTCAGGTATGAAAAGTGAAACCGATTTTTCTGGTTTAATTACTTCTATTAAGTTTATTAAATAATTAGATTTAAAAGACACTGATTTTATCAAAAATATTACGGGAAAAATAACCAAGTGTCACTCAGATGTGGCAAAACCCATGAAGGTGGTTGAATTTGGGACACAATTGTGAATTTAGATTTCTCGATCCCTCAGTTAATCAGCCTATATTTGAGACTCTTTTGTGCAAGGCACGGTTGCAGGTAGAAAGAAGTGCAAAGTACAGTGCTGGTATCAGAACACCTCTCATCTATTTGGGGAGACAAACAAACACCTGAACAGCTAGGAAAAAAATACAACACTTAAATCACACTGCAAGGCATAAGAAAAACACTGTCACATGGTAGAATGGGACCAATCTGTCTGCCAGCATCTCCAACTTGATGTGAGGGTTATTTCTATCAACTTGCCTCTGTAATCAGTTCCAAACCTCAATTTCTGTGGTAAGAAGAGTATTTTTCTCTAGAACATAAAACATTTTGGGGAGCTGATAAAACTTGTGGTTCCTCTTCTAGCTAAATAGAAGGTAATACAAGTAAGTATGAAAAAGTGTCCACTTATTTACAAGGAGGCCATAGGTGGGTGGGAGAATTTCTGTGTACTTTCTCATGGTCCATGAACGAGAGATTAAACTGTCCCAGATTTAGAGTAAGGTCAGAGAGCTAGTGTATGAAAATAAAGGCTGATTCTAATGCGTGCAATATCAACGTGTATTCAGATGTCTATTCAAGGTATCAAATTCAATATACTTCAGATGCATTGAAAATTCATATCACTAAAAAATAGAGAAATGAAATATTTATTAATATTTAGATGCTTGGAACTATGGAACAAGTCTGTTAAAACTTGACTGAATTTTCATTTTCATGTAGAAATTTTACCAATATGTATACATCTGAGTGACCAGGATTCTGGAAATTTTTCTTTCTCTGTTTTCTTTTCCCTTCTTTATTTCCTACTAATCTTTATTTCCTTATAATCTTTAAGTTCAAGTCATATGAATTTGGAATCTGTCCCTGTGGTTGTGGCCAATCCTAGAAGACTATTCTTAAGTGTTCATTATTTGGCTCTTCTTGGATAAAACACTTTCTCAAAATCAATGTGTCAGTTTATGATCACTTTAAAAATTAAATCAAGTCTTATGTTTCAGTTTTGTAACTAGCATTTTTCTTCTTCCTCATTGCCTCTACCTTTGCTATGTGAATAGTCCATTTTTATTTCTACCGAATGTAAATTTACATAACTAGGAATTATAAATACTCCAGAGCATACAAGTTGTGTATTTACTTGCTCATTTGTGATTATTCACAGACATCTCCTATGAGCTAAACACTACTATCAGACTTGGCATTATTACCTTTTTGCCTATTAAAATATGGTACATTTTTAAATGTTCCATGCTGGTAGTGAGTGTAAGTAGG